>NC_090732.1:63869903-64204903 GCF_036898095.1 Palaemon carinicauda
TCTGGAAACACAATTTTGAATGAATGGTCGGTCGGTCGGTTTGTATTAAATCCAACACTTCTTGTTGGCACGGGTCTTTCCCTTGGTCGGCCCGTACTGTAGGTATCCTGCAATTTTGGAATGTTGGTGGATTAATTGAGAGGAAATTTGAAAGGTTTTTAGTTGTACAGACAGATGTGAATAGGGCAAGGATGATGGTGGTAGTAGGAGAGGGCCATCATGTCACGGATAGTGGTAGTTAGAATAAGGGGGTGTAAGGCCTTTGAATAGTAGGAAAAGGTTGCAGGTGGGGTTTTCCAACCCTTTACTCCCTAGGATGCCTGCAGAAATTATTTTTAGTAGTAGAGTAAGTTCGGAAATACACAGAAGATGATGTGAATAGGGCCTTACGGTGACGGGATGGGATGGTTGAATGGGTTTCTGAGGTCGTTACCTTGGTGGAGGTAGTCTTGTAAGCAATTGTCTGCGTGTCTCTATGTTTTCGACAATTGCTTTTCCCAGTGTGGCAGCAGTCTGCCAGGCTTGTGGTGAGTTGGTGTCTATTTGTAGGTCACCCCTCAGCTGTGTTGTTTCCCTACACTCAAGTAGGGAGTGCAGGAGGGCCTGTTGTGGTGTGACATCACAGTGTTCACAGGGTCTTTGGTTGTTATCCAAGATCTCCCAGTTTGCCTTATATCCCAATCTGAGTCTGTGTATACATACAACCTGCTCTCCTGGGGTGTATCTGTCTATGGGGAGAAGCTCTTGCTTCGTGGTCCATTTGTACCATGTGGCAGAGGGAGAGCCATTCCCTATCCACTTGTGTAGCTCCTTGATTAGATTTTCTTTGAGCTGTGGCTTTATCTTATTCTTAATCTGTTGTAGTGCAGGTTGTATGTACACCTGTACACTTTCTATGTGCCTGGTGCTTTTGGCGAGCTCATCAGCCTTCTCGTTCACTGGTATCCCAATGTGACTGGGAATCCAGTTTAGAGTTACATGTCTGCCTCTTTCATTGTGCTGATATAATAGTGTTTTAATATTAGCCAGCAGAACCTTGTTTTCTTTATTCTTTTCCTGTTGCAAGGCTTGCATTGAGGATCTTGAGTCAGTATGTATGACTATTGGTCCTTCCTCATCTTCAATGGAGTATTGTAGTGCTTGTTTTATTGCAACAAGCTCTGTCTGCATGGTGGAGGCATTGTTGGATGTCCTCCAGCAAGCCGTGAGGTTACTGGAAAATACTACAGCTCCCGCTGTTTTGGTTCCAGGGTCTACAGTACCGTCCGTGTAGTAGGTCTGCGCCCCTGCTGTTTCCGCAGTCTGGATTGCTGCCGGGACTGCATTCCTAAGTTCTTCCATCGTGCAGTCTTCCTTTGCTCTAGGAAGCTTGGTGTATCTGAAAGTTGCTACTTGTTTCTTCCCCGGTGGAATGTGTTGTGTGCCCTGTCGTGAGTCTGGGCTTAGTTGCATAATATCCTCAGCTAGGCCCAGGCTCTTTTTGTTGTTAAAATGGTCTTTGCCATAGGAACTTGTGGTTTGAACCTCAGGGTGCTTTGATAGATCCTATTCTTTTTTGTTACAGAGTCTCTGTCTGAGAGGAACATCCTTGCAATTGTGAATGCATTTCTCTGTGCAATCCTGTCTTCAAGGGATGGCAGACGAGTTTCCATCCTTATGTTGCACAGTATTTTTCATATAAGGGCTCATAGCATGAGCCTCATGGCATTGTTTTGAATTACTTCTACTCAGGCTTTTTGGGTGTCAGTCAGGTTTGTGAGGGTTGGAGCGGCATAGTCTACTAGCGTTCTGGAACAGGCTAGGTAGTACTTCTTTTGAACATGCTCATTTGCTCCGTAATTTAGTTTAGTCATGTATCTTATGGCTGCCAGTCTGGCATCCATGTTTTCCTTGAGGTACTGGATTTCCTCATTAAAGGTGAGTTGCTTGTCTATTACAACTCCCAGGTATGTGCAACTGTCCACCCACTCTGGGGGTTCCATTCCTATTGTGAGTGGATCCAGGGGTTTTGGGGCTTTGATTGTCATTGTCTTGGTTTTTCTAATGTTCATTTTCAGTCCCAGGTCATTGGACTTTTGACTGATGTCATTCAGTGCTCTCTGCATTCTTACCATTCTGACTGGTCCTCGACCTATTACACATACGTCATCCGCATAGATAAATATTTCTACTCCTTCAGGGAGGTGGAGAGAGACTATATTTTCCATGAGGATGTTGAAAAAGAGGGGTCTGAGAGCCCCTCCTTGTGGTGTGCCATTTACCAAGACGTGGAAAACTGATATCACTCCTTGGAATTTGACTCCAGCTTGTCTTCCTACCACATAGTTCTTAGTCCATGCTAGTAGGTGACCTTTTACTCCTTTTCTGGCCACTGACTGCAGTATTGCTGCTGGGCTGGCAAGCTCAAAGGTTTTTCAAAGTCTATGAAGACTATTGTTGCCTTCTTTTGATTAATACAGCTGAGATCCTCAGTAATGCATTCAGAAGTTCCAATTCCCTCCTGATATGCATACAGCTGTTTGTGTAGCGGGCCAATTTTGTATTTCATTCTGTTTAGAACCATTTTTTCCCCTGTCTTTTCCATGCAGGATACTAAAGCTATTGGTCTGGGATTTCCTGGATCCTTTGGCTTGGGGATCGGGTGCATGTTTTGTTGCTTTCAGGCTTGAGGCCTTGTGTGCTCAAGGTGTGTTCTGTTCATCAACCTTAGGAATGCGGTTTCTCCTGCTGGACCCATGTGTTTGATCATGGTGTAGGTAATCCTGTCTGCCCCTGGTGCAGTGTCTTTTCCTGACTTGTGTACTGCCCTCAATTCTTCAGTTGTGTATGGGGTGTATGTGTCATTTTGTAGCTGGCAGGCTGTGTTAATCTCCTCCCACTTGGGTGGCGTCAGTTGCTCTTGCAGCATTCTGGTTTCAGGGGAGAGATTAGTTGATAGTGTTCTGTTTGCAAAGGCTGTTGCAATTTTTCTGCCTCTTCTTGTGGGTGTGGGTGTGTTGCAACTGGTGTTTTCTTTTTTCTGGCTACTCTGTGTGGCCATTTCCATATACAAGGAGTCCTTGTATATGTAGTTTCCTCTTGCTACCTTCAGGGGCATTGCTTTATTAGCTGCATTGTGAAACGCATCAACTAGATTTTTCTCTAGTTGATCTATGTCCTCTGGAGGATTGTGGCTTACTGCCCATTCCTCTATGGCTAGTTGAAAGCAGACCCAGTCTGCTAGGTCTTGATTCCATCTTGGTGGAGGGGGTGGAATTGGAGGTAGCTGTTGTATCTCCAATTCTGTTATTGTGGCAAAGTGGTCACTAATGAGGGTTGAGTGCACTCGCCATCTAGTTAGGTGTCTTATTGCTGTTGTGGCAAAAGTCAGATCTAGTCTGCCTCCTCTTAAGAGTGTAGGTTGACCTGTGTTTAGAAGGGCGACTCCTTCAAATTCCTCCAGGGGCAAAGGCTATGTGCTCCCCTGAAAGGTTTGTCATTGATGGGGATGATAATATAGGATGGTGTGCATTAAAATCCCCACATATAAGTGTTGGTGTTCTTTCTGCATGAGCAAAGAGTTGTGTCGGTTGCAGCTCTCCTGTGTCTTCCCTGTTTATTTTCCTGTATATGTTGTATATATCTACCTTTTGGTTCTTTAATATTACTATTACTGCCAGTGTCTCTACATTGGTACCACAAGGAATTGGGTTGTGTAACCTTGTTGTTGTTCTAACTAATGTATCTAAGCCTTTGTCTGTGCCTATCTGTGGTGTGGTGTAGGCATTGTAACCTGCAATTCTCAGCTATTTTCTCGTTGTTAGGAATGTTTCTTGCAACAGGATGACATCTATCTCTTCTGTTTTACATAATGCAATTAGGAAGGACATTTTTGGCCTTACTCTGGCCGAGTTCCAATTAAGGACCCTTATTCCTGAGTGTATGTTGAATTGTATTGCCTTGGGTCTCTAGGGGCTTAGGCAATTTCCTTGACCTCAGTGGATGGGGTGGATGAGGTGGATGAGGTGAGAGTGGGTGAGGGGATAGTGGGTAGGGTGAGTGGGATGATAGGGATAGGGTCTTATGTGGCGGATGGGGAAGGTACGGGTGATAGTGGAAATGGAGTGAAAGGTGTGTTTGTTGTGGTATGGGAGGTGATCTCCTGAATAGCATTAGAGTTGGGGGGAGGACTTGGGTTTGGAAAAGAAACCCATGAGGACTTTTTTAATGCTGGCTGCTATAGTGTCAGTACTGATTTTACCGGTCACAGCCTGTGTGACAAGGTCAGTAAGTTTTTCCCTTAGAACTGTAGTCTTAATGAATATAGTTCTGGGTAGAGGTTTTGGGGTCTGAGGTGTGGAGGTCAGGGCTTTAGAGGAGGATCTAGCTCTGGCGCCTTTCCTGAGTTCCTTCTGGGAGTAGAACCTCTTTCTTGACAGAGGTTTGGGAGCCGTCCTTCCTCTAGGCTCCTCTCTCTTCTCCTTGGGGAGGGCAGCAATTACCCTGGCTACCCTTTCAGGGCATCCCCAAGCCATGACACTCTGGCCCTTTTTGCAGTTAGGGTATTTAGGTGTGGTTGGAATTACTGCCGCCTTTTCATCTACGTAGTCCTGAGTAGGCTGCCTCTGGCTGCATACTGCACCGGTGGGAAATTTGGCCTGGCACTGGTCTTTATGGTGGCCAAATTTCTGACAATAGTAGCATCTTAGGGGATCTGGGTAGTATTTTTTAACCCAGAAGCTGCCGAAGACACCGAGGACTACTTTCTTGGGGTGAGGCCCCTTGAAAATGACAATTTGTCAAGTAGCAAGCCTTGTTTGTCATTCTTTCTGCCGCTGTGATGTTTGGAAGTTGTGTTAGATTGCTTTCCATCATGTCAGTGAGGTAGCCCACAACAACAGCCTTCTTTATTTTCTCCTCCTCTCTGAGTTCTCTCAGATTAATGTCAGAGGTGCCTCTCAGTATAATGAGGGCTCTGGCATCCTTGGTGGAGATGGTCCATTGCTCTTGTCGGTTGGGTTTGGCTACAATTTTCAGGTTTCTGTGTTTCCCTTCAAAGGCTGCAATAGCCTTGGATGCCTCCAAAAAGTTGCTGGCTACTACCCTAAAGTAGTAAATCTTGCCAATGTTCTGCTCTTCAGCAGTTAAGTTCTCTTTTCCTTCAACGGTTTGAGCCTGGGGTCTGGTTTCAGCAGAGGCAGGGGCAGAGTTCCTTTTTGCCTTTTTCTACTTTCTCGTAACCTGTGTCCATTCCTGTCTTTCCTTGACCTGGTCAGTGTCTTCTTGAACTCGTTTCCTGTTGGGGTGGTTTTTGGTATAGCAAAGTTTCAGGTCCGGGTGTGGTGTCATTTCTTCGCAAGCCATAAGCTCCAGTTCTGCCATTGTCAATTCATTAGCCTTCTTCCTAGCCAAGTCCTTAGAGAGGGGAGAGGATAGACAGTGTGTCTCGTTGGGTTGCCCAACCCTTTAAGCCCTAAGGCCCCGGACAAAGTTATAGATAGAGATAGAAGGATGAATAACAGAATCTGTAAAAGAACAGTTAATCCGGGAGGCCCTATTTATCCTATTTGTAGTTAGATACTGGCCTGCATCAGTCACAGCTGGGGAGCCTCCTTACTGCTTACAAAGCACTAAGATAGCACAGCAGTCCACTCCTGCAGGCAGAGAGGTTTTTGGGATGTAAATAAAACAAAGTACAATCCTATTTCTTTATTGAAACAAAGTGTGTGACTTTAAATCCTGGCTTATTTATGCCAGGTTAGCAAAGCCCTATCCCCTAACTCCAATCACCTAACCTTGGCTTATAGGTGCCAAGACTAGAGGCCCTGTGCCATTTGCCACATACGGTGAGAGTGGGAAGTTTTGACCCGTGATTCCTGCTTCGACTGGAGTTTTAAAGACCACAAGGGCTACTGGATGTTCCACAGGAGGATCTGTTTGTTGTTAGAAAAGTTAGGACAGTTTTAGAGAAAAAGCCTAAAAAGTCCTTTGATTTTTTCTTATAGAAAAGGCTGAAGATCAGCCCCTTTTTGAGGGCAAGGCCCTTGACAGTGGTGCTGAAAGGCGTCCTACAGCAGCCTACACATTAGGGGTAACACAAGGCAGCCCCTAAAGGCAGGAATACTGGGGACGGTATTGGTGGCGATCTCTGCAAGCAGAGAAAGGAGCAAAACAGTAGCAGTCAGCAAACAGTTATCCAGGCAAAAGCAGCAGGTGGTCGGCAGTCAGCGAGGTGAGACAGCCTAGCAGCTGCAGCAGCAGCAGTCAGGAGGTCCTCTCTCTTTGGAAGCAGAGAGAGGATGGGCTAAACTAAGTGAGCGGTCTCGCTGCGTTGTCGGTTAGTCTCTAGAGACAAAGGCTACATGTTCTTCCTAAGGATGTAGCATGTTGCGAATATTCATATTCATCATACGATATTTTTATTTATCTTTTTTTTTCTATTTTCTCTTTTCATTGTTTGTTATAGTAATCCTCTTCAGTTTTCTCATTTCTATTTTTCCTTTGCCAGATTTTTAATTACCCTGCTCATTCCGTCTTCTAAACCTATCATTTGATATTGTTGATATATGACTGGTAGATTTCCACAAAAGTCCTTGATATCTGTATGAAATGATTGATAGTTCCATTTTCGTTAAGCATCGCATTCTAGGGTGAATTATTTACAAATTTCAAATGTAAGTTGTACATTAGAATTTATATCTATTCTATACACATATCTGCATGATTTTAATGTCTGTGTTGGAAATTCAAGATCCCTCTGCCATTCTTATTTATTTATCAATTATTTTATATGTCAGACAGTTAGGTTTTATGTGCAGGTATATTTCTCTGTAGCCACAAAATTATATTCTTTATAGACATCATTCAAGACCTCTGCTTTTACGCAGAGATTAATCACAATTATTGATCCGACATGGCACATCAAGTTAGCATAGGACTACGCTTTTCTACCTTCACTTACCTGAAAGGACACTTGAGTTATCATCCACCTGAAAAAAACCTATTCAGCCATCAACCATCTACGAGATCGGTGAGACATAATCCTGCTTTTAGGAACCCACGACGCCCATCATTAATCCGCTTCCCCATCAGACTTTTGGCTGAGACAAAGAAGAACTGTTAACAAAGTACAGCAGCAGCAGCAACAATGGAAGGGCTCTATTCATCTCATCTTCGGTAAGGTATAGGACTGGTCACGAATAAACCTACGGGCACTACAATTAATACATGGCCTGGGGGGTTCCTTGTGCATGAAATGTAGGCTACCCTAATTCACTCAATTAGGTTTTATAGTAGTCACCTTGAATTATAAGAAAAATCAATGTGGGCTTTCTGAAACCTGGTAATAAGTTCGAAATTTAGGGTTAATTTCACTATATCAGGCGATAATTTCGACCTCTAAACTCTTGGTACCTGACCTTAAAATGTCCATGTCTCCCTCAAAACTTAACATAGAAGTCACTTTCCCCTCAAAATGTTCCTTTTAACGAGCTCTTTCCAATAACTCTATTAGGTTTTAGTGCTATATAAGGTTTTAAAGACCCAATATGTTACCAGAAATCGAGAAACCTAATGATTTACCTCATGAAGGAAAAAAATGGTCAGAATTAAACTGTTAGAAAATGAGTGGCATATATTGACAATAATCAACAGAACAATGCTGTATTATTAAAATGATAAGAACCTTGTCACATTTTATAAACACAAAAGCATACAGAAACATTTCATAAAAACTCTATTTTAAAAATCCCACTTTAACGTCACTGCTCTGTAAGTAGTACTTTATCATGGTATTAAGAATATTTGAGGGTTATTCTTATTGAAAATGTTTTCTGTACAATTTCCTTATAAAATTATTTATTTTACAATTTCTGATTAAAGCAGGACAATTTTGTAAACTAAATGCACAGACTAGCAATGTCTATGGATGGGGTACCATTAATCAAAGTCTTTGAAGATGTAGTAGATGACAAAAAAATGTATAATCTGTCAAACTTCTTCATCAGAATCAACATCTACAACCGAAAATGTTCGAAAACGTTTATGGGAAGCAGTCTCAGTCAGAAAAGACAGTGTTTGTAAGAGAGACTATGCTATTAAACATAAGGATTTTGTGCATCGTGTTAACAACAGACGTTACAAATCTTACATTCATAAGAAGGCAGTGGAAAAACTTACAACTAATGTTGTAAATAGTAAACTGACAGCAGAAAAATATATATATATCTGTCCATAGCATCACACCAAAGACCTCTCCCTGGGAGACAACAAAAGTTCAGTGTAAAATGTACAAGTAGAATTGTGTCATATGTGGTTTTTACAAGTATCAAGGGGAAAGTAAAAAATTTCTGAAATAGTATCAGTAAATTTCCTTAAGCAAGTTTGTACTTTCCAGATGAAGTGTTTACTAGGACTTGTGATTTACAAGCCACTAATAGTGTAATTGGTGAAGACATACTGTCATAAAACTTGCATTAGTAAAAGTACTGATTATATCCCTGAATAGCAAAAGGCGTGGAGAAATAATGTTGAAACTCTTGAGAGTGAGATTTAAAATGGCCTGGGATATGAATTAAGTTTTGTTAGAGAATCTTTTGATAAGTATCTTGAAAAGCAATTTTCACATTGTAAACTTAATGTGACAAACTGTAAGATCAAGCAACTTTTGATCAACCATTTTGGCGATAACACTTACTTCTCATAGTCCAAACAAGTAAATAAGTCATTAATATTTTTCAGTCAAACGTATTAGTACAAGATGTAGTCCAAACAATTCCATGTACTGATTCAATAAAGGAATGTGTTAAACAAATATGCAAATCACTCCTAGATGTTGATTTTAATCTTGAGGATAGGTTTTGTGATACTGCAGATATAGGGATGTCATTGAATACAATTTCAATCCCAGATCCTCTTGAGTTCAGAGCAAGCAAGGATGAACAAGAAGTGTGGTGGCCTTAACCCTTAACATAAATAGTAAACAAGGCTCGACTACATAGATCCTGCATAGGTAATGTAAATTAGACTGCTGCTCATACCATAGCAACAACCAAACATTGGATAATTAGAACTCTAGCACTAAATCATGACATAGGCTAACCGCTTGAGAACCAACATGTGGTCCATGCCAAATACATAAAACAATATCTCACAGCTTACCTGTATCTTGATGCCACCGCCAGTATTTCTATGCCTCAGAAAAAGTTTTCAGGAACAAAGCATGCAGATGCCTGGTTCTACAACAGCTGCATCAAGGAATGAATGCAAGAATCAACCAAACCTGAAAGCTCTTCAGAAGCCACAGAACCGATGAACTTCATGATCTACTCGTCGGAATCACCAAACATTCCTTACAGGTAGCACTGGAAGTGAAAATAGACAAATGGTACATATGGTGAGATGAAATCAACAACAACACATCTCTTGCAAAGACATGGGACTTGTTCAACAAGATCTCCGGGAAAAACAGCACACCAGATTCACCCACCCAGACCCACTAACAGAAGCAAATGGAATTGCAAATAAATTGCTGACAGAACCAAAAGTACAAATCTTCTCTGAAAACTATATTTAGGCGGAGAACCCTGCTTCCAATCAGTAACAACATTATTGAAGCCACCTGCAACATGAGAGAGGACACCGACAACCCCCACGCCATGGAAGAACTCAACACAGCTCTCACAAAAGGCCGAAAAGACCTAATTGCATACAGTATGCTAAGGAACATGGGAAGCCCCACGAAGTTGGTGTACTTGCACTTAATCAACAGAACACATACTGAAAGACTCCGACCAATAACATGGAACCAACAAGACACGAAACCCGTCCCAGAACCCAAAGAACCAGACACCTACCTACCCATAGCTTTGATTAGCTGCACTGAGAAAGTAGCTGAACGAATGGTACTTAGCAGACTCCAATGGAAAATGGGCCCACTACATCCTCGCCTCTATGCCTACAGAAAAGGCATAGGTACTCAAGAATGTATAACTGATGTTCTCACAACAATCAACGACAAAAAAGCCATTGTCATCTTTCTCGACCTCGAGAAAGCCTTTGAGCTAGCCAGCTCCCCAGATATCCTTTTCACACTTGTAGAAAAAAAAGAGTGAAAGGACACCTACTAGCCTGAACTTGGAATTACACACAGAACCGAGAAGCCAGAGTCACCTTTCAAGGTAAAACCTCCGAATTCATCCCCATAGAAAACGGGATGCCTCAAGGAGGCATACTAAGCCCTTACCTTTTCAACCTAATTATGGAGAATCTAGCCACTCTAGACCTTCAAAATGGAGTGGAAATCTTCATATACGCCGATTATATATGTATCATCTGCCCACATAAATCATACACACGCAAAACCACCCAAAAGGCACAGGACATGATCCAGGCCAAATGCAAAGACCTTGGCCTAAAAATCAACACCAACAAGACCAAAGCCATGGCCATCAAATACCCACAAAACCCTTAGAATTTCACTTTCATGAGTGAACCCATAAAATGGGTAAATCAATTCATGTATCTAGGAGTAATAATCAACAAAACTCTATCACCTGCCAACGAAGTAACCTACCTCGGAGGGAAAACAAAAATTTGTCTCTCAGTCATGAAACAAATAACCTTCCTCAAACGAAGAGTATCATACAGCCTCCTAAGACTGTTTTACATTCAAGCAATTCGATCTCACATCAACTATGCAGCACCTACACTCACTTTGCTGAGCAAAACTAAAAAAGCCTCTTTAGAAGTGGTACAAAACAATGCCATGAAACCCATCAGTGGCTCTCCAATGTGGACCAGGCTCTGCTTGTTAAGAGTCGAAACTAAACTAATTTCCCTTTCAGCTAGGATCAACGTCTGAAACTGCAGTATCATATTTAAGTCAATCAAAGGAGACAGAGACTGCCCTCTGAACAACAGACTTAAAAGACTCCTCTCATTGGCAGAGGAGATTGATCCACCAAAGACGCACGCAAAGAGTTTAATGGACACACTCAGAAGAATGCAAATGTAAAATGAAGTTACAAGACAAAGGGGCAACAAAATCATGATGGCTACATCACGCTTGCCCCGTGATTTCTGACCCCATCCAGTACATCTTCTTCACCCTTCCAGCAGCAAGCAAAGCTTTGCATATTAGAACAACTCGAAGCAGCAGCCAAAAATGCAGTCAGCAACACCTCAGCCACCAACATCTACTATACTGATGGATCACTAAATCGTGATATTCCTGCAGCAGCAGCCGCAGTAATTTTTCCATCAGGCTACAGAGAAAACTGGAGGTTTTCAAACCAAGCCTCCTCGCTACAAACTAAGCAAGTGCCGATTACCAAAGCCCTGAAACACTCGACCAGTCTACATAGAGGAAACACAACAATCCACACAGACTCGAGAGGAGCCATTCTGACTCTCAGCAACGAAGAACCCACTGAAAATGTCTACAAAACTTTAAATCAATCAATCAATCAATCACAGCAATACAGTACCTAGCCTTAGCTCACCAAAGGAACAACAGGCAAATAACCCTAAATTGGATCCCAAGTCACACTGGAATCAATGGCATTGACGAGGCCCATCACCTAGCCAAAGACGCATGCAAAGAGACTGCTAGACACACTCAGAAGAATGCAAATGCAAAATGAAGCTACAAGACAAAGGGGCAACAAAAGCATGATGGCTACATCACGCCTGCTCCGTGATTTCTGACACCATCCAGTACAACTTCACCAACCGTACAGCAGCAAGCACAGCTCTCTGCACGCCAGAACAACTCGCAGCAGCAGCCAAAAATGCAAAAAGCAACACCTCAGCCCCCAACATCTACTGTACTGATGGATCACTTGATCGTGATATTCCTGCAGCAGCAGCTGCAGTCGTTTTTTTATCAGGCTACAGAGAAAACTGGAGGCTTTCAAACCATGCCTCCATGCTACAAACTAAGCAAGTGGAGATTGCCAAAGCCCTAGAACACTCTGCCAGTCTACATAGAGGAAACACAACAATCCACACAGACTCGAGAGGAGCCATTCTGGCTCTCAGCAACAAAGAACCCACTGAAAATGTCTACCTGATCACAGCAATACAGTACCTAGCCTTAGCTCACCAAAGCAACAACAGGCAAATAACCCTAAATTGGATCCCAAGTCACGCTGGAATCAATGGCATTAACGAGGCCTATCACCTAGCCAAAGACGCCCCAATGTGCCAGACAATCAGTATCACACTTCAACCTTCACTGAAAACCATCAAGAATCGAATGACAACCTTTTGCAACATGCAAAAGCATAGCAAAGTAAGGCAAGCCTTCCTTGATGGATCTAGATCAGCCAAATGGTATATCAAAGCAACAAACCTAATCTTATATCCACTTGCAAGAAATATCCCACGCCAAGTTGCAGTCATTATTTGCAGACTGCGACTGGGATATCTGTAACTGGCAAATCATCATTTATAATGACGAGGACCCAGTAGCACAACAACAGAGACCTGAAAGACTGTGCAACAACTGTCAGCAACTAACTGATAAACCTCCGCAACACTACCTATTGAATTGTCAAGATATGAGCCTACTAAGACAGGATTTCAACCCCAACATTCCTGTAACCGAAACAGCAATTGTAAAACACATTAAAGCTAATGTTGAAACATTCTCAGCCTTTCTCTGCAGCCACCCTCCCCCTAGATAATGTAATACCAGCACCAGTTTGAACTTACGTAACCTAACTTAAACCATGCTTAACCTCTTTTAGCTCCTCTCCCACTTGCAATCTCTCTTCTCTCTTTATTGAAGTTTCAGGAACAACCCCCGCCCCCAACTAAACATTAAATCTGAAAGCATGTAGATGTCTTAATGACCACAATAAATAATTAGATTTTTATTTTCATTTTTTCTAGTATTTTCAGGTACAGGAATGTTTATTCCACCCTCTCTCTACAACTCATGTGCGATAACCAATTTATCATTTTCAGCTCTCTCCTACTCAGCTGAAATTTTATACTATTACTCATCCTAAAAACTTAAGCTAAAGCTACTTAGGAAGTTTTCTTTTACTTCTTCTATACCAATATCTCTAACTAAGCCCTTTCAAATTCCTTCCCGGACCCTTCTACTCATCGGGAATTACTGCTCTACCTCTTTCTCTCCAACTAAATGACAGGAGCCAGTAGGCTCTTTTAGGGAGGATGCTTCTTCCCCTCCATCACCTTCTTCCTTTCCTTTGGCCTAAAAAAAAAAGAAAAAAAGGCAACTGCTGATCATCCTTTACCCACATCCTATCCCAAACCACCTACAAATAAAAGTTGCTGATCATCCTTAACCCACATCCTATCCCAAACCACCTACAAATAAAAGTTGCAGATTATCCTATAGCCTAAATCACACGCAAACCCAAAAAACCAACCAACACCTACGGGCTGCCAGTGTGCAAGAGCCCATGCCTGCCCGTAAGGGCCGGGCAATCTACAAAAACAACAAGTATCTTATATAGCCCTCTAGTAACAACGAGACATGGCACTGGGTAGAGAAAGATAATGTTAGTTGGGAATAGGTTAAGGCTATAAGATAGGAATAGATAATATGACCATCCCACAAAACAGTCGTTATCTCTGCGCATGTTGCTGCTTGTAACCCCGACAACAACCATCAGCAGAATCTCTGCCAAACTACGACTCCCACCAAATAGAAGATAGCTTATAAATTGAAAATAGTAGTGTTGTTTCACAATAACAGAACTGCAACTGATAAATCTTCTTAGTAATTAGATATACATATACATGCATTACAAGAAGAGTGTGATGTTTCTAGGTCATTAGGCCTTTCTATATCTAGACATCGTAGGTTGCAAAGTCTATTTCAAATAATGTACTTTAATGTTCGTAATGGAAGAAAAAGAGCACCGTTGCACATTATTAACAGTGAAGTAATGCATGAATCATGCAAAAATGCAACAATCATTACAAGTTTCAATTATCTTGGTTTATGTGTAAGCTGTCAGAATTTCATGCGTCATCAAACTGATATGACAACATTCTCTGTATAATCTAGGCATTCATGGAAGGAAAATTCTTAATAAACTCCAGGATGTTTCAAAGCAGTTGGAGCTGATATTGCTCTAGAGACAACAATCAATAGATCTCAGAAGAGCCCTCCAGGAATCATCAGTAGTTCAAGACGAAAAAGTTATGTTGCTAAGAGGGAGACAACTTAAAAATGAAGCGCATGCGATTACAAATTTACACAGCCAAGTGTCATATTCAAGCTGTGGCGGGATGTTAAAAAAAACAAGCCCCACACCCTGAATCACACCTACTGACAATGGTCCCACAACACAAACTTTCCCCTTACGTAATCTACAACCAGACTCTTAGACAAAAAGGACGAAATAAACAAAACATATCCTAAAAAACTATATTTCCTTACAAACTAAAACGCTCAACATAAAAAAAAACACACTTATCAATAATCATACACTTAACACAAAACAGGCCTTAATCATACCACCATTCAATTAAACCCTCAAAATAAATAACGCTTAACAACTTACAAAACATACAATAAACGTAACATAATTCCTTACAAACTAAAGCGCACAACCAATATGTAATTCTGAGTGGACACTTTCGTCCACACAAGGCCAACAGTCTTTTATAGCCAAAAAACACAACTCTGCAGCAACCGGACCGCTGAAAAATGTTAATGCACAATTGCACTTATCATCATCGTCATCATCATTATCATCATCATCATCATCAATACGCCAAACCAATTCCTTCAACCGGGCGGGGTCGTTACAGCATCTATTTCATCAAAATCCACAGAGCAATCCAATCAGGTCCTTAAACAATCCAGGTCATCAATAATTCATTCCAAATCTGAGCAGTCGTATCAAATTCCTTAAACAAGCCAGGTCGTCAACAATCACATTCACATAAATTTCTCCCCAAAGGAGGAATCGCAGCCTGCCAAAATAAAAAAGAAAAACACTTACGAACACTTCTAGCTAACTGAACTATCGCACTATAATCAAAGATAAATAATAAATTGTTCCTATCATTCACAATCACGACAAGCAAAGATATAAAAAACTGTACTTACTTTGAAAATCAAAAAACACTTCCACGCTGGTCGAAAAATATATATATAATCCAGCTCTCACACAACTGCCTTATGCTGCAGTCAAATAAAAAAAGCATTCGCTCCGAAACATTCACCACTGTCGTAACCTTACTAAAAATGTAAACAAACAATCTCATTTATACCAACAGTCTTCCTCACCACAAACGATCGTTAACCTAACTACTTTCGCTCGCTAACACAATATCTCTCTCTCTCTCTCTCTCTCTCTCTCTCTCTCTCTCTCTCTCTCTCTCTCTCTCTCTCTCTCTCTCTCTCTCTCTCTCTCTCTCTCTCACAGGATTTGGCAAAACAAAAATAAAAATAAAGCAAAAATAAATCCTCCACATTCCTCCCCCCTTACTTTGCCAAATCCTTCTCACACAACACTTACATTATTTTTTTCCATAACCCAGTCGCAGTCGGGAACGGGACCTCTACTCCGAGTAACTGGGCCTCCATATACTCTCTCATTCACTTCTTCCTTATCACAATCATTAGCTACATTAACACTATTCCTATCTAAATCCCTATCATCTAATATATCATGTACAATCATATCTACCTCGTTCTCATCTGGCCCTATAATTACACTCATTTCTGTAAACAGTTCATCCATTTCATCAAAAACATTCTCAACTTTAGTAAAAGATTCATTCATACTACTAATCATTCTCCTATCTCTCACTCTCGCATTCGTCATCCTTTCTTTTACATCACCTAAGGAAAAGCCACACACACTATAGGTATCATTCATACTCAGCCATGATTCATCTGTATTAACACATTTATCTTCCATACACACTTGCACATTTACACCCTTGTCATACTTATTTCTATTCTCACTTTTACTTATAAAATTTCCCCTTCTTTCATCTTTACTTAAAGCTCTTGTATTCTTCCTTTTCTTATATTCTACTAACACTAACTGTTTACCTTCCAGACCTAAGTCCTCATACATACTAGGTTCACCCTTGTTCCTTTTCAACCATTTACTCATCCCATTCTCTTGGATATACTCAGGTACCTCTTTCCATTTACGCAACTGGTTGTGGTGGGCCCTAATTTTTTCCACAATACCACCCACACACAACTTACCCAAAACGTAACTTATTCCACTCGAACCAACTTCTAACACATCATAGGGACCTTCAAATTTATCACGCACCTTATTTACATTCATTCTACCCTTTTCAATTACTTCTTTCATCACTCTCTCACCAACTTTAAAGCTTTCAAACCTCTTATTTGCTTTCCTCCACACATCTCTATCATCCTCCGACACACCCAACCTCGGTCTTATTATCTTTTCAAAATTTAAAACAAACTTACATGGAGACATACCCGTACTCTTATGCACTGTTGCATTGTAAGCCCACAACGCTCTACCAACATACAAATCCCAATCATTACCACATGTACTCATCATTCGCAAAATTTCAGTTAATGTTCTTACAGTCCTTTCAGCCAACCCATTCGCACTTGGCATATAAGGAGTCGAATACACATGTTCAATACCCCATTCTCTTAACATCTGCTCAAACTCCCATCCAACAAACTCAGGGCCATTATCACTTAACATTCTCACAGGCTTACACACACACATCGGCAACATCACTTGACCAACCATTCTTGCAACAGTCTCGCTCCGTTTATCCTTGATGGGTATTGCATAGGTAAATTTACTCATGTGATCAACCATAACAATCATTCCCACATGTCTTCTCGCAGTCACAGGCAACGAAACACAATCAATCACAAACATCTCAAATGGTTCTTTCATACGTAATCTCAAAACAGGCGGATTAGCATGCACTCTCTGATACTTCCCTTTCTGGCAATCTTCACACGTAGTCGCTACATCCTTACATATCTGACTCAACCCAGGTGTAAACAATCTCTCACGCATGCATTCCCATAATTTATTCTTACCCATATGCCCATATCTGTCATGCACTAACATACACATACTTACTGCTGCATGCATTGGAAACACAGGAACATATATATCTTCATCCATTCCTTTATGTAGAAAATAAACAATATTCTTACACACAATAAGTCTCTTACTAACTTTCTTATACACCTCTAAATCAGACGACCATTCTTCTACCTCAATACTATTCAACATACATTCACGTAACCTTTTAATTTCCTCACATTCATCTTGCATTTCTTCCACCTCCTCTTTAGTCAGTAGATCATCCTCACTCCTCGTAATATCAACCATGCCAACAAAATTCGCCATAAATACACTATTATCTTCTATCACAACTACTTCACATCCATCTTTCAGAAGCAAACCACTACCAATATCAACTGATAAATCATGCAATCTTAAAAAGTCAATTCCTATCAAAAAACAACTAGGCATCTCATTCTCTCCCATTACAATAAAATTATGTTCCACCTCCATACTTCCCAGTTTTACTTTCAAACGCACTTCTTCCCAAACTAGCAAACTTCCTTTACCTATCCCATGAATTCTCACACTCGTACATTGCCGTTTCACTTCCCAATTGTACCGCTCTATTTCCTTGATAACAGACATATTCACTAATGACACTTGTGCACCTGTATCAATTAAACTACAGTATTCATTCTCATTTATACCCACATACGTCATCATTCTTCCTTTTACACCATGCATACAAATGTTTACTCTCCTATCAATAGGGTCATCCTTATCACACCCATGGTCATCTTCGCTATCTTCTATGCTCATACCACTCTGATTCAAATCACTCGGACAATCCTCCTTCTTACTCAACAACTTGCAACATCTTTCATTACATTGTAACCTCAATATATACTCCCTTTCAGTCTCTTTATTTGCTCGGTACTGCATCGGACGATTCCACCCAAAATACAAATAAACAGTGACACCATATAACATACTTACTATCAACAATACTTTTGATAGCAATTCACCCTCAAGCATACTATCCTCCTCCTTATATGCCATTTCTTTTGATACTTCATTCCTAACACTCATTCTAAGCTCATCTATACTAGCAGGTATATCCCTATTCAAACCCTTCAATTTAACCTTATTTAACCCACACAAAATACATTTATACACCATGTCATCCCCTTCAAAACTTTGTACCACCATTAAATCTTCCGGCAACCTTTCAAAATTACTATCATTCTCGCTACTCTCTTCTATCTTACCATGCATTCTTGACATCGCATCTGCTATCACGTTCTTACTTCCAGGTACATATTCTAGCTTAAAGTCAAATTCATTCAAATCCTCTATTGTCCTCGCAACTCTAGCATTCACAGACTCTTTCCTAATCATGTACACTAGGGGCTGATGGTCAGTACGCACAATAAATTTCACACCATACAAAAATACCTTCAACGCTTTCACGCAAAACCTTATCGCAGCCAACTCCCTTTCAATCGTGGAATACCTTCGCTGAGCCTTATTAAATGCTTTACTTACATACGCTATCACTCTCAACTGTTCATCTCCGTTTATTCTTTGCATTTGAACCAAGCAACCGCCCATACTAATCCCACTAGCATCCGTATATAACTCTAGCATACTCGCATGTTCACTATAATCGGGAAAAGCCAAAGTGACGTCTCTCGCAGCCTCTTCTTTCAAGTTTTCAAATGCTTCAATCATACGCTCATCCCATTTCAGTCTCGTACTATTTCTCTTACCTGTCCACTCATTCAAAGGCTTCCCTATTCCCGAACAATCTCTGACAAACTTCCGACCAAATTCAATTAACCCAAGAAACCCTCTCAACTCACGCACCGTATGAGGACGTGGAAACTCTCTCACCTTACTCACAAACTTTTCACTCTTCCTTATACCCGATTCACTCACCACATGCCCAAGAAATTCCACCTCCCCGGCCAACCATGTACACTTTTCAAGCTTAACTTTCACCCCAACTTCTATCAACCGTTCTAATACTGCTTCAAGCAACTGCATGCGTTCCTCAACTGTCTCACTAGCAATCAAAATATCATCAATAAAAACAGTCACCTTCTGTCTATCAAACCCAGCCAAAACTACATTCATCGCCCTCTGGAAGGCAGCAGGCGCATTAGCAAGGCCAAAACTTAATCTTTTAAACTGAAAATGACAATTTCTACTTGAAAATGCCGTAATGGGCCTGCTCCCCTCTGCCAGAGGCATCTGGTAATAGCCCCTAACTAAATCTAACTTTGTAAAAACTTTCATACCATGCATCTTATACACACAGTCAGACACTACATTCATCGGAAAACGTTCTTTAACAGTTACTTCATTCACCTTCCTATAATCAATACACATCCGTAAACTTCCATCCGGCTTTCTTACAGGTACAATAGGGCTATTCCAGGCACTCTCACTCCTTTCTATTACACCCATTTGCTCTAACTCCTGGCACTGCTCTTCTATTTCTCTGGCAATAGGCGGAGAAAAATGTCGGGGACGCTGATATATGGGGGTATCATTACTAAGAACTATCTTAAATTCAGGCAGCTTTGATCCCCCACAATCCTCGTCACCGCGACTCAAAACTCTCCGTCTATCCCATAACATCCTATACAATTGTTCCCTTTCCCCCTCACTTATATTCTCATCCACATTAATTCTTTCTTTCAAACTTTCATAGTCCCAATCGTCATCCGGCTTTATCTTACCCGTCATAACCCGTCTCAATTTAACATACCTTTCATCCTCTACATTGACCAACGTATACATACATCCCATGCAATCACCCTCACGTATACCCCGTATTCTCTTCCTCCTTACAGTCGGCAAAAAGCTCACATACACCTTCGGCTCCTGCAAATTCAAAATACCATCATACACATGCACACTTGCTTTCACCAAATTACTTGCTTCCGAACCTTCCACTACATATTCACAATTGTCACTATTGGCAATTCCCAGACTATTCGGCCATGCAACTTTTACACTGACAACCTCACTCGCATCTTTTGACAATTTAACACCTTCTTTTGCTATTAACGGCACACCTTTCCATACCTTCGTACATACACTACCATCTTCATTCAAATAAAATTCCCCACAAAATTTACCCTTAACTTTCATCTCTATCATATTTACATTAGGATGTACAATCATACCGCATTTTTTCAAGAAGTTATAACCTAACAACACATCGTATTTGTCATTTACTCCCTCAACCACATAAAAATCATTATCTTCCATCATCAGCCCCCCAATCATGACATTTTCACGCAACTTTCCTTGCACAGACATACTTAAATTACCGATACCTTTCACTTCACCTTTACACCCCCTAAATTCACACACATCCCTTACCTTATCGTATGCATTCCTAAACATTAAATTGACACCACAACCAGTATCAATCAGACCAACTAGCTCTATTCCCTTAAAATTTACTTTTGCACTCATGCAGTCATAAGCTCTTTCGCCCATCACGTCTTCATGTAGTAAACCTTCACGAACATGCATCACATTCACTCCGCACACACTCGAGGACTCACCCAGCTGAACCCTCTTACACTCTAGTTTCCCGAACATCCTGGCTGATTTACTCCCTTCTTCCTACATACCCTAGCTACATGCCCATCTGCACCACATTCAGTACACTTACCCCGTGGCTCCTTGCACATTCTAGCATAATGACCATCCTTACCACAATTACCACAAATCACATTCATACGATTACTACGACATCCACTCGCTATGTGCCCAGTCATACCACACCGATAACATTTTATCCCTTTCTCTTTCTTGCACTCACTAATTCTATGCCCTACCTCACCACATCCAAAACAAGCACCAAGAGCCCATCTACATTCATTCTTCTTATGTCCTACTTTCCCACATCTATAACACTTCTCTTCACGGATACAACTACCTGACCTATCTTGCGGCGCACTAGCACTCCTATCCCTCCAAACCTGATTCCCTTGCCTAAACCCTTCATTTGTCCTTACAGGTATTCCCACATTACTCGCCCTAACACTCCTATCTACTACACTATCAGCTACCCTCATCGGTCCTCTCATAACAGCATCTCTAAAACTAACAAATTCTGGCACACTTTCCTCCATTCCAGTTCTTACACTCACAGATTTACTTTCTTTCATACACCTATCCAACTCGTAATCCTCAACTATCTCTAAAATATCATCCCATGTCAATCTTTCTTTCGTCCACCTCATTTTCTCCTTCCGTTTCAAATTAACAAACTCGGCAACATTCTCGGGTACAGTAGCCAAAAACTTCCTCATTAACTCCTTATTCTCATTTATACCTTCATCCCCATACTTCTTCCTAGCTAACGTTTCCAACCTACATACGTACATTGATATCGCTTCTCCTGCATTCATCCGTGCTTCATCAAAATCATTCTTACGCTTATACTTAACACTCCCTTTCATACGTTTTACCTGCTCAATTATTCTCTGTTTCACACTTTCATAATCAACGTCCCCTACACTCATTATCACTCCATACATCGTCAACAAATACCCAGTCAAATATTCTCCTAACTCCCTAGCCCAAACTCTTTTACTATCACCATACTTATCCTGACAATACCTCTCATACTCCTTGAAAAAATCATATACATCCCTACTGCTATGCTCATTGAACCTTTCACACCGAGGTACCTCTCTCATAAACACAGTCTTACACACATCACGTTCATTCTCACTGCTATCATCACTGTCTACTCCCTTGTTACCTTCTTCCTCATTCGAATATAATGAATCCACTTCCACACTTAAATTCCTATCCTTAACCATTCCTTTCTTACCCTTTTTCTTACTTACCACTTTCACCCATTCACGATCGTCCTTGCTATCAGCCTGATACTTTTTCTTCCCTTTCTTCACATCACTTTTACCTTTCCTTTCATCTTTCCTCTCACCTTTCTGTTCATCCTTACTATGCCTAATTCCCTTATCTTCAATATCACCATCACTATTACTACTATCACTATCACTTCCTTTCCCATTATCACTAACCTTAACCTTCTCATCCACTATCAACCCATTACCCGAAGCTGAGGACACTCCTCCGACTGCACCTTCCCCCATTATAGTTTTCATCATCCCCATGACTTGCCCCATCATATCTTCCATTCGTTTCTCCATTCGTTCTTCATTCTCTCGCATCCTCATCTCAACACCCTCTTCCACTCTCTCTACAGTTCCCTTCAACTCCCTAAGCTCCTTCTGCATCGCCGCATTCTCCCAGTTCAACCTCTCATTCTCTACTAGCAACCTCTCCTCACGCTCCTTACTCAGCCGCAATTCCTCCCTCAAAACCCTTAATTGCTCCTCCATTTTTCATCAACCTTAATCCTAAATTCTTAACCTAATTCCGTCCTTCGTCCAACAGTCCAGCTTCTATCCCACCTCGGCAGTCCCTGTTCGGGCGCCAAAATAATGTGGCGGGATGTTAAAAAAAACAAGCCCCACACCCTGAATCACACCTACTGACAATGGTCCCACAACACAAACTTTCCCCTTACGTAATCTACAACCAGACTCTTAGACAAAAAGGACGAAATAAACAAAACATATCCTAAAAAACTATATTTCCTTACAAACTAAAACGCTCAACATAAAAAAAAACACACTTATCAATAGTCATACACTTAACACAAAACAGGCCTTAATCATACCACCATTCAATTAAACCCTCAAAATAAATAACGCTTAACAACTTACAAAACATACAATAAACGTAACATAATTCCTTACAAACTAAACCGCACAACCAATATGTAATTCTGAGTGGACACTTTCGTCCACACAAGGCCAACAGTCTTTTATAGCCAAAAAACACAACTCTGCAGCAACCGGACCGCTGAAAAATGTTAATGCACAATTGCACTTATCATCATCGTCATCATCATTATCATCATCATCATCATCAATACGCCAAACCAATTCCTTCAACCGGGCGGGGTCGTTACAGCATCTATTTCATCAAAATCCACAGAGCAATCCAATCAGGTCCTTAAACAATCCAGGTCATCAATAATTCATTCCAAATCTGAGCAGTCGTATCAAATTCCTTAAACAAGCCAGGTCGTCAACAATCACATTCACATAAATTTCTCCCCAAAGGAGGAATCGCAGCCTGCCAAAATAAAAAAAAAAAAACACTTACGAACACTTCTAGCTAACTGAACTATCGCACTATAATCAAAGATAAATAATAAATTGTTCCTATCATTCACAATCACGACAAGCAAAGATATAAAAAACTGTACTTACTTTGAAAATCAAAAAACACTTCCACGCTGGTCGAAAAATATATATATAATCCAGCTCTCACACAACTGCCTTATGCTGCAGTCAAATAAAAAAAGCATTCGCTCCGAAACATTCACCACTGTCGTAACCTTACTAAAAATGTAAACAAACAATCTCATTTATACCAACAGTCTTCCTCACCACAAACGATCGTTAACCTAACTACTTTCGCTCGCTAACACAATATCTCTCTCTCTCTCTCTCTCTCTCTCTCTCTCTCTCTCTCTCTCTCTCTCTCTCTCTCTCTCTCTCTCTCTCTCTCTCTCACAGGATTTGGCAAAACAAAAATAAAAATAAAGCAAAAATAAATCCTCCACAAAGCCCAAACACACTTGCATTAGATGTAAACAAATCTTTTACATCATCAAAGACTCTATCTGAGGAGAGGAATATTCAATAAATTATAAGACTCATAGATAGAAATGAAAACCAATTTTTAATACCTACAGAAGAAAGAAGACTTGACAATGATATGACAAATGAAGTAGCAACCGAAGATATTAGGAAATAATTGTTAAATGCTGAAAGCATTGCAAGACAGTACACAAGTTTTTCCGCAAAGAAAGAGTTAGCACAAAAGAAATTTGTATCTCTGCCACAATTCACAGAACAAACATGAAAACATTTACTTCACTCTATCAACCAAGCAAGTCGTCAGGAAAATACCAACAGAAATCAATCCAGCGTGAAGATGCTCACTGGTATTGAATACTTGATGTCACAAAGGAACGAAGGCACTCTATGGAGGAATTACTTCAATATGATATTTCCTCTGCTTCATATCTGTTTGAAGAAGATGGCCTAATGAATACAACAACAAAGAGTTCCATAGTTCATGAGCTGAAGAAACAATCCAAGACTGGGGATCAAACTTCAACCATAATGAAGAACTAACTTATTGTAGATGTAATGGCCAATGTACGTAAAATGAAGACATCAATACCTTAAATGTAACTCAGTGTAAAGCAAAGTGTGCTTTAAAAATATATTTTGTATTTGATTCTTATGATGAAATGTCAATGAAAGATTCAGTGTCAGAGGGAAAGAAGCTTCCAATAGAACTACACTGCATTAACGCCACTGGAGATAGAGAACTATTGTCCATCAATTACGAAGAAGACAAAGCTGGATTCCCTTCTTCATCAAATGGCTTTAGAACATCCATGGAAAGATACAGCATTAGAGATTTATATCAGGAATTTCAGATATCTAGATGAATATAATCTCCCCTCACAAAGGTTGTCTAGTGGGTTAGTATCTGGAATTCCCTGACTTCTGATGTAGAAGCAGACCTACAATACATTGTTTATGCACTTTATGGGGTTCAACAGGGATGCAACCAACTAGTAATCCTTTTATCTGATACTAGTGTCTTAATTTGATTCTTGTATTACTGTATTGGAATTAATTTCATGATCAAGGATGCAGTGAATTGCGAATTAAAAATGGATCTAGGGATTCAGTCAGGTATAGTGTATTGCTATTCATATGTTGACTGCTCAGCTAGGGAGGGAACTATACCAAGAGTTGCCTGTAGTACGTTTCCTGACTGGCTGGGACTACACAAGCATTTGGGACTAAACTTGCTGCTCAAAAAGCACACCCAGATAAATATTTTAAAGAATTTGGAAAATACTGACAAAGAGAATTGAAGCAGGCAACAGTTTGTAAAACATCATGTTACCTGAGAATCTATGCGCCATCATTCTAAGAGGTCATATTTAGAAAATCTACCACCTACCAGCTATACAACAAAACAACATTTAAAAAGAGCATACTTTGCAACATATCATAGGATTTCTGTTTTATCTAAACCTAAATTCGACCCTCTTGATCCATCTGTGCATGGTTATAAAGTAACTGATGATCTCTTGGTGCTAACTGATAGAAAGACATTAATACCTGAGGAATTCACTGTGATGTTCAGTTGTACAAAATGAGGAATATATCACTGTTCTTGTTGTAGCAATCATGTTCCTTGCTTCAGCTTTTGTAAATGTCAAAGAGGCTTAATTATAAGTCCTGCAACATGTAGCAATGCTCTAGGTATAGTATGGGATGAGGAATGTTATTGATAGCCAAATTATGAGACCCAGATACTTACGTTCGTCCATTGGAACTTTCCTAAATTTGATTCCACTAACAAATGTAAGTTGCAACTTAAATATCTAGCCACGAAAATAAATAAACAATGCAGATCTCAATCGTAAATTTAATACATGTATTTACATTACTAAATATATACTACATGTATTTATATTACTAAATATATACTACATGTATTGTATTTACATTACTAAATATATACTACATGTATTTACATTACTAAATATATACTATCTTTGAATTTAACTTTTGATATTTAAGAATCTAAGCCCAGTTATGCACATTGGGAGAAACTTAATATATCTCACTAATGTATGTATTGAACTACTTAAATGAATTTATTTTGGTTAAAACTATTATTAGGAATCTTTTAATTATTTTAATTCAATCAGTGCAACTTCTTGATTTGCTATGTCTACAGATACAGCTACAGTATAGGGGGATAGGATAGGTGGGGAAGAGGAGGAGGAAATTAGAATTGGAAGGATTGGAGGGAATTAATTGAAGAACGGTGGGAGGTGAAGAGATTGGGGCAGACCCAATAGCTCTTCATTGTTAGTTTTTTTTTTTTTTTCTTTATTTCCAACATCATGCCTTGTGAACTTCCAGGAGGTGAAGTCTCTTGCCAGCCTCCGAGGGATTTGTGTTTTCACGAGTATTCCTTTCCTGAGGCTTGTTTATTTATTTGTTTGTCTACTTTCTTTATTGCTTTATTTTAATACTATGGATTTGGTTCGTCTTTTTCTACCAGGAATGCTCGTTTCGTGTGTCTGTTATTTCCTCACTTGTTGCAAGTTCTATGTAAATGTTTTTGAATCTTTGCCAGGTTTTTGTGGCTCTTGTGTGGTACCTGACGTTTAAGGGTTCGAAATTGTATATGTTATGGAGTGTTTCGATATTATTATTATTATTATTATTATTATTATTATTATTATTATGGACATGTTTGTTTCTTGTTTCTATTTTAGAATTTTTTGAGGATTTTCTTCTTTGATTGAGCCATTGTGCATGCTGGTGCTATTGGACATCCGAATAAAGGTCTTATTAGGCTTATATAGAGATTTATTCTTATGGCTTTATCCAAAAATTCTCATTTTCTGTGTTTTGCCAATTGGAGTTTTTGTTTGATATGGCAGCTTATGCCAGTTCTTTTGATAGAGAGATCAAGGATTTTAACTTCGTTGTTAAGTGGAATATTTATGTTTATTATTATTATTGGTGCTGGTTTATTTTTTGATACTGATAAGAAATGGAATTTATTGCTGTTTGTTTTTATTTTCCACTTTTTTCGTAATCTTTTATTCTTTTGATCTCTCGGTTTTTATTTTGAAAAATCTTTTGGAGTTTGTAGGATGCATGATTACTTGTGTTTTGTCATCTGCATATGCATAGTTTATGGCATAGTTGGGGGTGGTTGGCATATCTACTGTGTAGATTACAATAAGTGTTGGGGACAATATGCTCCCCTGTGGTACCTTACTTTTTATATCTATTGTTTCTCACAGTTTCCCATCTATGCTACGTATTCTGACAGTTCTGTCTGTTATGTAGATTGGGAGGAGTTTTTCCATTATTATTGGTAGTTCCAATTGGAGTATTTTATATTTGAGGCCGTCATGCCATACTTTGTCAAATGTCTTAGAGATATCTCTGCAAACGACATTGCATTGGTGTTTTTTAATTAGTTGGTTCATGGCTATTGTTTCGTAGATTGCCATGAGGGCAGTTTCAGTGCTTCTCCCTGTCCTGAAACCATGTTGGTGTTTGTACAATTTATCGTTATTTTCTAGGAAAATCCATAGTCATGTGTTTATGATTTTTTCAAACACTTTTCCCGGCACTTCCAGCAGTGTGAATGGCCTTTTATTTTCTGGTAGTTTTGGGTCTTTCCCTGGTTTGGGAGGAAGTATGAGTATTCCTTCTTTGTTTGGTTTTGGGTAATATCCCATTTAGAGGGTTAGCTTTAATATTTGTTGGAGTCTTCTCCATGCCACCATTGGTAATTTTTATAGCATTAGCTTGTTTATGCCACTTTTACCTGGTGCATTGTGTTTAAATATTTTTCGCTGCTTTCATTATCTCGTGTACTTTATTTAAGTACTGTAGTTGTCCTCATCCAGCCTTTGCACATCTGGATTTTGATAACGGGTTATTTGTTTCCTATTTCCTTGTAGGATGTTGAGGACTTCTGTTTCTGTGTCTCCGTCGAAATTTCCATTTTCTTGGTCTGTAATTTCGAATGTGCTTACCCATGTTTCGGTTATTAATTCAATTTGGTCTTCCATATCTTCTACTGTATCACCATTACTGTTGATTAAGTATGATATTTCTGTTTTTGGTTTCCCCAGTAATCTTTATAGTTTTTCCCAGAATTTTTCTGGGTCTTTGTATGTTTGTCCTAGTTTGATTATCGTGTTGTCATAGTTTTCACTGTTTAATCAGTTAAATTCTTCAATTATTTCATTTTAAATGTGTCTTATTAGGGTGTATGTTGCCCTTATCCACTACGTGTGTTTGATTGTAGGTAATTTAATTGTTGGGTGAGTAGTTTCAGGTAGTCGCTATCTGGTGTGTGTTTATGGTATGATATAATTTTTATTGGAGAGACTGTTTCTATTGTTTTTGAGATGTCTGACATCAATTTGTTAACTGCAAAGTTTATTTTGTTTTCTGATGTAGTTTCATTGTTGTATAGATCTATTTCTTGCTCCTGTGTGGCTATTTTCCTTGTTATTGTATCTTTAAAGATTTCCCAATTAGCCTTCTTTATGTTTGGCATTTCTTTTATTTCTTTGACTATTGATTTTGTTGAGAGTTTTATCATGTTTGGAATATGATCAGACCTGGTTATAGGTCCTGGTGATGTGTTGTTTGTAAGTATGATGTCAGGTCTGCTGGCGTATTGTTTATCTAGTTTCTTTGCCCTTGTGTTGTTGCCATGTCATAGTACTCTTTCAATATCAAAACCATGCCATAGTACTCTTTCAATATTAAAACCGTCATAGTACTCTTTCAATATTAAAACCATGCCATAGCACTCTTTCAATATTAAAACCGTCATAGTACTCTTTCAATATTAAAACCGTCATAGCACTCTTTCAATATTAAAAGTAGGCTACATCATACTGTATGTTAATAAAGAAATTTTGCTATAGAAGGAATTTTATAGTCTATTATAATTTTTTTTTAATTTTGCAAGCTATATACTATTTTATTTTATTCAATTGACCAATATTTCTTAGTATTTTACATAACCATCAAATATTTATCTCCATGCCATGGTAGAGAGCACGTGGTTAGTGATGGCCGTAAACTGGCATCATGAAAATTGTTTTCATTATGTGTATAGAATGTTATAAATGCTCATTATATTAACTATACAGTGTTTCCCTGCTGATTATTGTCATTATATGCAATTCATGCATTAATGTTGTTTGATTCTGACAATTTTTCTTTCATGAGGTAAACTATTGCCTTTTCTCGAATTCTGGTAATATTTTGAAGATTTATGGCATAAAATAGCCTCAAACGCTGGAAAGAACTCATTACGAGGAACATTTTATGTGGGAAACAATCCTTCTACGGCCATTACTAAGGGAGATATAAACAGTTTAGGTTTATGTACCCGAAGTTTACTGGTCGGAATTATCGCCCGGTATAATTAAATTAAGCCGTAATTTATCACTTACTGCCAGGTTTCAGAAAGTCCACCCTGATTTTTATGATAATTCAAGATGTCTATTATAAAACCCTAGTGGGTGAATTAGGGTACATCTCATGCACGCGAGAACCCCCTCCCCGGGATATGGACTAAATTAAAAGAAAGCTCTGTCATCTACAACCGCAATGAATAAGCTGTAGCCTAGCCAAGGCTGGAAGAAATCAGAAATTTGCGGGAGTGGTGATAGCGTACGTGGCTGTTTCCTCCATTAGCTTTTCATAATTCCTTTTTTATATACTTGAATGGTTGTCTGGTACCCAAAGCTTACTATTGGTCTATTTGGATATATTTAAATAATGGTCATTTTATGTTTTTACTAACCACTTTTAATTCACGGGATAACCATGAATAAAGGTTTCTATTCGTGGGATAAACAGATTAAAATTGTAAATAAATTGTGACCGTTATTTTACTGGCGCGTTCCAATAAGTTGACTTGGCAGAAACAAACAAGTGTAGGCATACACTTGGGCACACTTCCATCTTATTTTTTTACTTTTTTTTTGTAAAGTTTTTATAGTTTATATATCAAAGATTCATTCTAATGTTGTTACCATTCTTTGAATATTTTATTCCAATTTGTAATTACTTCTCTTGTAGTTTATTTATTTCCTTATTTCCTTTCCTTACTATAAAGAATAGCATCTCACTTTGAGTACTGTATTTTCTTTATTGGAGCTGTCATCCATTCCTCAACACTGGCAAGAATTCAGTTTATAGTTTCAGTAATGTCGTCTATATCATTTATTATTATTATTATTATTATTATTATTATTATTATTATTATTATTATTACCATCCCTTGCTAAGCTACAACCTTAGTTGAAAAAGCAAGATTCTAGAAGCCCAATTAAACATCTAAAATTAAATTAAAATAAAATTGAGTTTTGGGGGATGGTCCAAATACAAGTCAGCCAGCGAGCAGCTTAACTGTGAAGCCTCAATACTGTGACGTCACATGCCATAGTCTCACACTCTCACACACATGGTTAACGAAAACAATGTTTTTTGTTAGCTACCCGTGTGCAGGTTTTTGCATTTTTCTATAGACCTCATTCTGAACCCACGACATTCATTCAATAGATGTTTAGTTTTGTGAAGAATGCGTACGTTTATTTTTTTTTTTGTTCGCCAGAACTTTCCGGTTTTTGGTCAACTGTTGTCTTACGGACATTTATCTTAGTGTTGAATTGAGATACACTCCGTGGCAAGGCCCCCTTTGCTGATAATGTAACGTTCGACTCAAGGTCGAGTCCCGGGCCATTCTTTATCCGACTAATTTCTCTGATAAAGGAAGTAAATTCCTTGAAGGGAGGAAAGGCAGCATCATGCTGGGATTTATACCTGGAAGCTCTCATCACCCACTTCTCCTGAAGTCCATATGGTAATTTACTGACGATAGGTTTGTTCCCGGAGGCATATTCCTGAAGTCTGGATGTAAATAGACCCTCTCGGATATTAGAACCAATCAGAGCGTGTTGTGGAGCAGTGACGTCGTGAGACTCCGCCCTCCCTAGCGCTACCACGGTTACGCTTTTCTTATTTCTTGCAGAAGCACCAGTTATAATAATCTTATATAATAGGTTTAATATTAGTATATATAGTTATTATAAATGTAGACAGAAAATATGTATTAACTATGTTGTACCAGCTAATAGTGCAAGGCACATGGGACCATTGCTAAATGAAACATGCAGAAAGCCATGCCCATGGCAATCAGTCCGTTCTTGATTAGGCTGTGGGCCCAGGGATCGAAGGTCCAACGATCCCGGAAGAAGAAGAGTCTCCCTCCCACCGGTAACATCTCACTTTGAGTGCTGGGTGGAGGATTTACCTCCTTGGCCACGTCCACCCTGGAGGAACCTCGAAAGGAACCTCGAGACTTCGGCCGAAAGGTCGTAGACTGCCTTTCAAAAACTGGGGTGAACACTGGTGACTGAGTCGCCAGTGTTTGGGGCACCAGTTGGAAGGTGGTGGGTGGTTGTGCCACCATCTGGGACACCGTGGCCACGGGAAGCTGTTGCTGTTGCTTAGGCCGAGAGGGCACTTTAGGTCGTTTTGGTCTATTCTTCGGCTGGGGACCCTTGTCAGCTGAAGATTTTCTTTTAGAGGACAAGCCCCATTTAGAGAGAAGGTTTCTATTCTCAGTGGCGGCTTTGTCCACGACCTCTTTGACCACTTCACTTGGGAAGAGGTCTTTTCCCCAGATGTTAGAAGCTATCAGCTTCCTTGGTTTGTGTCTCACCGCAGCCGAGGCAAACACGAACTCTCTGCAAGCCCTTCGGGCTTTAATAAAGTTGTACAGGTCTTTGGTTACTGTCGCCAAATGGGATTTGGCGAAGACCATGTACATGTCCAGGGTATCTGGGATGCTTGTCATTATCTCCAGGCCAGTCTGCAGAGACAAGGAAGCAGCAAGACGTTCTTTTGTCTCCTGTTCCCGACGCAGGAGAAAGTCCGACAGCTTGGGGAGGTCCTCGCCGAACTGTCGTCCGGCAATATCTGCCTCCAGCTTCCCAACTGTGAACGTGTTGTGCACATCCTTCCAGTCCGCATCGTCTGATGGGAAGGCAAGGGAGAAGGGTCTACACTCCTCCAATGTAGGGCACGGTTTCCCTGCCTCAACTGCCTTTAAGGCTGCCTTAAGCCCTTTGTCCATAAAGGGAAAGGCACGTTTAGGGTCAGCAATGAAGGACGGGTGCTTCTTGCTGAGAGCCGGCACCTTAGAGCTAGTTAAGGCCCTCTCCTTTAAGGTGGTGGTATATAAGGCCTGAGCCTTAGAGAGTTCAAGGACAATAGTTTCCTGCGGCTCTGTTTCCTCTTTGGATGCAGGTTCATCTTAAGACGGACATAGCAATCCGGATAGGCCCCTTTGCTGGGCCAGAACTCAATTTCCTCCACTGGGACAGTGCCCAGTTTTTCTGAGAGGAAGATCTTCCCCCCCCCCGACATGGGCATGTGCTCTGCGTACCTCCAGGGGTTAACGTCAGAGAAGGCGGGGAGATCCTTAACATTTAGCTTCTTCGGGGCTAAACGTGTTGCAACTAGCTGATGCATTTCAGTCCGAAGAGAGGCCTCCTTCTCGGACGATTTCTTTTGAATGTCCTGCACCATGGACGGCAACGAGTGCAACGTACTCGTGATAAAATCTAGTTAGTGTGCAGTGGAAGAGGTCGAAGGCACCGGCTCATTCACTGTGGCCGATGATACTGAAATCCTTTCGGCTTTCTCGGTTTCTATCTCAGGTGGAACGTCATCCGCCTGATCCAATTCCTCCACTAGGAGATTGTTCTCAGTCTCCTCTGAGACAACTGACATGTTGTCCTCTAATTGGATGCTCTCTAAGGCATCCGAAACCTCAGATTCAACCGGAATCTGAACCAGGGGAATCTCAGGCTGAGCCTGGGGAATAACCGCATCCGAAGATGCCCTAGGGAAAAGACAAGCCCTCATCTTTTCGTTAGGAAGGTATGGGCCAGAAGTGTTCTTCTGGATGCCTCTAACCCATTTCCGCAGCATTTCCCTTGCTGCGTCCCTTGACTCAGTGGACTTTTGATCGTCAAAAGCCTCTCTTACCAGTTTTTCACAAACGGTACATACCTGCGGGTCCCAGTAATTGAGAGCCCCCTTGGTGACTGCGCAGCGAGTATGGGCCCTGCACATGTCATGGCCGTAGAAGTTCTTACTACGGACCCTGCGAAAACTATTCCCGCACTCGGGATGCTCCTCCTGTAAAGAAAGAAAAGCATATAAGTATTCGGTGAAATTCTCAGATTTCAGCATACATAATATAATTTATATTAGCTTGGATAGGGTAAGCTATAAATAGGAAAGACACCTACATGTGTTTTCTGTCCAGCCAATTGCTATGACCTCCTCCAATATTGAAAGTAAAATTCTTAGGAATTCTTAGGGGAAGATGATATCCTATGATATAAAGTGTCTTCTTGACACAATCTTCCAGTTTCAATATTGGGGATTAAGGACAATAATGGATAATAACTATCAATGGAAGAAATCGCTCTCTTATATGTGATGGTCTCACAATAGGCTGCCCATGAAGCACCTTGTAGGTTGGAAAAAATTTTGGGCTAAAGCACTGACTCTTTGGTAACAAGTTGCCAGTCCTGTCAAGCCTGCCGGCACCTGCCGGCACCTGCCGGACCTGCCGGTGTCTGCCGGGCAAGCCGGCACATGCCGGGCAAGCCGGCACATGCCGGCCTATTCTGGGCTATGGAAGGCAATTATTGTCTTCATAAAATTGGGTGGCAGACCACCGGCAACGACTCTGCCGGCTGCCGGCGGTCTCTGCCAGCGGTGGCGGCTCTGCCAGCCGCCTGCGGCTCTGCCGGCGGCGGCGGCTCTGCCAGCCGCCTGCGGCTCTGCTGACAGCGGCGGCGGCGGCTCTGCCGGCAGCGGCGGCTCTGCCGGCAGCGGCGGCTCTGCCGGCAGCGGAGTCTCTGCCGGCAGCGGCGGCTCTGCCGGCAGCGGCGGCTCTGCCGGCAGCGGCGGCTCTGCCGGCAGCGGCGGCTCTGCCGGCAGCGGCGGCTCTGCCGGCAGCGGCGGCTCTGCCGGCAGCTCTGCCGGCAGCGGCGGCTCCGCCGGCAGCTCTGCCGGCAGCGGCGGCTCTGCCGGATGGCAGTGGTTCTGCCGGCCGGCAGCCGAGGATTCTTCCATCAAGTAGGACCCGGTGGCAGTCGGCGGCAGATGACCAGGAATGGGTGGCCGGCTGTCGGCCGGCAACTCAGCAGCCGGCAGTCGGTCCCTGAATGTCTATTGTCTTTGGGTTGTCGATCAACGACGTTCCCAGTAAGCGGCGGCAGGGCAACTGTCGGCCGGTAGACAATTGACATGGCCCAGTATGAAAGTAAGAGAGAAAGAGAGGATGGAGGAAGGCAAGGGCTCAGCCTTGCCGGCCTGCATCCAGAATGAGCGTTCAAGTGGAAGGGGGAATTAAATTCGGGCTTCCACCCAACCATATCCCAGTCATAAGGGCTATGGAAGGCAGTCCAAGGGAGGACTGAAGAACACTCTAAAGAATATGAGGGTACCCTCCGGCAGCCGGCTTGGCCGGCGGCAGACGGGGAACCTCAGGCCAGTCCGACAATAACCCTTAGGGTCAATGTAGAACGACGGCCGGGAGGGTGTTGTTTCATTCAACACAAAAGCGATAGAGGGGAGGGGGTAGATGTCCTACAGGTAAGGTAATGCCCGAAGGCACTACTAACCTAAGGGATTCTGGTCTCATGGAGTAACCTCAGGTAGGAGAAATCATTTCCCCAGGTTGGATTAATGAAGTGAGAGGGCGTCCGTAGGATACCATCTCACAGGAGAACAGAATCTCATGCCAGAGACCTTAGGCAGTGAAGAAATCATTTCTTCGGTCTAAGGTCTATCAGCACAGGACTGTCTGCTAGACCAAGGAAGGGGGAATTGTCATACAAAACCCCCAAGTATGGTCCAGGGAGGTCTAGCCTCCTATAAGAGCAGCTTAACCTGACATGGGAAATCATTTCGCCAAGACAGGAAGATGCCTAACACAGACTGATACTGTGATGTCCCGTTCTAAACTTAAAACCGATTCAGTGGTTAGGAGAAATAAAACGGAAAGTCTCAGTAAAACTTTGCCAGAACTCGGTTCACAGCAAGGAAAACTGAGAATAGCCTAGGCTAATCAGAGGGAAAGGGGATTGCTCTTAAATCTCTTAGGAGATTAGTATCGACTTAAAAGGTATAGGAGGTGTAAGTCTCCCCTTAAAAGACAATACAAGAGCAATGGGGATATGTATGAAAGTATACTAAAGCCCCTAGGCTAGTAGCCTAGGAGCATGAGAATCATTCACCGAAACTCTTTGTGTATTATCTTGGAAGAGGAAAGCATAATTAAGTAATATCATAAATGTGTAAAATATTGCCTGTGCTTCAATAAAACTTTACCAGGAAGGTTATATCATGCATGAAGTACATAGGTGCCTAGGCTAGGAAGCCTAGCATTCGTGAGGCTCGAAATAAATAGCCAAATCCACGACAACAATGACATAATATAAGAATCCCTAGCTAAATTTCTAAATAGCTAAATTTATTAAAGCGAATAATGCCGGGAAAGGGTCGTTCTGGCTAACTAAATGTACAGAAAGAACAACCGCGTCCATGACGCCATCCGGCTGGCAACAGCTCTTGTTACGTTAATTATGATCTCAATCGAAAAGCAAAACTGGCAAGAGCTTACATTTACACAAAATAAAGATATTACTTACTTTCCAGAAGCTGATGAGGCTGGTGAAGACATCATAGCGTCCAAAAACTCCAAAATAGCTAGAGAGAACACGGGATAACACCGGTCAAACGAAGCTACGATAGAAAGAATGACTTGGTGGCGCCTCTCGGTGGCGAATTGGCACACTATTTGCAGAGCAGTAGGAGCGTCGAGAGCGTTGTCTCTGTAACGACTCTCCTTATTCTTGCCTCTCTTTCCCCTCGAAGTGAAAGCTCTATTGGGGGCGTAGATAGCCATGAGACGTGTCAAGAATACGTCCTTTGATATTACGCGATATCCCTTCGTAAAATTTTAAGGGATATTCGCTCCAGGAGTTAGAATTCGGGATACCTTTGGTAAATTCTCTGGGATATATCACTGTAGTCAAATATACCTAGGAAGCTACCTTTGAAGGAACTTCCATCACGACGACTTGGCCTGAGCCCAAAAAATGCATATTCTTCTAATAATATCAAATGGAAATGAGTAGCAAATTCATTCTAGTCAAAGAAAAATATACCAGAATTTTTTTTTTCAATTTGCATATACAGTATTTAATAAAAAGCACAAATTTACGCTGTGTATTACAACCAAGGCCAAGTCAAGTTTTGTTGTGCAGATATCCTAAACTATGCCAAGTTTTTGCCTGCTTATATTATACATATTACCATTGCAGCCTCAGATACCAAAAAGCTTTCCTTTGCTGATATTTTGTTGTAAATTTCAAAATTAACTGCATAGCTTGGAATGTAAGGAAAAAAACAAATTTTTTACAAAAGATTATTTTATACAAAGGTTTATTATATACAAAAGATTACTCACATTGTACATAATACCAAAGTTGATTAACTCCAAACTGCACAACTCCATTGTCAACCAGATACAATAAAAATGGAATAATTCACGTCTTAAGAGCTATAATAAATACAAAAAATTAATACATTGCCTTAACACTCATCAAAAACTATTGTCAAGTGTGAGAAATATGAATTCAAAAGTATCATATTTTCCATTTGAGTCAAATATATGCCAATAAAAAAAATACATAAATATCACTGTTTTTCACTTAATGATTTGTGCCATGAGATTTCCCATTGCCCACCTTGCAGGAAATGTCGTGAGCCAAATCATGGGGACGTTTAGGTTGTGAAGACAGAGCAGTGTCGGATGACGGCTTTTACACAGTGGTGCAGCTCCCTTGGCCTGCCAGTTGAGCGTCTTGCGATGAAGGGGAAGCCACTACCTTCAAAATCTAGCAACTCGGGATTTCTTGTAAACTGCATAGTGACTAACATAAAAGTAACACACGACATGACGAAAACAACAGACTAGGAGGACTATAGAATACAGACTCAATCAATTCGACAGAAGTTACAGAATAAGAACAGCACATGCAGTTTGTTTACATTGAGCAATGGTGCCATATACCTTGCGTACTCAGACACTCAGTACCTTTTTATAATAATAAGCGCCAGCGTAAATGCTAGGTGGTACAGCTTAGTTGATATATATATTCTGTAAGCATCTCTTATAACTAATATATTCACCAATATTATAAGCTATTATATAAGATTAATATTTTCAAAACTGGTGCTTTTGCAAGAATTAAGGAAAGTTTATAAGTGTTAGCACTAAGGAGGGCGGAGTCTCACTACGTCACCGCTCCGCAACACGCTCTAATTGGTTCTAATATCCGCGAGGGTCTATTTCCATCCAGACTTCAGGAATATGCATCCCGGAGGAAGAGTCAAAGTAGGCGAGCAAACATCTGAGTTTTGATTTTCCTTATAGTATTCTATTTCAGACAGAATATCAGAAAGCTCATATAGGGGTTTGTTGTCTTTATTCGTGAGTTTTGGAAACTGAGCACCATTCCTGGGGTACCATAGCACTCATCAAAGTCTCTGCCACAGTCTTTGTAAGCCCTTGCAAGGGTTGTCTGCATTGGACAATCTTATACTGATGGCATGCTTTGACGACTCAGCTCCTAGCCACTTGACCAAAAGATCCAATTGTTCAGAGTGCAACACCTGCAGTTCCCCGATGACGCACTTAAAGCTTGCTTTCCATATGTGGTAGGATTCTACCCGGTCATTAAAGTCAATTAGTCGAGAAACTAATAAATCTTTGCTCAAGAGAAATTTGGTTTTATTTCTGATGTAGGACTAATATTCTGGCTGTAATTCCCATTAGCTACAGGAACGTTTGCCATCTGGTTTGGGCAAGGAATTCTGGTGTACTATCCTGATTTTGACTAGAAATAGTAGGTCTTGGTACAGGAGCAGTTGTATCTTCTGGAAGTGCTGAGTCTACGGGTAAGACAACAGGTACCACAGGTAGCAAACTCTGATTCACAGTTGGAATAAAAACAGGAGCGTTGTAGTAAAGCTGTGCTGTTACTGGAGTCTGTGTCTTGTCTTGCTGGTTAGTTGGCTCCAGAAACTCGACAGGACCAGGGGGATTTCTAACAAAGGTTTGCATACGTTGCAGTGGGTCTTCAGTCTTCTCAGGAAGATGGCTTACTGCCTGACTGTCGTCACATTCTAGGACATGTGCTTTGGCCTCTGCAGCAGCAGCTTCTCTTTAAATCTCGAGAAGGTTCAAGGTGGCCTTCAGTTCAACCTTCTCCCGGCCAGCATGAGCAGCTTCCTGTTCAAGTTCTAATTTTCTAAGCATGACTTGTTCTTCTAACATAGCCTCTTGCTTAAAGATCATGGCTTGTTTTTTCGCATAGGCAGTTTTTACCCTGGTGGCCTCTGCTTTGGCACGCTTTCTCCGTGCTAGACTTGACAAATCAGATCCTCTAGAGCTCCCACTTTCTGAAGTCCTGATGCTCTTTGTTGATCTTGACATTGTATATTGTGCCTGTGTCAGGTTGCGAAAGTGATCGTGGAGCAATGTAATTGCAAGGTTCACTTTTGCTGAGAGATGTACATGCATTTAGGTCCTTGATACTTTCTAGCGTCTTCATTCCTTTCAGAAAGGCTCCATACTCATCTACCAGTCTTTGGAGCTTGGTGTAGGACTGTAGGAATTTTTCCTGAGCTTTGAGCAACAACTGAATGTCATTAGGTGGCGTTCTTACCTCCTCTAATTGGGGTTGTATCTCTGACCAGAGTTCCTCTAGTTGCTGACAGAATTTGTCACCCCTCTCAATGCAGGCCTCCTGACCTCTTTGTGTTAGACTACGTGCTTGTCTGGTCTTAGGCTGAGCCTCTAGAATTTCATCCGACGGCTTAGTGTCAAATTCTGGTCTCCTGATCTTTTCAGGATTCTGTTCCCCGTCCTCCACTTTTGCGTTCTGTTCTTCCCGGTCAATGATAAGAATTACTTACTGATGTATGACCAACACTTAACACTGGCGAAACGATTGTCCAACTTTGGCACAAACGCTCTATTGTTATATGTTACACACACTGTGTTGTGTACTGTCGTCATAATAGTTACGGAAGGCTTCATCGACAGGACTGGTGCAGGACATAACAGGCAGGTTGTAGCTTTTTCACTTTACTGGCACGTTCCAATAAGTTTAAATAGCTGACTTGGCAGAAACAAACAAGTGTATCAGGAGCTGATGTTTATTTATTCTCTACCAATCAAAGATGGTGAAAAACTAAAAAATAAAAAATAAAACAAATTTTACAATGTGATAAGTAATGTAGGCTAAATAAACTCTGAAAGTTTTTAAAATGTCCAAACAAGGCCATGGAAGTGAAGTTTACAAAGTATGAACAAGTTGTACATGAAACAGTAGAAATTTCACAAATATCAAAATAGATCAATGATTAGTTATATAGTTTCACAAAAAACACAAATCAAAATGTCATAGTTACATACGCTGTGGGTAGCCACAAATTGTATCAGCAAATAAGTTGTCCTGTAGATATTTTATAAGGCAGTATTCCTTTATGTAGGTTATACTATACTAATCTTCAGAGAAGTATGTTTAACCTTTTGAAGACTTCCTTTTCTGACACAGACCAGAAACTCAAACCTGTCACAACATAATTACAAGAGTAAACAGTCTGTTAAAGAACCACTCAACAAGCATTGACATAAATAAGTAATTTAAAGAAAAAATAACCAACACTGGCTCTAAACAATCCTTACAACATACTCAAAATACCAATTAACTCCATTTACCAAGTTAAAAGAAAATTAACGAAATATGCAGTAGGTTTCCACAGAAAACAACAGTTGCAATTCTAGACCATGTATAGAAATGTTTTTTTTGTCAAGATTAACCATTCCTATAAATGCAGAAGTATAAATCACATTTATAATATATACTATACTTTCGAGTCTATTGATCCACCAAAATATCAGTAGTATTGTACCGTAGAACAAACTTCCTGTATGTCTGAAAACTATTACATTTAATTAAATGAACGTAGTTCAGTACAGTTAGGTATCATTTTAATTTTGGACTAGCCCTTCGTTTCAATATTTAGCTTTGCACATCCTGTTAAAATGGCTTAACAAAGATTGTGAAAATTTTGTAAATAAATGAAAAGAGTAAGTAGAAGTGATCATCGATTTTGTCTAAACCCTTTTTCATTTTGTTTATTTTCATTTTTAATGGTATCAAGAGTCTAGAGCAAATGATCAGCTAATTTATAATATCAATTATATAGACTCATTTGGATACCTCCCTCAGAAACAATCATTATTTACATGTTTCAAACCATGTTGTCATAGAAGATGGTTGTTTGTAAACATACATTGGAAGTGACCCCCACAATCTCATTTTCTATGTTGGTGAATTGAAATATTCCTAATTATATGGCTAGGCCCTCTGGTAAACTTTAGAATACTTTAACCCATACAGTACTGGCCCCTATCACCCTCTTGTGTTATTGTCTTTACATGTAATTATTGTACAGCAGTCTCGCTTGAGATGTACAATCCCGTGATAGGTGTAGTCCCTGAACACTGAGGTGGTAGTGTTACTGATATAATGTATAGAAATATCTGAACTTAAGACAGTGTTATGCTTGAAAAACCATAATAAAATAGGTTTCTGACCTGTTGGCGCGGAAGTGTTGGCGTCCCAATTCTCAAGTTTAGGATCCTAGACATCCCTTGTGGGGAGGTCATCCCGGAAGTAAGTTTCCACAATTTTTTTTTCACGCATACAATGTGGACAGGATCTAAGGGAAAAATCAGGATACTTAATTCTGTGACTTATTGGTAGTCTCCTGCTTTGTCTTAATAATACCTTAATTGGTTTTACTTTATATTAGAGGTGAATTGGACCGCAACCTGGGCTCTATGATAGCACCTCTATGCTCCACTAGTCTTGTATCTGTGGCTTTTTTCAAAATGGCCAACGTTCCCTAGATGGTAGCAATCTGCACCTCATTTATGCTTTGGCATCTTGATAAATTGTGAAGGTATTTTCTCAGGTTTTTCTTCATAATTCCTGTAGCCCCCACCACCACAGGTATTATTACTATTTCTTTCAGTTCTCGTGAATTTTTTCGGTCGTTCTTTAGTTCTTGATATTTTGTTATTTTCTGCCTCTAGCTCTATTGAGGCCAAAATCACTGGGTACTGTCACATATTTGCAGTTTTATTTTTTTTTCTTTATTGCAGATCACAATATCAGGTCTTATAGCACCTCCTTCTATATAGCTTCCTGTTGGGATTATCTTATCACAAACGATGGTAATGCTCTTGTTGGAGGTAACTGGATCGTGTTCATGCTCCCATACCTTATCCTTTACTTCAATTTTGTATTCTTTACATATATTCCAATGTATATATTTACAGATCTTTTTGTGGGGAACTGTGTAGTAACCATCTTCAAGTAGAGTCTTACAGGCTAAAAGCTGATGACCAACACTCTCAACTGCTGCATGACAAAACCTACACTGGTCGTTTCCTGATATGCCCGCCATTTTCTTGAAGCCATTCGTTGGGAGGCCCTGGTCTTGTACTCCTATTATCATACTTTCTCAATCAAAACCTAAATATCCATTCCTTATCAATCTGAGTGACTCTTCTTTGTCGATGTAACTTTTTTCCAGTTCTTTTTGGAATCTTCCTGCTCTTGCATTTTAAATTTCTCCTCTCTAGAACTGAATTTCTGCCTGGTCTTCCTGGCTATCATTGTTGCTGGAGTCTGTTCAGTGCCATTTGTTTCTTCTAGCAAGTCTCCTGCAAAGTTCTTAGCCTGCTTTGTTATTGGTGTTAGTTGGTTCAGGGTTTCATTTTGATGTTGGGAAACCTTTTTGATGTTTTTATCCTCAGAGCTTTTTATGTACTGTCCTATACTTACTGTTGCTGCTCTGTAGGCTTGATTGATCTTGGTTAAGCCTAGTCCACCTTCTCTACGTGGAAGGTATATTATATCCATACACTGGTTTCTATATGTGACTTTATGCAGGGTAAGAATCTTCCTGGTCTTAACATCTATACTATCTATCTCGCCTTGTGGCCAATCTACAATACCAAAATCATAGGTAACCGATTGTATCGCTATCTGATTTATAGCAGTGATCTTATATTTTTGCGTTCATTCTGAGTTACAGATCTTTAGGTGGCTGATGTGCCCTTTCTTTATCTTTTCTCTCATTTTTATTGTGTTCTATACAATTCTTCTCTTTTATCTCCAAGTACTTATATGCAGACTCCTCTGACAGATTCTCTACAAACATGCTTTCCTCTACTTCTATTCCTCTTATGTTACTTCCTTCCCTTTCTTGATGGAAATCATAGCACATTTATCTAATCCAAAGTCCACGCAGTTGTTACCTGAAAATCTGTGGACTGTTCTAACTAGTGCTTCCAATTTTTCTTCTGTGTCTGCATATAGTTTGAGATCATCCATGAAAAGCAGATGGTTCACTCTTTTGTTGTCTTTTCTACTTCTGCTTTTGCTTGGGTCATAGCCAGTATAAAGTCATTCAAGATTTTACTATGTAGACCTATGATCAAGCAGAAGAGAATTGGCGAGAAGCTGTCACCCTGGAATAATCCTCTTTGTATTTTCATGTCCGGAATTACTATCTGGCCCTCGGTGTGTTTAAGAGAGATAATGGTCTTCCACTTAACCATCTGTGCTGACAGGAATAATCTTGTTTCCTCATTGATGTTGCATAATTCTAGACATTTAAATATCCAGGTGTGTGGCACGCTGTCAAATGCCTTCTTATAGACTATCCAAGACATATTAAGGTTAATTTGCCTTTTCTTACAGTCTCCTTATGTTGTTTTGTTAATTAAGAATTACTATCTGGCCCTCGGTGTGTTTAAGAGAGATAAAGGTCTTCCACTTAACCATCTGTACTGACAGGAATAATCTTGTTTCCTCATTGATGTTGCATAATTCTAGACATTAAAATATCCAGGTGTGTGGCACGCTGTCAAATGCCTTCTTAGAGTCTATCCAAGACATATTAAGGTTAATTTGCCTTTTCTTACAGTCTTTGGTTCCAGGTTCGTTTCTTATACATACCTTTTGTTATGTTTTCATATGTTTGCCTTGATCTGGGTGTTAATAGATCTCATCTGCTATGACTCCTGTGAGCCATTTGTAGGTTGTTGGTAGACAGCAGATGGGCCTATATTTGTTGGGGAGTTTGGTCTCAGAGCTCATATGGTTGAGAGTGGTGTTTTCCGTTGTGAGCCATTCTGGTCATTCTTTTTCACCTTGTATCATTCTTGGGAAGACTTATTTATAGTTGTGGTGTAGCGTGGTGATCTTTTTTAGCCAGAAATTCGGAATCTGGTCTACTCCTGGTACTTAGAATTACTATATTCTTTGATTTTTCTTGCTAACTTTTCTGTGGTGAACCTTAATGGGGAATTTATTGTTTCTGGCTGATCTTCGGGCTAATGGTGTCAATCCATGAGCTATCTTGGTGTTGTCTTGGGTCTTCAAACTGTGGCTTCCAAAACCTCTCCAGGCCATCCATGCTCGGTGGTGTCTGTACCTCGCCTGTTTCTTTTACCATATTTCCATACACAATCTTTGGATTTTCACCAAACTGCCTGTTTATCAGTTTTGCTTATATCTTATGTCCTTTGTTTTTTTATTTGTGGAGCTAAGGCCTTTACTTTCGCTTGGTGTTCTGCTAGTTTCCCATTCATTTGCTTTTCATCTATTCCATACTTTTTCTTTATTTTTCTTATTTTCTTAAGCAGATTTTGAGTGTGATTTTAGTCTTTCATATACATGGACATTTGCAAGATCTCTGCTTTTAACTGATTTATTCTATCCTGTTGTTTCTTTTTCCATATCAGCTCTACATTTCTCTTCTTTAGCTGAATTTCTCTCATTTCTTTATAATCTGGTGTGATCTTATTTGTATGTACCAGGCTGCACCATAATTGATATGATTAATTTCAGTCAGGCTTAATCCTGCCGGGACCACACTAGCAATTCCTGTGTTGATTCTTTTCACCCAGACTTTTAGCTCTTTATTTTCATTAAGTTTAATCAGTTTGGGTCGATCTTCCATTGATATTGTTTTGGTTCCTTCAATTTTATTGGCCAGTTCCTCTTCTAATTCCTGTTGTTCTGGTTCAAGCCCTGTTTCGATGTTTCTTGATTGCCTAGGTGGATTGTGGTTGCCATTTCTTCTAGGAGGACTGCTTGATTCTTCTGTGCCCAAGCTAGAGCTTGAAGAGGGGGAGCCCGGTGGTTCTGGCATTGCTGTCCCCACTTGCCTGTCTTGTCTTAGGGTTGTGGTGCTCTGAGGTGCTGGTGGTAATGCTCTTTGCCGGACTTGATCTGTATTTTCCACCATTCCCCAGTGTCATTTCCAGGGTCCCTCTATGGGGCATTTGTTGTTTTTTCTCATGTCTTTAACATCCTCCCTCATCTTTTGAATTTCAGCTTCATTAAAGTGTTTATGTGCAATTAAATTAAATTTCTGGGTTGTGAGCTTTGATCGTGATATACTGATCTTATTTGGCCAGTGATGATGGAATATTTTGTGCCACTCGTTGCATCTTTCTCTTTGTCTGGTAAACTTTTCTTTGGTTACTCCATTTTCCACATCAATACCTATTCTTCTTTTCTCTCCCATCTACTTTTTTCAGTATTCCTTCTGTTCACTTACTTCTCTTCCTTCGTAGACACTCTTTGCATTAGCCTCAGCTTCTTTTTTATATTTTATATTCCTTCTTCAGTTAGATATTTTGGAATTTATGAAACTATTGATGTTAATAGTCTCGTATTGGTGGTAGCTATTTTCCTAGGTGGTAAATCAAAATGACTAATTTTTTCCTTGCACACTTGGTTTGTACGTCTACACCACACTTGAGTAGGTGAAGCAGAAGAGGAGTACTTTTTTCTCTGCAAGGGCCCCTTTATCACTTTGAAAGAGTCTGGTTTTCCCTGGTTCACTGCCTTGATGGGTGTTGGGGCCCAGGATCAGGACTTTGCTGATCAGTTGGGGATCCATGATTGGTGCTCGATGCATGGATTGAAGTTGCACCATCGCTCTCAACAACCCGCTTAGTGCAGGGACGAGTTGAGGGGACCGTTTTATCTTGGTCGGTACCTTTCCAGCATCTTTGTTCATTGCTCAACATCTTTTTATTTGAGTTCCTCATTGTCCATGGCTTCTTATTTTATTCGAATCTGCCCTCATCTTGATAATTCAAAATGAAGAGGTGCCCCCCTTCTCGACCTGTAGGACTCGCTAGATAGCCTGTTACATCTTTAAGGTTCCCCTTACCATCCGGAATCAGGCAGCATGGTCAAGTTATTGAGTTTAGGCCTATGCGCTAGCCTTTTTCACACATTGATAATTCGCGGGGCAAGGCCATTGTTCCTCATCCTAAAAAAAGAAAAAAATACCGAGTCCAGTAGGTGATAAGGCATGGTAGTAGAAGTAAGTCCGGGTTTGGACTGGAGGATTTTAACTTTAGTTATGCATGAGGGGCAGTGCATATTGTATTAAGTTATTGATGACTGGGCAAACTTTTGAGACAGCAAACATACTTTATTCCGAACTTTCTCTAGATGTCTAGCTAAAGGGATTAAAACAGGCTACTCTGTGGTAACAAAATAATTAGGTATACATTTATTATAGGAACCTGGAACATAGGGATTTTTCAAGATCAGACTACTTGCATAGCTACAAGACCACCAACAAGAACTACACCACCAACAAGAACTACAGTAGTTACCAACAAATTTTGATGATGAAATATATGATAAGTTTAGGTTATTATTATTATTAGTAGTAGTAGTAGTAGTAGTAGTAGTAGTAGTAGTAGTAGTAGTAGTAGTATTATTACTATTACTATTATCATTATCATTATTATTGTTATTACTATTATTATTATTATTATTATTATTATTATTATTATTATTATTATTATTATTATTATTTGCTAAGCTACAGCCCTAGTTGGAAAAGCAGGATGTTTTAAGCCCGAGGGCTCCAATAGCCCAGTGAGGGAAGGAAATAAATAAACTATATAGGCTATAAGAAGTAATTAATAGCAATATAGAATATCTCAAGATCAGTAACGTTAAAATAGATCTGTCACATATAAACAATGAAGAGAAGAATATTGTACCTGAGTGTACCCTCAAGCAAGAGAACTCTTGTACAAGACAATGGAAGACCATAGTACAGAGGCTATGGAACTACCAAAGACTAGAAAACAATGGTTTAATTTTGGAGTGTCCTTCTAGAAGAGTGGCTGACCATAGCTAAAGAGTATCTTCTACCCTTAACAGGAGGAGAGTAGCCACTGAACAATTACAGTGCAATGGTTACCCCTTCGAGGCAAGAATTGTTTGGTAATCTCAGCGTTGTTAGGTGTATGAGGAATTTTTTCTTTTTACCGTTTTTTACCTCTCTTTTGTATAGATAGATGAATTTCCTAAAGTTTAATACAAAATAATATGGAATAGGACAAATAGTTCTACAACGATATAACGTTAAAGTCTTTGGTGCAAATATGCTCCTAGATTACCTAAATCGTAACCGAAATTTTACGTTACCTGTCCAGGGTTAAATACCTTAAAATTGCACCAGCTTTAAGGAAAAATGCTTACAAATACCTAAAAGATAGATTTTAAATAGCTTAAAATTACGTCAGCTTCAAGGAGAAAATGGTTACAAATACACGAAAAATAGTTTTTAAATAGTTTAAAATTGCGTCAGCTTTAAGGAGAAATTGGTTACAAATACATAAAAAATAGCTCTTAAATAGCTTAAAATTGCGGCAACTTTAAGGAGAATATAGTTTCAAATACACAAAAAATAGCTCTAACAGAGCTTATAATTGCTTCAGCTTCCAGGGGGCTTGCAGCGACACCCACCCTCGGACCCCCACCTGCTTTGGTTGTGTTTTCCGTCCCCCCGTTTTTTAACATACTAGATCCGCTTTTGAATTACAAACATTTTAGTTTAATTGCGTAGAATCAAACAATACTTTGTAGTCCACAATATTTCATGTATTTTTATTATTTAATGCAGATTTTGTATAAATGAATTTATTGCGTGACAGTCTATAAATATCAGAATTTGTATAAAAGAATTTATTGTGTACACATTATTCTTTCCCATTTCTGATAACTCTGTCCAGAAGCAGCTAGCATGTCAGACTCAGCCGCCACTCGTGCTGACTTCAACGTTTAACACTTGGAAAATCCTGCAACATCTTCGCTCACGGGGCCGCTCTAAGTAAAATTCTCATTGCGGTCCCCGTAGAGTTTCGCCATGTCCATGGCCTACCTTGGCAGTTGTGCATGGTCTCTTTACGAACGTATTCACCATTGCAAGGAGTTTTATCAGGACAACTCCTGCAACTGCGACGACTGCGATGAATACAAGCAACGTATTATCCAGCTTTTTACCATGGCTGTTGTCACCACCGCCGACATCGAGGACCGGACATTGCCATTGCACAACGTTCGATGCAAATGCGATTGTTGCAAGATTGCATCCACGAAGATCCTCCATCACTTCCGATTTTCTGCAGCTACTCTGGAGGAGCCTGCTCCCCCTACCAAACGAAGGAAGAGTCCTGACAGACCCTCTCCACCTCCTGTAGAGCCCCCACCATCGCCCTTGATGACACCAAGGACTAAGAGTCTGGCCTCGTCCTTTTCTGTCCCTTCTTCAACTTCACAGACAGCACCTGTTGCAGCCCCCACTCCCACTCTAGCACCTGTGTCCTCCACTGCCATGGAGGTTTCTGAGCCTAACAAGGGGCACATTCCATGGACTGCAACTGTGTGACCTGCCTTCAAAGCCTTCTGCAGGAGGCCACCGCCGTCGCTGCCAGCCTTCCAGCTTCACAGCCTGAGCCTAGGAGACCACTCCCGAAGTTCAAGCTCTCCAACAGCTCTACGTCGTACGCCGCAGTTTCTGCCATGGGTGCAAAGCCTGGCATGCAACTTTCAGCTCGACCGAACCGAATGGGTGATTTAATCATTGTTCCTAAGGATTTGGATACTGCAAGAACTCTTCAAGAACAACCTGACCTGACCCTGCCAGACCCTGCCTTGGTTCGGAGGAAGACAGTCATCATTAGATATCCTACTTCATTGCCCATTTCCATCGTCACATCCTGCAGCAACATAGACAAGGCCGAAAGCTGCAAGAATAAAGAAGACGTCCCTATCAGGAGGCTTATAGCCACCTTTATAGGTCCAGTGCCTTCATGATATTCAGGTAATAGGTGCTTCGAACATAGAAGTACATTACAAAGAACAGAAATTAGAGAAAAAGCCATTAACAGTAGTAAAAGCTAATGGACAAACTTTGCTAGATTTAGATTGGATACAGCATTTGAAGTTAGATTGGCCTAGTATTTTGAAGGTTACAGGTAGACAAGATGAACACAAAAATGAAATATCTGTGGATAATATCATATCAGAGTTTTAGGACGTATTTGAAGATAAAGAAGGAACAGTGAAGAACGCAAAGGCAATTTTAGTTTTGAAACCTGACAGTTCTCCTAGATTTTGTGCTCCCAGACCAGTACCGTATGCATTGAAAAGTGCAGTTGAAACAGAAATCAGGAGATTAGAAAATGAAGGTTCCTGGGAAAAGGTTACATATTCAGATTGGGCTACGCCATTAGTTCCTATTGTGAAGGAAAGTGGACAGGTTAGGTTATGTGGAGATTACAAAGTAACGTTAAATCCACAACTGCAAGTAGCTCAACATCCCTTACCAAATTCGAAAGACATATTTGCAACTATGTCAGGATGTACTGTTTTTTCTAAAATAGATTTAAGGCGAGCATTTCAACAGCTTCCAATGGATGAAACTTCACAAGAATTATGTACAGTAAATACATCCTTAGGTTTGTTTAGACCAAAGAGATTACCTTATGGAGTTGCAAGTAGTCCAGCTATATGGCAACAAACTATGGATAAGATTTTTTCAGGAATGCAAGGAATATTCATTTTTATAGATGATATTTTAATTGCTGGTAAAGACACAAGAGAACATAGAGAAAGATTGCGAACAGTTTTGAAGAAGTTAAAGGAACATAATATTAAAGTAAATAAGAGCAAATGTATTTTAGAAGTTGATTCAGTGGAATACTTAGGTTTTGTAATAAATGGCAAAGGTATTCACAAAACTAAAGAGAAGATTAAAGCTGTACAATCAACAAAAGTGCCAGAAAATGTTAAGGAATTACAATAATGTTTTGTTTTAGTAACATTTTATGGGAATTTCATTCAGAATTTGTCTACAATTCCACATCCGTTGTATAATTTGTTGAATAAGGGTGTAGAATAGAAGTGGACAAAAGATTGTCAGGAATCTTTTGAAAGAATCAAACAGGAAATAACATCACCTACATTCCCAGTACATTATCAAATGGATTTACCAGTTAGATTAGTATGTGATGCATCAAACATAGGTTTAGGTGCAGTATTATCTCATGTAATGCCAGATGGAACAGAAAAACCAATTGCATTCACTTCTAGAGTATTGAACAAGGCAGAAAGGAATTACTCTCAAATAGAAAAAGAAGGTTTAGCATTAATTTATGGAGTTAAAAAATTCAATATGTATCTTTATGGTAGGAAAAAGTTCACACTTGTTACAGATCATAAACCTTTATTAGCAATATTGGGTCCAGAAGCAAGTTTACCTACGTTGATAGCTGCAAGATTACAACGTTGGGCAATTACGTTAGCCACATACCACTATGATATAGAATACCGTCCAACATCACAGATGGGTAATGCAGATGCTTTATCCAGATTACCCGTAGACAAAGCTCCAGAAGAGTATGATGACAGTATTTTGTTAATTTCTGTATATAATGTACCCATAAATACAAAAGATGTAGCACACAGTACCAAGAGAGACCCAGTTCTTAGTAAGGATTTAGAAAGTTTAATGACAGGTAGGGACTTATGTGGAAAAGAAGAAAATTGTAAACCGTATAAGGATATATGATAGGAACTGAGTGTAACACAAGGAATAGTGATGAGAAGTTCAAGGGTAGTTATTCCTAATTCACTGAGAAATAACGTTTTGTCTGAAATAGATGCTGATCACCAAGGTATTGTAAGATCAAAGTCAATTGCAAGAACTTTTGTATGGTGGCCAAGTGTAGATAAAGATGTGGAATCTTATTTAAGGAATTGTATGAATTGTGTTATGCAACAGAACAATCCTCAATTTGTTAGAATGCATCCGTGGGAGTTACCCAGGTATCCATGGCAAAGAGTGCATATAGATTTTGCAGGTCCTTTTTTTAAATTACTTGTTTTTTATAATAGTAGATGCTTACAGTAAGGGGCCAGAAATCATCCCAATGAAGACAACAACGTCTTACGCTACAATAAAATAGTTAATGCAAATTTTTTCTACACATGGTATTCCAGAAAGAATTGTTACAGATAATGGTCCACAATTTACCTCACAAGAGTTTAAAGAATTTTGTAATGTCAATGGTATAAAACATACATTTTCAGCAACGTATCATCCATCTACTAATGGAGAGGCTGAAAGATTCGTTCAAACATTTAATGACAATATGAAGTGTAGAAAAGCAAATTCAGGTAACATATTTTTGCATGTATCAAAGTTTTTATTGTCTTATGGAACAAGGCCGCACAGCACAACAGGCGTGACACCCTCAAATTTGTTGATGGGGAGGAGGATAAGGTGTAAGTTAGATTTGTTGTATCCAAGTTTGCAAAGTGATTTAGAAAGAGATAAGGTGTAAGTTAGATTTGTTGTATCCAAGTTTGAAAAGTGATTTAGGAGATGAAGGGTATAAACAAGTAGTAAAGCTTCCTAATGTAAGACATTTTTTACCTTTATCTGATGTCATGGTAAGATCGTACAACACTCCAGAGAAGTGGGTACCAGGAGAGATTGTAAGAGAGATAGGAAATTTACATTATGATGTTCGTGTTGGTGATAATGTTGTAAAACGTCATGTTGATCAATTACAGCTGTTAAACAGAAAGACAGTAGAGCATGTGAATGTTAGAGATGAGAAACTTAAAGAAGTAGTTAGATCAAATGAGTCAAATATTAATCAAGATGCTCCAACATCAAATGTAGATTAAGAACCAATTCATGTACCAGTACAAGATGAGGTTAAAGTGCTTCCTAATAGGATTAATAGAGTAAAGCCCCCTGAGAGATTAGATTTATAAAGATTTTACAATGTCAAGTTAAGGGGGAGGAGACTGTTATGTATTATTGTAATAATGTACTGTACTATTTCAATTGTTACATGTATTGCGCAACATTGCATCATATTGCATGGATAAAACATGTTGTGCTTTGTATATAAGTGAAATTATTTATTTTGGTATTAGGATTCAAGCATTTATTAATTACCTCAAAGATAAGATGTAATTCTTTATAGTTTTGTACTGGAGTAGGATTTAAGTCTTTTGAGAGCAATGCTCTTTTGTTGTTTGGCAATGTTTTAGTTTGTCAGATTGTTTATGATGCTCCACACACTTGGGAGCTGGCTGTCACAGAGCAATGTAGTCACAAGATATCATTAAACTTGTTTTTTAAGAATACCAACGTATCATTAAATCCCACCGAGAAAACTTGACAACCACAGATGGGATCAGCTGAGGAATAATTACTAATAATTCTTCATCAATTGCAGGTAAACATCATGGTTGACAATTTAGACATCCTACAAACCCCATACCTTCCCAACCTCAATGACCATCCAGCATCTTCAGGAGTTTAGGGGATGGTAAACTACTACCGTCGCTTCATCCCCATCATCGCCCACATCCTGACTCCCCTCAACGACGTCCTGAAGGGAAAAGCCAAGAAGCTTGTCTGGGGTCCCCTACAGCAACTAGTCTTTGACAGGACGAAGGCCGCCCTCTATAAAGCCACCATCCTGGTGTACCACGATGACAGCGGCCCTCTTAAGTTGACTGCCGATGACAGCAATGTTGCATGCAGTGCGGTCCTCGAACAGATCGTCAACGGTTACCCGCAGCCCTTGGCCTTCTTCAGCTAGAAACTCAAACCTGCAGAAACCAGGTAGAGCACGTTCAACAAGGAGCTCCTTGCCGTCTACCTCGCTGTCTGCCACTTCAAATACATGCTTGAAGGTGCCCCTACCACCATCGCAATGGACCACCAGCTCCTGATCCACGCTTTCACGAAGTCTTCAGACGCACGGTCCTCTCGCCAACAACGACACCTGGCTGCCAATGCAGAATTCGGATGCACTATTAGCTACGCACCGGTGAAAAAAAACCTTGTCGCCAACGCCCTCTCCAGGATCGAGATCAACGCAGTGTTATGTATTATTGTAATAATGTACTATATTATTTCAAGTATTGCAGGTATTGCGCAACATCAGAGATAGGATGTGATTCTTTATAGTTTTGTACTGGAGTAGGATTTAAGTCTTTTCAGAGCGATGCTCTTTTGTTTAGCAATGTTTTGGTTTTGTCAAATTATGTATGACGCTCCACACACACTTAGGAGTCAGCTGTCAAAGAGCCATGTAGTCATAAGTTGCATTAAACGTGTAATTATTATGGTTAATATAATATATGGATGTTTAGGTAGGAAGTTCTATTAACCATAATAATTACCTGGAACAGAGATGAATAAAATGTTAGTAATTATTTCTCAGCTGATCCCATCTTCGTTGATATGTGGCTTGATGGATAATAATACGTTGGTATTATAAAATACGTCTTTAATGTATAAAAGACTACATTATGAACTTCACTTTGTGACAGCTGACTCTCAAGTGTATATGGAGCGTCTTACACAAATCTCACAAACCAAAACATTGCTAAACAAAAGAGCATCGCTCTGAAAAGACTTAGATCCTACTCCAGCATAAATCATAAAGAATCACATCTTATCTGAGGTAACCAACAAATGTTTGAATCCTAATACCAAAACAAATCATTACTCTTATGATCAAAGCATAACATGTCTTATTCATGCAATATGATGCAATGTTGCGCAATACCTGAAACACTTGAAATAACATAGCACATTGTTACAATAATACATAACAGTCTCCTCCCCCTTAACTTGACATTGTAAAAAAATTCATAAATCTAATCTCTCAGGGGGCTTTCCTCTGTTAATCCTATTAGGAAGCACTTTAACCTCATCTTGTACTGGTACATGAATTGGTTCTGAATCTACATCGAATGTTGGACCATCTTGGTTAATACTTGACTCATTTGATCTAACTACTTCTTTAAGTTTCTCATCTCTAACATTCACATGCTCTACTGTCTTTCTGTTTAACGGCTGTAATTGATCAACATGACGTTTTACAACATTATCACCAACACGAACATCATAATGTAAATTTCCTATCTCTCTTACAATCTCTCCTGGTACCCACTTCTCTGGAGTGTTGTACGATCTTACCATGACATCAGACAAAGGTAAAAAATGTCTTACATTAGGAAGCTTTGCTACTTGTTTATACCCTTTATCTTCTAAATCACTTTGCAAACTTGGATACAACAAATCTAACTTACACCTTATCCTCCTTCCCATCAACAAATTTGAGGGTGCCACGCCTGTTGTGCTGTGCGGCTTTGTTCTATAAGACAATAAAAATTTTGACACATGCAAAAATATATTACTTGAATTCGCTTTTCTACACTTCATATTATGTTTAAACGTTTGGACAAATCTTTCAGCCTCTCCATTAGTAGATGGATGATATGTAGCGGAAAATGTATGCTTAATACCATTGACATTACAAAATTCTTTAAACTCTTGTGAAGTAAATTGTGGACCATTATCTGTAACAATTCTTTCTGGAATACCATGCATTGAAAAAATTTGCATTAACTCATTTATTGTGGCGTAAGACGTTGTCGTCTTCATTGGGATAATTTCTGGCCACTTACTGTAAGCATCTACTACTATCAAAAACAAATAATTCAAAAAAGGACCTGCAAAATCTATATGCACTCGTTGCCATGGATACCTGGGTAACTCCCACGGGTGCATTCTAGCAAATTGAGGATTGTTTTGTTGCATAACACAATTCATACAATTCTTTATATAACATTCCACATCTTTATCTACACCTGGCCACCATACAAAAGTTCTCGCAATTGACTTTGATCTTACAATACCTTGGTGATCAGCATGTATTTCAGACAAAACCTTATTTCTCAGTGAATTAGGAATAACTACCCTGGAACCTCTCATCACTATTCCTTGTGTCACACTCAGTTCATACCATATATCCTTATACGGTTTACAATCTTCCTCCTTTCCACATAAGTCCCTACCTGTCATTAAACTCTCCAAAACCTTACTAAGTACTGGGTCTTGCTTGGTACTGTGTGCTACATCTTTTGCAGTTATTGGTACATTACATACTGAAATTAATAAAACACTGTCATCATACTCTTCTGGAGCTTTGTCTACGGGTAATCTGGATAAAGCATCTGCATTACCCATATTTGATGTTGGACGGTATTCTATATCATAGTGGTACGCTGCTAACGTAACTGCCCAACGTTGTAGTCTTGCAGCTACCAACGTAGGTAAACTTGCTTTTGGACCCAATATTGCTAATAAAGGTTTATGATCTGTAACAAGTGTGAACTTTTTCCTACCATAAAGATACATATGGAATTTTTTAACTCCATAAACTAATGCTAAACCTTCCTTTTCTATTTGAGAGTAATTCCTTTCTGCCTTGTTCAATACTCTAGAAGTGAATGCAATTGGTTTTTCTGTTCCATCGGGCATTACATGAGATAATACTGCACCTAGACCTATGTTTGATGCATCACAAACTAATTTAACTGGTAAATCCATTCGATAATGTACTAAGAATGTAGGTGATGTTATTTCCTGCTTGATTCTTTCAAAAGATTCCTGACACTCTTTTGTCCACTTCCATTCTACACCCTTATTCAACAGATTATACAATGGATGTGCAATTGTAGACAAATTCTGAATGAAATTCCCATAAAATGTTACTAAACCTAGAAATGATTGTAATTCCTTAACATTTTCTGGCACTTTTGTTGATTGTACAGCTTTAATCTTCTCTTTAGTTTTGTGAATACCCTTGCCATTTATTACAAAACCTAAGTATTCCACTGAATCAACTTCTAAAATACATTTGTTCTTATTTACTCTAATATTATGTTCCTTCAACTTCTTCAGAACTGTTCGCAATCTTTCTCTATGTTCTCTTGTGTCTTTACCCGCAATTAAAATATCATCTATAAAAATGAATACTCCTTGCATTCCTGAAAAAATCTTATCCATAGTTTGTTGCCATATAGCTGGACTACTTGCAACTCCATAAGGTAATCTCTTTGGCCTAAACAAACCTAAGGATGTATTTACTGTACATAATTCTTGTGAAGTTTCATCCATGGGAAGCTGTTGAAATGCTTGTCTTAAATCTAATTTAGAAAAAACACTGCATCCTGACATAGTTGCAAACATGTCTTTCGGATTTGGTAAGGGATGTTGAGCTACTTGCAGTTGTGGATTTAACGTTACTTTGTAATCTCCACACAACCTAACCTGTCCACTTTCCTTCACAATAGGAACTAATGGTGTAGCCCAATCTGAATATGTGACCTTTTCCCAAGAACCTTCACTTTCTAATCTTTTGATTTCTGTTTCAACTGCACTTTTCAATGCATACGGTACTGGTCTCGGAGCAAAAAATCTAGGAGAACTGTCAGGTTTCAAAACTAAAATTGCCTTTGCGTTCTTTACTGTACCTATTTTATCTTCAAATACGTCTTGAAACTCTGATATGATATCACCCATAGACATTCCATTTTTGTTTTCATCTTGTCTACCTGCAACCTTCAAAATACTAGGCCAATCTAACTTCAAATACTGTAGCCAATCTAAACCTAGCAAAGTTTGTCCATTACCTTTTACTACTGTTAATGGCATTCTCTCTAATTTCTGTTCTTTGTACTGTACTTCTACGTTCGAAGCACCTATTACCTGAATATCAAAACCATTATAACTTTTCAAAACTCTATTTGTACCTTCTAATAACAAATTAGGAATGCTTTTAGCCATTTTCTCAGGCATAATTGATACATCGGCTGCTGTGTCAACTTGCATCAAAATTGGTTTACCATTTATGATTACTTCTACCATGATATGTTTCTTTGCACCTTTATTGACTGAATTTATGTGAAACGCAAAATCAGTTTCTGAACTAACCTGATTATCATGAACATTTTCCTCATTATTCTCTTGACCCATAGTATCAACTGTAGCATTTATTTTCTTTGCGTACTGTTTAGGAAATCTACAAGCAGTTGCAAAATGACCTAGCTTTCTGCAATTCTGGCATGTCTGTCCAGTAGCAGGGCATTTCTTTGCTTCGTATGCAAGATGATCAGTTTTACCACACCTAAAACACTTGGGTTTTTCCTGTTGTTTCTGTGTATAACCCTGATTCTGATATTTATGAACATTAGTGTTAGGCACTTTTCTATGACTAGGCTTTGACATATTCCTTCTCTGATTCTCATTGGTTTTCCACTTAGAACCTATTGTATTAATTTTAGAATTTTCCATTCTATTGCTTGTAGAACTACCTATTATGTGACTTTGCCTATTTGATGTTTCTAAAGCTCTGCCTGTTATCAATACCTTTTCTAATGTTAAATCTTTATCTTGCAATAATTTCTTTCTTAGCTCTTCTGATGTGCAATGTGCAATTACTTGATCTATGATAACATTCTCTAACTCTACAAATTCACATGAAACAGCTAAATTCTTTAGTCTAGTCACAAATGCATCTAAACTTTCATTTTCTTTCTGATAAGCTTGCGCTGAAAACTGGTATCTTTCAAAAAATTTATTGACTTGAGGAGCAAAATATGTGGTAAGAGCCTTAATTGCAGCTTCACTTGTGTCATCTGTAGGCTGCAAAGTCTTAAACACTTCCCGAACTTCCCTACCTGCTGTATGAAGTAATAATGCCTTCTTTTGTGCATCCTTCATGTTCCCTAATGCTTCTAAATAAATCTTAAATTCCTCACACCACTGTTGCCATCGTGTTGCAACAGAATTAGGCTCAGCAGTGACGCTAAATGCTTGAGGTGGTTCGATGTTAAAAGGCATTTTGTTTGCTTACCTTGTGGTAGGTTAAGTTGCAGTCACAAGTATACTTCCTACCTACCCAACTTTAAATTTCACCCCTTTGTGTATTTGATGAAATTCCTATTCTGCTGCTGGTAAAATCTTCATTGGGCGATTTTACTCTTGATTTCCGATGTACAAAACCTTCTCTTGTGCTGGCCGTCTTTGTACATAAGCTCCAATGCTTCTCCCTGCTTGCTTCTCCCTGCTTGCTTCTCCCTGCTTGTCCGTCGTCCTCAATCGTCTCCAAAATATAATGTATGGATGTTTAGGTAGGAAGTTCTATTAACCATAATAATTACCTGGAACAGAGATGAATAAAATGTTAGTAATTATTTCTCAGCTGATCCCATCTTCGTTGACAAAATATAATGTATGGATGTTTAGGTAGGAAGTTCTATTAACCATAATAATTACCTGGAACAGAGATGAATAAAATGTTAGTAATTATTTCTCAGCTGATCCCATCTTCGTTGATATGTGGCTTGATGGATAATAATACGTTGGTATTATAAAATACGTCTTTAATGTATAAAAGACTACATTATGAACTTCACTTTGTGACAGCTGACTCTCAAGTGTATATGGAGCGTCTTACACAAATCTCACAAACCAAAACATTGCTAAACAAAAGAGCATCGCTCTGAAAAGACTTAGATCCTACTCCAGCATAAATCATAAAGAATCACATCTTATCTGAGGTAACCAACAAATGTTTGAATCCTAATACCAAAACAAATCATTACTCTTATGATCAAAGCATAACATGTCTTATTCATGCAATATGATGCAATGTTGCGCAATACCTGAAACACTTGAAATAACATAGCACATTGTTACAATAATACATAACAGTTAATAGAACTTCCTACCAAAGTAATACTCAACAATTGGTGACGAGGATGGGATGAGCTGAGAAATAATTACTAACAATTGTTCATCTATGTTCCAGGTAATTATTATGGTTAATAGAACTTCCTACCAAAGTAATACTCAACAATTGGCGACGCCCAGGAGGACGAAAACACGCAGAGAAACATTGGACCTTATGTAGAAGGACGGCCAGCACAAGAGAAGGTCCTTTTGTACATTAAGGGACAAGAGGAAAATCGCACAATGAAGATTGTACAAGCAGCAGAACAGGAATTTCATCAAACAAACAAAACAAGAAAGGGTGAAATTTAAAGTTGGGTAGGCTACAAAACAGGTAGGAAGTAAACTTGTGACTGCAGAACAGTAGCTTAACCTACTATAGGTATTAAGGTAAGACTCAAAATGCCTTTTAATATAGAACACACCGAAAGTTTCAGCATCCCTGCTGAGCCCTATTCTGTTGCAATACGATGGCAACAGTGGTGTGAGGAATTTAAGATTTATTTAGAAGCTTTAGGGAACATGAACGATGCCCAAAAGAAGGCATTATTACTTCATACAGCAGGTAGGGAAGTTCAGGAAGTGTTTAAGACTTTGCAGCCTACAGATGACAAAAGTGAAGCTGCAATTAAGGCTCTTACCACGTATTTTGCTCCTCAGGTCAATAAATTTTTTGAAAGATACCAGTTTTCAGCGCAGGCTTATCAGAAAGAAAATGAAAGTTTAGATGCATTTGTGACTAGACTAAAGAATTTAGCCGTTTCATGTGAATTTCTAGAGTTTGAAAATGTTATCATAGATCAAGTGATTGCACATTGCACATCACAAGAGCTAAGAAAGAAATTATTGCAAGATAAAGATTTAACATAAGAAAAGGTATTGATAACAGGCAGAGCTTTAGAAACATTAAATATGCAAAGTAACATAATAGGTAGTTCTACAAGCAATAAAATGGAAAATTCTAGAATTAATACAGTAGGTTCTAAGTGGAAAACCAATGAGAATCAGAGAAGGAATATGTCAAAGCCTAGTCATAGAAAAGAGCCTAACACTAATGTTCATAAATATCAAAATAAGGCTTATACACAGAAACAAAAGGAAAAACCCAAGTGTTATAGGTGTGGTAAAACTGATCATCTTGCATACGAAGCAAAGAAATGCCCTGCTACTGGACAGACATGCCAGAATTGCAGAAAAATGCGTCATTTTGCAACTGCTTGTAGATTCCCAAAACAGTACACAAAGAAAATAAATGCTACAGTTGATACTATTGGTCAAGAAAATAATGCGGAAAATATTCATGATAATCAGGTTAGGTCAGAAACTGATTTTGCGTTTCGCATTAATTCAGTCAACAAAGGTGCAAAGAAACATATCATGGTAGAAGTAATCATAAATGGTAAACCAATTTTGATGCAAGTTGACACAGCAGCCGATGTATCAATTATGTCTGAGAAAACGGCTAAAAGCATTCCTAATTTGTTATTAGAAGGTACAAATAGAGTTTTGAAAGGCTATAATGGTTTTGATATTCAGGTGATAGGTGCTTCGAACGTAGAAGTACAGTACAAAGAACAGAAATTAGAGAGAATGCCATTAACAGTAGTAAAAGGTACTGGACAAACTTTGCTAGATTTAGATTGACTACAGTATTTGAAGTTAGATTGGCCTAGTATTTTGAAGGTTAAAGGTAGACAAGATGAAAACAAAAATGAAATATCTATGGATAATATATCAGAGTTTCAAGACGTATTTGAAGATAAAATAGGTACAGTAAAGAACGCAAAGGCAATTTTAGTTTTGAAACCTGACAGTTCTCCTAGATTTTGCGCTCCCAGACCAGTACCGTATGCATTGAAAGGTGCAGTTGAAACAGAAATCAGGAGATTAGATAATGAAGGTTCCTGGGAAAAGGTTACATATTCAGATTGGGCTACGCCATTAGTTCCTATTGTGAAGGAAAGTGGACAGGTTAGGTTATGTTGAGATTACAAAGTAACGTTAAATCCACAACTGCAAGTAGCTCAACATCCCTTACCAAATCCGAAAGACATGTTTGCAACTATGTCAGGATGCATTGTTTTTTTCTAAATTAGATTTAAGACAAGCATTTCAACAGCTTCCCATGGATGAAACTTCACAAGAATTATGTACAGTAAATACATCCTTAGGTTTGTTTAGACCAAAGAGATTACCTTATGGAGTTGCAAGTAGTCCAGCTATATGGCAACAAACTATGGATAAGATTTTTTTTCAGGAAAGCAAGGAGTATTCATTTTTATAGATGATATTTTAATTGCGGGTAAAGACACAAGAGAACATAGAGAAAGATTGCGAACAGTTCTGAAGAAGTTGAAGGAACATAACATTAGAGTAAATAAGAACAAATGTATTTTAGAAGTTGATTCAGTGGAATACTTAGGTTTTGTAATAAATGGCAAGGGTATTCACAAAACTAAAGAGAAGATTAAAGCTGTACAATCAACAAAAGTGCCAGAAAATTTTAAGGAATTACAATCATTTCTAGGTTTAGTAACATTTTATGGGAATTTCATTCAGAATTTGTCTACAATTGCACATCCATTGTATAATCTGTTGAATAAGGGTGTAGAATGGAAGTGGACAAAAGAGTGTCAGGAATCTTTTGAAAGAATCAAGCAGGAAATAACATCACCTACATTCTTAGTACATTATCAAATGGATTTACCAGTTAAATTAGTATGTGATGCATCAAACATAGGTTTAGGTGCAGTATTATCTCATGTAATGCCAGATGGAACAGAAAAACCAATTGCATTCACTTCTAGAGTATTGAACAAGGCAGAAAGGAATTACTCTCAAATAGAAAAAGAAGGTTTAGCATTAATTTATGGAGTTAAGAAATTCCATACGTATCTTTATGGTAGGAAAAAGTTCACACTTGTTACAGATCATAAACCTTTATTAGCAATATTGGGTCCAAAAGCAAGTTTACCTACGTTGGTAGCTGCAAGACCACAACGTTGGACAATTACGTTAGCAGCGTACAACTATGATATAGAATACCGTCCAACATCAAACATGGGTAATGCAGATGCTTTATCCAGATTACCCGTAGACAAGGCTCCAGAGGAGTATGATGACAGTGTTCTGTTAATTTCTGTATATGATGTACCAATAACTGCAAAAGATGTAGCACACAGTACCAAGAGAGACCCAGTGCTTAGTAAGGTTTTGGAGAGTTTAATGACGGGTAGGGACTTATGTGGAAAAGAGGAAAATTGTAAACCGTATAAGGATATATGGTATGAACTGAGTGTAACACAAGGAATAGTGATGAGAGGTTCAAGGGTAGTTATTCCTAATTCACTGAGAAATAAGGTTTTGTCTGAAATACATGCTGATCACCAAGGTATTGTAAGATCAAAGTCAATTGCGAGAACTTTTGTATGGTGGCCAGGTGTAGATAAAGATGTGGAATCTATTATATAAAGAATTGTATGAATTGTGTTATGCAACAGAACAATCCTCAATTTGCTAGAATGCACCCGTGGGAGCTACCCAGGTATCCATGGCAAAGAGTGCATATAGATTTTGCAGGTCCTTTTTTAAATTACTTGTTTTTGATAGTAGTAGATGCTTACAGTAAGTGGCCAGAAATTATCCCAATGAAGACAACAACGTCTTACGCCACAATATAAGAGTTAATGCAAATTTTTTCAATGCACGGTATTCCGGAAAGAATTGTTACAGATAATGGTCCACAATTCACCTCACAAGAGTTTAGAGAATTTTGTAATGTCAATGGTATAAAGCATACATTTTCAGCTACATATCATCCATCTACTAATGGAGAGGCTGAAAGATTTGTCCAAACATTTAAACACAATATGAAGTGTAGAAAAGCAAATTCAGGTAATATATTTTTGCATGTATCAAATTTTTTATTGTCTTATAGCACAACGCCGCACAGCACAACAGGCATGACACCCTCAAATTTGTTGATGGGGAGGAGGATAAGGTGTAAGTTAGATTTGTTGTATCCAAGTTTGAAAAGTGATTTAGAAGATAAAGGGTATAAACAAGTAGTAAAGCTTCCTAATGTAAGACATTTTTTACCTTTGTCTGATGTCATGGTAAGATCGTACAACACTCCAGAGAAGTGGGTACTAGGAGAGATTGTAAGAGAGATAGGAAATTTACATTATGATGTTCGTGTTGGTGATAATGTTGTAAAACGTCATGTTGATCAATTACAGCCGTTAAACAGAAAGACAGTAGAGCATGTGAATGTTAGAGATGAGAAACTTAAAGAAGTAGTTAGATCAAATGAGTCAAATATCAACCAAGATGTTCCAACATCCAATGTAGATTCAGAACCAATTCATGTACCAGTACAAGATGAGGTTAAAGTGCTTCCTAATAGGATTAACAGAGGAAAGCCCCCTGAGAGATTAGATTTATGAAGATTTTTACAATGTCAAGTTAAGGGGGAGGAGACTGTTATGTATTATTGTAATAATGTACTATATTATTTCAAGTGTTGCAGGTATTGTGCAACATTACATCATATTGCATGAATAAAACATGTTATGCTTTGTACATAAGTGTAATGATTTTTTTTGGTATTAGGATTCAAACATTTGTTGATTACCTCAGAGATAGGATGTGATTCTTTATAGTTTTGTACTGGAGTAGGATTTAAGTCTTCTCAGAGCGATGCTCTTTTATTTAGCAATGTTTTGGTTTTGTCAGATTGTGTATGACGCTCCACACACACTTAGGAGTCCACTGTTAAAGAGCCATGTGGTCATAAGTTGCATTAAACGTATAATTATTATGGGTAATAGAACTTCCTACCAAAGTAATACTCAACACGCAGTCCACATGGGGATTGACTATGCCAACCTCTCCATAGAACAACAGAGCGACCCAGAGTCCCAAGACTATCGTACGACAACATCAACGATACAGATGAAGGACATTCCCCTCGGCCCAGCTGGGGAAACCATCCTCTGCGACACCGGCATGGGGCGCCCACGCCCATGGATTCCTGCCTCCTGTAGAAAGAAGATCTTTGACGTCATCCGCGGATTATTGTACCCCTCAGGTCGTACTACGGCCCGTCTACTATCCGAGAAATTCATTTGGCCAGGGATCAAGCGAGACGCCCTTGAGTATGCGAGAAATTGCATTAACTGCCAGACAAGTAAGGTCAACCGCCACACTGAGTCAGGAGTCGGCGATTTTCCCCAACACAAGAGACGATTCGGATAATTCCACGTGGACGTCGGGGGACCTCTGCCGCTTTCACATTCTGCAAGATACCTCCTGACGATCATCGACTGCTCCACTAGATGGTTAGAAGCGACTTCAATGTCCGCAGCAACCACCCATGCCTGCGCTAAAGCTCTCCTGTCGAGTTGGATCTGTCACAAATAACATAGAGTTGAAACCATTTGGGGTCATGCTAATGACCTCTTCTGCTTCCTTCACTTGAGAATAGACATAGACTCAGCTCCGATTGGCGTCAAGAGGCTGTTAACGTCTTATATATGATGACTAGATCTTTTTCCTGTCTCCACCTTTGTCGTTGCAGGATGATGGGGAGACTACAGCCAGGAGACCGGTGGAAACTGCTCTCAATTTGAAGAGGGGACCTATACCTAGAACCCCCTAGGCAAGATGGCACCTATCCAATGACGCCCACAGATCACGTCTTGATAGTCTGCCACGCTTGTCTTCAGTTTGAAGAGAGCCACTAATAAGGGCTAACGTCCTACCGTTGTGCCGGAGGGCACCCAAGATAAGCCTTTTTGACTTGTATTTTTCTTAATGTAAAAGTAAAGTAACGTATGTTTGGTATCCTAGCTGTAGTCTCGCCCGAACTATGATGTGTAGTGAGTTGATGTACGAGCACGTATTTAGTAGTCATTTGGAAATCTTTTATCTTATGAACTGTTTAATTCCGCTACCCAGAACTAGTGACTTTGAGAAAGTAATTTAAGTGCTCAGTAATTATGTAATGACTCTTTGTTCAAATATATATAAGGTTGAAAGATCAGATTCGCCTCTGTCTCATCCCGTTTCCTGAATTATAACTTTTTGAAATAATTTGTCCGTGAATTGGGACACATCCATCGCTTCGGTGTTCCCGACGATATCATGACGGACCGAGGTTCTGCCTTCTTGTCAGAGATCTGGCTCTCTCTGGCAAACCTGATGGAAACAACACTCCACAGCACCACGGCATACAACCCTGCAGCGAACGGCATGGTCGAGAGAACTCATCGCACTCTCAAGGCAGCCCTGATGGCGAGATGTACGGATGAACATTGGAAAGTGCAACTCACATGGGTCCTCCTTGGCCTTCGCACCACTCCCCGGGCAGACGGCGAACCTTTCCTGCAGAGAAGTGCTTACAGTCACTGGCGAGTTCTTCCCTGCAACTACCGACGACACTGAGCTGAATCACTTGAGAGAGATCACTGGGAAATTCAGGCTATGCCTGAAAACATACGAGGACAGGACCAGATCTTCATGCCCAAGAACCTAGACGACTGCGACTACGTCTTTATCCAGGTCGATGCTCACCGCCAGCCCCTGACTATACCTTATCGTGGCCCTAGGTCATTAGAAGAACAGCCAAATCTTTTCTCTTGAATGCCCACGGACAAGAAGATTGGGTGACGATCGACCGATGAAAACCAGCGTTCCTTGAAAGCAACGAGAAGATCACCGCGGGCCCTGGTAGACCCAGGATTCCGCTTCAGAACAAATCATCAACCAAGCGGGAGGAAACCACGCAACGACAGAAGAAAACGATTCCTCCAAAGCAGAGCAACCTTCCCCTCCGTTCAAGCACCAGAGGGGAACTACGTCGCCCTCTACGATACAGGGATTAATCGCATCAACCATCTCCGATGCCCGCTGTCTGGAGGGAGTACTTGTAAGGACATTGTTTTCCCTGTTGTGTTTCCTTCCCCTGGACACACTTCTGATAATTGTAATTTTATTATTTGTTCCATGCAGTAGCAGTAGCTTTTTGTCTCATAATGTTGCGCTCTTTGAGAGCTTTGTTTTAATGTACATAATTCTATATTTCCTTAGGCTACCACCCTATTGTTTGATAATTTGTCTTGCGTAAATAGCACAATGATTTTGGCGGTTGGAGCAGTTTCCCTTCTGGGGCTACTTTTCCAACCGCACTCTGTAACTTAGTGACCGTTGCAAGTTTAGTAAACTTTTAGTCTCTCTCCATTCGTCTTGCTATCCTCACAGCACCATCTTTTCCATGGGATTTCTTCCATCTTTTCAACTGATCATGCACTCGCTAGTTTCTATACAGTTCACGATACAGATATTCAAATTGTTAAACACTATTTCTACCTGTCAGGGTTAAAAAATATAAAAATCATGATTTTTTTTAAATTAAAAAATCGATTTATTTGATTTAAATCAGATTTTTATGATTTAAATTAATTTTCTTGATTTAAATTATCTTTTTCAATAATCTGATTTAAAACAAATAAATAAATTTTATAATTTTTTTTTAGAAAAAATCATGATTTTTTTTTTTAAACCCTTACAGGTAGAAAATGGATTTTGAGCGAAGCGAAAAATCTATTTCTGGGTGAGATAGCCATGTCGGCCTGATGGAGGGTTCCTTTAAGTAGCTTCCTAGGGTATATTTGGACTACAGTGATATTCCAAGAGAATTTACCTTAAGGTCTCCAGAATTCTAACTTCTGGCGAGAATATCCCTAACGTTTCCCTTTAGGGATTTCGCATAATATCAGAGGATGTATTCTTGACACACCACATAGCAATCTTCACCCCGAATAGCGTTTACGCTTCGAGGGGGAAACTGGCAAAAAACGAAGGGGAGCCGTTAATAAGGTACCCTTCCTCCGTTACTATTTGAGTATCTAGATGGCGCCATCATCGCCGCTATGTTTATTCCTTGTAGCATTGAGCATGGTGCTACAGATACAATAGATTCGGAAGGGATCTGCCAAGGCCTTTTCATAAAACGGAGGGCGGATCCATCAGGACGACATGGCTATCTCACCCAAAAATAGATTTTTCGCTTCGCTCAAAATCCGTTTTTTGGGGCTCAGGCCATGTAGTCCTGATGGAAGGTTACCAGAGCATTAATGTATCTGTGGATTTCCTATTGTGCCTTAACCTCAAGACAATATTGCCTTGGTCACTCAGACCTTAGAGACATATGACGTTACCGTTATACGTCATTACTTCTAATCATGAACTATGTTAGTGCTTCCTGCCCTTTATAGGGAAGAGTCATACCAGACTCAGGAAAAAGTCTCGAAGTTTGCATATTCCATATGAACAAACCTAGCAACAAAAAGGTATACAGGTCTCACTATATACCCAATCAGTCGAAGTTTGTATTCCCAATACGAACAAATGTTTATAGCATCCAAGGCATACAGGTTTAGCTGTATGCAAAGACAGACAGGTTTGTATCCGTGTAGAAACAAGGTATGAATACACAGAAAAAAGGTTGTCTACATGTAAGAACAAAGTTATTACAGTTTTTTTCACCTGAAAAGAAACGATCATAATGCCACCAAACTGAAAATTTGATAAATTTTCTAATATACATTTCTAACAATGACTGTCTTTTCACACTGTGTAAAAAACACATGGCACAAGTGTTAACTTTTTATTTCTTCACCTTTAGTATCTGGAACAGTCCATAGTGTCACCCTGGTGACACTTCACTTTACATGTTGCACTGTAAGGTGTCAACACGCACACCCTGTACATGACAGTCCCAATCAATTCACTGTTCCTCGCAGCACTAAGCGACAGATTTTAGCACACTACCTGCCGTCACCACATACCTTTTTAACTCTTGCACATGCTTTGCGTAGTGTTTGAAAAACACTCTGGATGACTTCCAACCAGTATACAAGCGAAGACGCTGAAAATCCATGTGTTGGAAAAAATTCAATGACGAAGCAATCTTCCTAGGATCGTGACCTACGGGTGTACTGTCAGGATCCGCTCTGCAAATGAAATAGGTGATCTTCACCCTTAGTAGCTTTAGAGACAAGTTTGAACCTGATGTTTCTCCTTTAAAGAGCTGTCCTCCCCTGAAGTCTGAAGTTCTAGGAAGATGGACCTTTAGCACTCCACTGGACATAGAGAGACATCTTCCATCAGAGGCCAGATTCTCCAGGGACCCCACCATTTGGTAAGTAGCTCATTCTTGGCAAGAAACGTTGGGTCAGGAAAAAGATTCACTTCTCCCCCTTCTGTGAGCTGAATATGAACCTCATCCCGAGAAAGGGCCACTATTTCACTCACTCTGGCCCCCGAGGCTAGAGCAAACAGGAATATAACTTTGTTCACTGTTGTTCACTGTTGATGCAAAGTGAAGAACCTTATCCAAGGACCATGAGATGGGCCTCGGAGGTGCTGCAGGCCTAAGTCTAGCACAAGCCTTAGGGATCTTGTTAAAGATTTCGTTAGAAAAGTCTACTTGGAAGGCGCACAGCAAAAGCCTAGCCAAGGCAGATTTACACGTTGTTATTGTGTTGGCTGCTAAACCTTGTTCATGAAGGTGAATAAAAAAGGATAAACAGAAATCTTTTGAGATCTCTTTTGGTTTCTTTGCCTTGACAAAAGCAACCCATTTCTTCCAAGACGACTCATATTGTCTTCTGGTAGATTTAGACTTATATTCTTCTAAAAAGTCTATACTGTCTCACGAAATCCCAAAACTTTTCTTAACTGCTAAGGAGAGAAAATCATGAGATGAAGGTTTTGGGTTTTCCATGATGAAGCGAAGACAGTCGACTTCTGTACTTGTTGAGTCAGAACTGGGTCCAGCAACGGGACCAGCCTCAGCTGCAATTCCAATACTAGAGGGAATCAAGTGCTCATCGGCCACTTGGGAGCCACTAGAGCTGCTGTTCCCTGAAAGGATCTCAGCTTGTTGAGGACCTTCAACAGAAGGTTGGTTGGAGGGAACAGATAAATCCTGGTCCATCTGTTCCAGTCGAGGGACATGGAGTCCAATGCTTCCGCTAGAGGGTCCTCGTATGAGGCCACATAACGAGGGAGCTTCTTGTTGTCGCTCATCGCAAAGAGGTCGATCTGCAGTTCTGGGACTTGATGTAAGGTAAAGGAGAATGATCCTGCATCTAGGGACCATTCTGACTCTATCGGCGTGACCCTGGATAGAGCGTCCGCCGTCACATTGCGGAACCCTTGAAGGTGAACTGCTGATAAGTGTCATCTCCTCTTTTCCGCCAAGCGGAAGATGGCCAACAACACATGATTGATTTGGGGTGATCGCCAACCTTGATGATTCAAACATCTCATTATCACCTTACTGTCTAAAATCAGTCTTATGTGAACTGAACGGCGAGGGGACAATTTCTTCAACATGAGAAATACTGCTATGGCCTCCAGAATGTTGATGTGGAAGGTCTTGAATAGAGCAGACCAAGTCCCTTGGACTTTCCGTTGGTGAGAGTGACCTCCCCATCCTTCCTTTGATGCGTCTGTGTGGATGATGACTGAAGGTGGAGGTGGTTGCAAAATTACTAATTTCTTCAGGTTCTTGGCCTTCGACCATGGCTTGATAAGTGACCGTAGTCGAGTCGGTATTGGTCTTCTTAGATCTCTTCTAGCGTTTGATGCGTATCTTCTCCAGATTCCTGATGCATCCTTTAATTGTGCTCTTAGCACCGGATCTGTCACTGATGCGAACTGAAGGGAGCCCAGCACTCTTCCTGTTGGCGTCTTGATATCCAATCGGAATTCAGAAGTCTCTTGACAGATCCCGCTATCTCTCTCCTCTTCTTTGATGGAATGGAGAGTCGGTGTGACTTTAAGTTCCAATGTATTCCAAGCCATTTAAACTCCTGAGCTGGAGATAGTCGAGACTTTTTGACGTTGATCTTGAATCCCAGATGTTCCAGGAACTGGATCACTTTCTTTGATGCTTGCATACATTCCGTCTCGGATGCTGCCCACACCAGCCAATCGTCCAGGTAGGCTACCACCTGGACACCTTCTAGGCGTAGTTGTTGAACGACTGCATCTGCAAGCTTTATGAAGATCCTTGGGGCTATGTTTAGCACGAAGGGCATGGCTCTGAAGACGTACTTCTTCTTCTGTAGCCTGAATCCTAGGTAGGAGGAAAGTTAGCGATTGATTGGAATGTGCCAATAGGCATCTGCCATGTCTATGGAGACTGTGTACGCCCTTTTGGGCAGCAGGGTCCCTATGTATTGAAGGGTCAACATCCTGAACTTGTAGTTTACTTTGAACTTGTTGAGTGGCGACAAGTCCAGAATGACTCTGAGTTTGTCTGAGTCCTTCTTGGGAACACAAACCAGCCTTCCTTGGAATTTGATGGACTTTACCCTCCTTATTACCCTTTTGCTCAAGAGTTATCGGGTATATTCATCCAGAACGGGGTTGGAGTGTTGGAAGAATTAAGGAAATGATGGTGGAGTTATCTTCCAGCGCCAACCTGGTCCATTCTTGATAAGGCTGTCGGCCCAGGGATCGAAGGTCCAGCGATCCCAAAATGAGTCTTCCTCCTACCGGAAGCATCTCATTGCTTCGGTTGACCGGAGGACTTGCCTCCTTGACTGCGCCCTCCCCTACTTCCTTTTCCTCTTGAGGGGCGTCTAGAGGAACCTCTATATGACCCTCTACCTTTCGGGCGAAAGATAGTGGTCTGCCTCTCATAAGTGTGAGTAAAGGCTGGTGACTGGGTCACCACCTGCTGGAGTACCATCTGGTTGGTGGGTTGGGATTGTGCCACCATCTGGGGCACCGCGGTCATGGGAAGTTGTTGTTGTTGCTGTTGTCTGGCAGGGCGAGAGGGCAACCTTGGCCTCTTTGTCTTCCTTTTTGGTTGGAGACCCTCATCCGGGGAAGACTTCCTTTTTGATGACATGCCCCACTTCTGGAGAAGATTCCTATTCTCTGTGGCTGCCTTGTTGACTATTTCTTTGACCACTTCGCTCGGGAGGGGGTCCTTTCCCCAGATATTGGAAAATATCAACTTCCTGGGTTCGTGCCTCGCCGCAGCCGAAGAGAACACGAACTCCCTACAAGCCCTTCTGGCCTTAACGAAGCCATACAGGTCCTTGGTTAGTGTTGCCAAGTGTGTCTTGGCCACGACCATAAACATATCTGGGTTTCTATGGTCGCTTGCCATTGCCTCCAAGGTGGTCTGGAGGGATAGAGATGCGGCAAGCCTTACTTTTGTCTCTTGCTCTCTGCGCAAGAGAAAATCAGACAACTTAGGCAGGTTCTCACTGAACTGGCGTCCAGCAATATCCGCCTCCAACTTCCCGACTGAGAAGGTAAGATGTATTTCCTTCCATTCCTTATGGTCTATAGGCAAAGCTAGGGATGAGGGCCTACACTCCTCAAGCGTAGGACAAGGTTTCCCTTCTGCTACTGCCTTCATTACAGCCTTGAACCCTTTTTCCATAAAGGGAAAGGCCTGAGTAGCTGGAGCAAGAAAAGAAGGGTGTTTCTTACTCAGGGCTGGCACCTTAGAGTTAGTGAAGTCCTTGTCCTTCAGACTGCTAGCCAATAAAGCCTGAGCTTTTGCATGGTCAAGCACCATGACCTCTTTCGGCTCTGTCTCCTCCTTCGACACAGGTTCCGCCTTCAGACGGATGAAGCAGTCTGGATAAGACTCAAAGCTAGGCCAAACGTCAACATCTTTGATGAGGACAGATCCCAGCTTTTCTGAAATACATATTTTCCCGTTTGTGATAGGCATGTACTCTGCATGCTTCCACGGGTTCACGTCAGAACATGAAGGAAGGTCCTTCACGTTGAGTCTCTTGTGAGACCCACGTGACGCTGTAAGCTGATGTATTTCCTTCCGCAATGCAGCTTCCCTTTCTTCACTCTGTTTCTGAAACCTCTCCATCATTGACATGAGGGTAGACAGAGTCTTCCCATCTCATCAGATGGAGGAGCAGAGGACGTAGATGACATTGGTTCTGGGGCTGGAACCGACAAAAAGAAAAGCGATTCGACTTCATCCTCTTCGTTATCAAGACCCAAGGTAGACTCCTCTTCCTGACCTCCTGCAAGAAGGTCCTTTTCAGTGTCTTCTGACACCTCTGACATCCTCTCGTCTAGATGGATGTCCTTCATCACATCCGTGACATCCGTATCTACGGAAATCTGGACGCAAGGTATCTCAGGGTAAGGCTGTGGTATGATGGCATCCACAGACGCCTTAGGGAAAAAAAAGGCCCGCATCCATTCATTCGGAAGGTAAGGCCCCATGGCGTTCTTCTGGAAGCCACGGACCCATTTACACAGCGTACTCCATGCTGCATCCCTTGACTCCGTTGTCTTGGGGTCATCAAAGGCCTCAGTAACCAAGGCTTTGCAAATGTTACATACCTGGGGGTCCCAATACTTAAGAGGTCCCTTGGTGATGGAACAGCGGGAGTGCGCCCTGCACTCCACATGGCCGCAGAAGTCCTTGCTCCGGACGTTGCAGAAGACGCTGCGGCACTTAGGGTGGTCCTCCTGTAAAGAGAGAAAACAAAATGAGTATACGGTAGTTCATCTCACTTGATAAACTATATAAATATTATTAATATTTTTGCATTTTATTGCATATAGCTTAGGATAGGTAAACTAGAAATGAATTAGGAGAGACACATACATGTGTTTCCTGGCCGGCTAATTACTGTGACCTCCCTCAAGATTAAAGCCTAGGGTTATCCTATTTAGGAAGCCCATTGGAAGAGTTCTACCCTGTAAGGATAGATAAGTGTAACTTAATACCAACTTCCAAAAGGTTTAAGATTGAGGGTCATTTGTAACTGATCATCTATCAGTGTATAGACAGAAAATTGCTTTCCTTATATATTATGGTCTTGTGACGGGCCGAGAGAGGAGTTGTGAAATCAAAGGCAGATTGGAAACGACTGAGTTATATTGTTGTGGAACACTCTCCTTATATACAAAACCTCAAGGCAACAGGACATGACAAGTTCACAAGACAGACAATATCACAGAGGAAAAACCAGACAGCAATTTTCAAGCTCGTTTTAGTGCGAGGGAGGAGCGAAGATACAAGCATAATATATACAAAAGGAATTATGTACAATTGTGTGAAACACGGTTGGTACATGGCTCCCCCCCTAAAAATGACATACTGTACATGTTAAATAGGGCGCCCTGATCTAGAGAGGCGAACTGTAGGCGGGTCATCTGGCAGAAGATAAGCAGGTTTTAGACGATCAATGGAGACCCAGTCTTCTTTGCCCCGAATGTTTAGGAGGAATGCTTTCGGACTGCGTCGGATCACAAGGAAAGGTCCCGTGTAAGGGGGCGTTAACGGTGGCTTGCTGGTGTCGTTGCGCAGGAAGACGTGCGTTGCAGAGTGCAAGTCCGTTGGTATGTGATGCTTCGCTGGGGGCTTGTAAGTCTGGCGGCACGGAGTAAATTTTCCCACGACGTGACGTATGCGCTGGAGATCGTCGGAGGAGGTTGTAGAAGGAAAAAACTCGGCAGGGACGACCAACGGGTCGCCATACACCATTTCGGCTGCCGAGACGTCGAGGGCGTCTTTAGGAGTGGTCCTTAGTCCAAGGAGGACCCAGGGAAGCTGAGTAAACCAGTTGCAATCCTTGCAGCGGGACATCAAAGCTGCTTTGAGGGTGCGATGAAAACGTTCAACCATTCCATTGGCAGCGGGGTTGTAGGCCATTGTCTGATGTAGGGTCATGCCCAGGAGATTCGCTAATGACATCCATAATTGAGAGGTGAAAGTGGTTCCCCTGTCAGAAGTAATATGCTCAGGGATACCAAATCTTGAAATCCATCCAGAGAGTAAGGCAGATGTACATGAGGCGGACGTTGCAGTTTCCATGGGAATGGCTTCAGGCCAACGAGTGGAGAGGTCGATGACGGTAAACAGGTAACGATGTCCTTGTGATGTGGGTAGGGGGCCTACAACGTCGACATGAATGTGTGCGAAACGACGCTGAGGTTGAGGAAAGGTGCCCACTCCTGAATCCGTGTGTCGATGTACTTTGGGAGTTTGGCAAGCAGTACAGGCACGGACCCAATCCTTAGCATCCTTAGAAATGCCGTGCCAAATGAACTTTGCCTTCAGCAGCTGTGCAGTAGAACGGCACGAGGGATGTGAAAGGCCGTGGATAAAATCAAACACCTGTCGGCGCGTGGGAGCAGGAATCCAAGGTCGCGGTCTACCAGTACTGACGTCACAGAGGAGGGTGGTGTTGGAGTTTTCGAGGGGAAAATCCTCCCAACGGAGGGACGTGCAGGATGTCCTACAAGCTTGATACTCTGGATCCTGTCGCTGGGCTTCAGCCAGGGCGTTGTAATCCAATCCCAGTTGAACGGCAGCCAACGTGTTTCTTGACAGGGCATCGGCAACGGGATTCATTTTCCCAGGGGCGTATTGGAGGGTGCAATTGTATTCAGCCACGGCGGAGAGATGTCGGCGTTGACGGGCGGACCAGACGTCAGACTGTCGAGTGAAGGCGTGCACCAGAGGCATGTGGTCTGTGCGAATGACGAAGGGCGTACCTTCTAAGAAATGGCGAAAGTGACGGACAGCCAAGTGCACCGCCAGCAATTCTCGATCGAAGGTAGAATAACCCGATTCTGCCTTGGACAGTTTTCTGCTGAAAAAGGCCAATGGGCGGGGCGAGCCTTTGACCACCTGCTTGAGTACTGCACCAATAGCGACGTCGCTGGCATCGGTGGAGAGAAGGAGAGGGGCATGTGGGATAGGAAAAGTGAGAGCTGCAGCAGTTGATAGGGCCTTCTTTGCATTGCAGAAGGCCGCTTCTTGAAGGGGACCCCACTTCAAGTCCTTTGGCTTGCCCTTGAGTGAGGCGTAGAGGGGAGCAAGAGTGGCGGCAATGGCTGGCAGAAAGCGGTGATAATAGTTGATCATGCCCAAGAATTCCTGCAGAGCTTTGACGGTCGAGGGCGTGGGGAAATTCTGAACGGCTGCTACCTTCTCAGGGAGGGGATGGACTCCTTCAGGAGTGATACGGTGCCCTAAGAACGACACTTCGTTGGCGCCAAAGGTACACTTGTCGTACCGGACTACAAGGCCGTTTTGTTGCAGGCGGTCGAGCACGATGCGCAGGTGACGGAGGTGTTCCTCTTTTGAGGAGGAGAACACAAGTATGTCGTCCACATAACATACACAGAAAGGGAGGTCCCCTAAGATGCCATCCATGAGACGTTGAAACGTTGCCCCAGCATTACGAAGGCCAAAACAGGAGTAATTGAAGGTGTATGTGCCAAACGGAGTGGTGATGGCGGTCTTGGGGATGTCTTCTGGGTTCATAGGCACCTGATAATACCCCTTCAGGAGGTCGAGCGTAGAGAAAACCTTTGCTTTGTGCAGGTAGGAGGTTACATCGGCAATGTTTGGGAGGGGGTAGTGATCCGGTTCTGTTTACATGTTCAGGCGCCTGTAATCCCCGCACGGACGGAGGGAGCCGTCTTTCTTCAGAACGATGTGTAAGGGTGACGACCATGGGCTGGAGGCCTTTTGGCAAAGGCCCATTTTCTCCATTTCGGTGAACGTCTGTTTGGCGGCTGCCAATCGTTCCGGTGCCAGATGTCTGAATTTTGCGAAGACTGAGGGTCCCGTCGTCTTGATATGGTGATAAATACCGTGCTTGGCAGGAACCGTGGGTGTTTGGCGAAGTTCTGGACGGAAAACTTCCGGGTACGACGTGAGGAGGTGGGCGTAGGCATCCGTGGGTGCGCTGATGTGCAGAGCGAGGTTAGAGGGGGCGGGTTGAAGAGGTGTCGACAAGTACGAGTCTGCGTTGATCAATCGTCGGTGAGCGACATCGACCAGAAGGTGGAAATGAGAGAGGAAATCCGCACCGAGGATTGGCATTGTGACGTCAGCAACGAGAAACTTCCAATTGAATTTACCGTTTCCGAATGATAATGTGAGGTTCTCGTAACCGTAGGTGGGTATCGCAGATCCGTTGGCAGCTACCAAGCGGACGTCGGCAGATGTAGACAGACTACGTTATGCCTTGAAGAGTTTCCTTGGCAAAAGAGAACGACAAGCACCCGTGTCTACCAAAAATCGCACGCCCGTTCCTGCATCCTGTAAAAAGAAAAGATTAGAAACATGGGAGGCCACCGCCACAAGCGATGGCCTACTTACACGTTTTTTGGCCACTGACAATCTTTGGCACATTTCTTCGCGGTTGCCCCGAATCTGAAGTGGTAGTAGCAAAACTGCGGTGGATGGGAGGTAGTAAGTGGCTGTAGAAGTCGTTCGTTGGGGCGCGAGCGATTGGTGGGTGGTGGGCGGCTTTGTCGCCGCTTCGGCACGTCACGGGGTAGGCGTGTATGTCCTACGGCATTCATGTCAGCTTCGGTTGACGTTGAATAGGCATCCTCGTCGTCAGGGGTGGAGACGTTGATGGAGGTCTTGAAGTGGCTGTCCATAAGGGCGTCGGCTTTGGTCATCAAGTCCTTTATGGGTAAACTATCTACATCGGGTATGGCAGCGCGCACAGGTTCAGGTAAACGGCGTATCCAAAGGGCACGGAGTAGGTTCACCTCACGAGGAGAGCCGTCTGCGGCAGGTTGAAGGCGAGCGATACTTGTCATTTCCCTGAGGGCAAGAGAAGCCCTTTGGTCCCCCAACGGTTGTTGCGAGAGCTGAAAAAGCTTTGCTATACGGGCGGCTGGCGACGGCGAGTACTGCTGCAGAAGGTATGATTTGAGGTCGTCATACGCTATTGGGGTGTCTCCTTGTTCACAAAGCCAGTCGGATATTTCTGGGAAGGTGTCCTCGGGTATCGCCGCGAGAACATAATCCGCTTTGGTGGTTGAGCGAGTCACGCCCCTGATACGAAACTGGACTTCTGCGCGCTGAAACCAAGCAAACGCCTCTCCGCTGGCAAACGATGAAAGTTTGAATGGAGCGGCTGCAGCACCAACTGCCGTAGAGTCCGCCATAGTACCAACGATGAAGGGGCGAGTGGGTGGGGGTGGAAGGCGGTGGGAGCGAGTCGACTTCCGGGGTCACCAATGTGACGGGCCGAGAGAAGAGTTGTGAAATCAAAGGCAGATTGGAAACGACTGAGTTATATTGCTGTGGAACACTCTCCTTATATACAAAACCTCAAGGCAACAGGACATGACAAGTTCACAAGACAGACAATATCACAGAGGAAAAACCAGACAAGAATTTTCATGTTCGTTTTAGTGCGAGGGAGGAGCGAAGATACAAGCATAATATATACAAAAGGAATTATGTACAATTGTGTGAAACACGGTTGGTACAGTCTCAACAACAGACTGCGCATGGACACACAGAGTATGTTGGAAAATTTAACTACTGTATATTTTATACTATAGTTTTCTGTTTGCTGTATGATCTATACTGCAAATATACTGGCTACTGTATAGTCATATATTGTAGATCTAGCAGGCATGTTGCCGGTAAGGCTAGCACCTGGGGCATAGTTCAGCCAGCGCATTGCCGGCTGTGATGGTTGCCGGCAGCCCGCCGGTTGCCGACAGGTTGACGGCCGCTGGCAGGTCACTGGCTGTCGGCCCACTAGTCCAGCCGGCGTTTTGTCGGTTAGGATAGTGGCCGGCAGTCTGAACCCGGCCGGCCTTGCCGGCGGCTCGTGGCTGCCGGCACACAAGTCCAACCAACGTTTTGCCGGCTAGGGTAGTGGCCAGCAGCTGCCGGTCATGTTAGTACCCGGCGGCACTAGCCGATAGAGAGAGAGAAAGCAAGGAGTGAAGGATGATGTAAGAGCTCTGCCTTACTGCCTTCCTCCAGAATGAGGGTTCAAATGGAGGGGGAGAGTATATCTTTCAGGCTTCCATTCATCCACAACCACTGCCAGTCTCTGCTTGCCACATGTTTGTGAAAGGCAGTCTAAGAGAGGATTGAAGAACACTCTACAGTAAAGGGATCCTCTGCCGGCACAGCACTCCCGGAGCCTTGCGTCCATAAGGGAAAGGTGAGCGACTAGGCCACTACATGCAGAGGCCCAAGCTGGCCCTACAACCTGTCGGCAAGCGGTGAGATTGTAGGACAATGGCCAAAAGGTTGCGATGGCTAGGCCATCACTAAGGACAGAGGTGGGAGGGGGGAAAGGTCCTGTATGAGGTGTGGAAGGAGCCGGCAGGGTTGCCGGTCCTACCACACCTTAAAGAAACTCTGTTCCAATATCGACGCCATCCTAGGCGGCAGAAGAATATCTATTCTCCAGCCTAGGGTCTGCCAATACAGTAAAGGGGCCAGCAGCGATCATGCCATCCCCACTAAACAAGAGAGAAACAGAGTTCCAGTGCCGGAGCCATCCTAGGCGGCAGAAGAATATCTACTCTTCAGCCTAGGGTCTGCAAGCACAGGACTAGTCAACTAGACCACAGGGAGAAGGTAGCAATATCATATAAGGCATTCAGGTGTGGTCTAGGGAGGTCTAGCCTCCTATGCCGGCAGCTTAATCCAACAGGGGAATGACTATTAACCCTGCCAGCCAGCTGCCGGCACAAGACTATCTACTCTGAGGTTCTGACCAAAACCCAAAACCTGCCATCTGCGGTTATGGGGAAGGGACAGAGAACCCTAGCCTAATCCTGCCTGAATGACAACTCGAGGCACAACTGACTAGGGTTGTAGCCTAAGGCTAAACTCAGAGGGAAGGAGGGATTACCCTTAAATCTCCACTGGAAACATGTATCGCTTTATATAATAATTCTAGGAGATATCTATCTCCGCCTGAATTGATAAAACGATACGCGAGGGTTACTGGGGAACATGTATGAAAGTATACTAAAGCCACTAGGCTAGTAGCCCAGTGTCAGCGAGAATCGACAACCTAAATCACCGAAACTCTCTCGTATACTATCTTTAGAAGAGGAAATTATTATGCAATCAATATATCTTACATGTATAAATTGCCAAAAAAGCTTCATTTAATTTTATAACACTAGGAATGTCTACTATATCATGCATGAAAGTAAACTGAAACGCCTAAGCTAGGAAGCCTAGCGAAAGCAAGGTTCAGTTACCTAAATCGCCGAAACTATTACGAATACTATCGACATAACATAGATAACTTCTAACAATGAAGACTAAATAGCTAACACTATTTTATGCTATTTATACCGGGAAAGTCGTTCTGGCTAACTAAATAACTCATGCGTTATGAACGACAGCGCCCATGACGCCTCCGGTTCAGGCAACAGCTCTTCCATAAGTTAATTTGACTTGATTTAATTTCACACAGAGGCAAGAGTTAACATTTATACAATGAAGAGATCAAATACTCAACTTTCCAGAGGCAGAAGAGGCTGGAGATTGCAAGATAAATCCAAAATAATCCAATAACGAGAGAGCAACCGGGAAAATCACCGAGCGAGATCGCTACAGAAAAAGGAATAAACATGGCGGCGATGATGGCGCCATCTAGATACTCAAATAGTAACAGAGGAAGGGTACCTTATTAACGGCTCCCCTTCATTTTTTGCCACTTTCCCCCTCGAAGCATAAACGCTATTCTGGGTGAAGATTGCTTTGTGGCGTGTCAAGAATACGTCCTCTGATATGATGCGATATCCCTAAAGGGAAACTTTAGGGATATTCGCGCCAGGAGTTAGAATTCTGGAGATCTTAAGGTAAATTCTCTGGGAATATCACTGTAGTCCAAATATACCCTAGGAAGCTACTTAAAGGAACCTTCCATCAGGATGACATGGCCTGAGCCCAAAAATAGTGTTTAACTGTTTGAGTATCTGTATCGTGTACTGTATAGCAACTAGTGAGTGTCTGTATCATCTATAGTGTATAATGGGGAACCTCACATAAGAGTAGCCTCATACGAGTTCCTGTTATCATGGTGCTGGGCATCATACTAGATCCTACATGTCAGTCACCCAACCATGTGATATGAATTACAGAGTTCCACTTTATATCTCACTGCACACGGTTGTTCGGCAATATGACTGGCGCCCCGACTCTTGGGTGTCTCTAATAGACCGGAGAGGGGATACAAGGTCTTGAATTTATTTCCTCTTAAACCACGAAGAACTCCAGAGAAGAATGGTTTGATTTAGGAATGTCCTTCTCCTAGAAGAACTGCTTACCATAGATAAAAAGACTCCTCTACCCTAAGTAAGAGGAAAGTAGCCACTGAACAATTACAGTGCAGTAGTTAATCCCTTAAACAAATGAATTCTCCATGTGTATACTCTACTATCAACAAAATTTACAATTCCTATTAACGCTATTAAACAAATCTAAACCTTTATATTTTTTTAATTCTTAAGAACACCATGTTTGCCCAAAATGTTATAGCTACTAACCAGAGATTTTGTTAATTTGTTGCAATACTTATAGATAGTTCTCTTTTTCCAAGGTATTTTTGACAGTATATTTCATTTTCATTTAAATCATAATTTTCCATTATGATTTAAATCACTTGCTGATTTAAATCAAAACGACCCTGCTACCTGTTCGTTATAAGGATCAAGAAGTCACCGGCACTATACAATATACAAGACACTGACGACATAGTGACAGTCACACATACTTAAACACTCAATTTCCACCATCTCGTTATAAGGATCACACAATCAATAGTGCTATATATGACACAGACACGTAAGCACTAACGCTAAATTTTCAAAGTATTGCTGGAAAAAGGAACGGAAGTAGGGCAAACAGACCAGCTGAGAGATGAGACTTTAACCCTTCAATCATTATCAATGCAACACCACGAGTAACCCAGTATCATAAATAACACCAACTCTACTCTCAATCATAACACCGCAAGTCCACAATACCTTTACAGAAGAATATATCCAGAAGGTGGTAATTGAGGGACCAGCAACACTCACACCAGTGATCAACACTTACTAACTCAATGTTTAGTCCGTGACTGATTAATGAGGAGTGACGGGTAGTGAGATGGTACAAGACAGTGCGTAGTAGTGGATTGACAAGTCTGATACGTATGACACCCGTAACATGGTCAGTAACATAATAGTATTTACCAAGGTGTATATATATATATATATATATATATATATATATATATATATATATATATATATATATATATATATATATATATATATATATATATACTTATGAAGCTGGTCTTGTGTAGAGTAGGTAAGTTATTCAGGTATTTTATTTATGTTTTCATGTGTGCATTGAAGAGGTGAATAGCTGGCTCTTATGATAAGTTCCTCATATGTAGATATAAGTTTGGTATGTAAATTACGTACTTTCGTCGTCAATTTCATTGTATTTTTCATTCAAGTCAGTATATGTAAATTTATGTTATTTTTAAGATTTAACTTTTTATTTCACATATTTTTGTTACGAAACCTTACGTAACTGTTGAAAAGTGCTATATGATTCATACGAGATATGAACAAGGGTTTATGTAAATCTTTATTTTTTAATGAGGTATTGCATCATGTTTGGGAGAAAATACGCAATTCTTATATATGCCGCGTGTTTTGGAAAGTTCTCGAAAACCCTAATGTTAGATTTTATCTTTTTTTTATTTGTAAAACAAAGATGGGCAGAGCTAGCTGAGTGAGAGCCATCACGCAGTTGCGTTTGTATGCGTCCAAGAGAGTAATCAATGGCAATCCTTACCTCCTTAGGCCAACCCCCTAAGGTTCCGATGTCGGACCTAGAATATTCGAGAAGTTACTAAATTCATATACATGTGCATAGCAGCAGAAGAGAAACAGCCATCCTGTGAAAGAGCCAAGTGCCTTTAGTGTGTCCTCTCCAAAGTGATTAAGTTTAATTTCAACATATATCGTGTGTAATATGGTGAACGTAATGAAAGAAGTCAAGGGTGATTTTAAATTTATTGTATTGTGGTGGGTGTTGGCATTGTCTAAAATTTTTATAACTGGCCCTGTGCAGGTAAAATATGTGAAGTTAGTAAGTTTATCAGTTACTTTATGTAAGTTCTTTAAGAGTTTAAGTATTAGAGTGTAATTATTTCTTTTGTATTAGACTAAGGTTTTATTCAGATTTAATTTCAAGTCAAGTGATTATATAATTTTCAGAGCGAAATGTGTATGTCTTAATCTAAGTTTTGTTCAGACTTAAGATTTCGATTGATTTATTTTTTTTTTATGTAAATTCTTTTCAAGGTGTTGTAATTTATATAGAATATATTTATTTTTGTAAAGAGAGTATTATTTCAATCACCAGTGTTTATTTCATACTCGCTCGTATCCTGTTAATGAATCAAAGTAAGATGTTGTTTGAATAGATCGTAATAATAATTACCCAGTTTTGTTTTGAGTGTACTTAAGAGACCTTTGGATATTCAATGTTTTTTATATTGCTGTCTGGGAGTTATAAGACTGTCTCAGAGCTCGGGTATTAATATTTTCAAGTGTAACAGATTTAATGTAAAAAGAAACGGGTGAGTTTGGAACTCAAGAGAGTTGTTTAGCTTACCAGCCGTAATATATGTAATATTATATTTTTGGATCCCAGACACAGGACTATAATATATATATTTTGGGTACCCAGACCCAGGAACACCATATAATATATATATATATATATATATATATATATATATATATATATATATATATATATATATATATTGTACCACCCGTGTATCACACAATCATACATAGTAACGACATTTCTCTTTTTTGTATAAATTATCCTTTGTATCTTCGCTCTCCCCTAGCACTGACAGCAACTTGTATTAACCTGTCTGCCTACTTCATTTTTAACTGTTAACAAAACCGGTTGCCAGTTTGACAAGATATAGCATGTTTGTATTTTGTGACCTTACTGGGATCTAGTGTGTATATATACTCGATGTGTCTGTAATAAAGTTACTCAGTAGCATTCATCTCGCCTTTAACTCACAACCTACTCTTAGCTCGTCACACTGGTGACCCGGGAGGTCAACTCACTCCTCCCGCCTTTCCCCTTTCACTGTTACTTTGGCGGACTCCCCGGAAGTTGGCGCCATCCCATTCAAACTTTCTTTGTTTGCCAGCAGAGAGGTGTCTAGTTCCACATCAAGGGCATGACTCCCTCAACCACCAACGCAGATTATGTTCTCGCAGCGATACCCGAGGACACCTTCCCGGAAATATCCCACTGGCTTTGTGAACAAGGAGACACCCCAATAGCGTATGACGCCCTCAAAACATACCTTCTGCAGCAATACTCGCCACCACCAGCCACCCATATAGCAAAGCTTTTTCAGCTCTATCAACAATCGTTGGGGGACCAAAGAGCATCGCTCGTTCTCAGGGAAATGACCAGTATCGTTTGCCTGCTACCTGCCGCAGACGGCTCTCCTCGTGAGGTGAACCTACTTTGTGCCTTTTGGGTTTGCCGTTTACCAGAACCTGTATGTGCTGCCATACCCGATGTCAATAGTATACCCATAAAGGACTTGATGACCAAAGCTGACGACCTTCAAGACTTCCATCAACGCCTCCACTCCTGACAAAGAGGACACCTATTCAACATCAACCGAAGCTGACGTGAATGCCGTAAGACACATATGCCTACCCCGTGACGTACCGGGGCGGTGACAAAGCCACCCATTACCCTCCACTTGCTCGCGCCCCAACCAACGACTTCTACAGCCACTTACTGCCGCCCATCGGTCGTAATTTTGCTACTACCACTCCAGATTCGGGGCTGCCGCCAAGAAGTGTGCCAAGTATGGTCAGTGGCCAAAAGACGTGTAAGTTGGACATCGCTCGTTGCGGTGGCCTCCCATGTTTCTAATATTTTGTTTTTACATGATGCAGGAACGGGCGTGCGATTTTTGGTAGACACGGGTGTTTGTCGTTCTCTTTTGCCAAGGGAACTCTTCAGGACACGACGTAGTCTATTTAAGTCAGCCGACATCCGCCTGGTAGCTGCCAACGGATCTGCGATACCCACCTACGGTTACGAGAACCTCCCATTATCGTTTGGAAATGGCTGACGTCACATTGCTAATCCTCGGAGCGGATTTCCTCTCTCATTTCCACCCTCTGGTCGATGTCGCCCACCGACGATTGGTCACCGCAGACTCATATTTTTCGACACCTCTTCAACCCGGCCCCTCTAACCACGCTCTCCACATCAGCACACCCACGGATGCCTACCCCCACCTTCTCACGTCGTACCCAGGAGTTTTCTATCCAGAACTTAGCCAAACGCCTACGGTTCCTGCCAAACACAGTATTTATCACCATATCAAGATGACGGGACCCTCCTTCCCCAAATTCAGACGTCTGGTACCGGATCGATTGGCAGCCACCAAACAGACGTTCACCAAAATGGAAGAAATGGGCCTTTGCCAAAAGGCCTCCAGCCCATGGTTGTTACACTTACACATCGTCCGTAAGAAAGACGGCCCTCTCCGTCCATGTGGGGATTACAGGTTCCTGAACATGCAAACAGAACTGGATCATTACCCCCTCCCAAACATCGCTGACGTGACCAACTACCTGCACAAAGTGAAGATTTTCTCCACGCTCGACCTCCTGAAGGGGTATAATCAGGTTCCTATGAACCCAAAAGACATCCTCAAGACCGCCATCACCACTCCGTTTGGCACATACACCTTCAATTACTCCTGTTTTGGCCTTCGTAATGCTGGGGTCACTTTTCAACATCTCATAGATGACATCTTAGGGGACCTCCCATTCTTTGTATGTTACGTGGACGACATAATAGTATTCTCTTCCTCAAAAGATAGACACCTCCGTCACCTGCGCATCGTGCTTGACCGTCTACAACAAAACGGCCATGTAGTCTGGTATGACAAGTGTACCTTTGGCGCCAACGAAGTGTTGTTCTTAGGGGACCGCATCACTCCTGAAGGAGTCCATCCCCTCCCTGAGAAGGTAGCAGCTGTTCAGAACTTCCCCACGCCCTGGACCATCAAAGCATTGCAGGAATTTTTGGGCATGATCAACTATTATCACCGTTTTCTACCAGCCCTTGCCGCCACTCTTGCTCCCCTCTACGCCTCCCTCAAGGGCAAGCCAAAAGACCTGAAGTGGGGTTGCCTTCAAGAAGCGGCCTTCTGCAACGCAAAGAATGCCCTATCAACCGCTGCTGCTCTCACTTTTCCTGTCCCACATGCCCCTCTCATTCTTTCCACCAATACCAGCGACGTCGCTATTGGTGCAGTACTCGAACAGGTGGTCAACGGCTCGCCCCGCTAATTGGCATTCTTCAGCAGAAAACTGTACAAGGCAGAATCGGGTTATTCTACTTCGATCGCGAATTGCTGGCGGTGCACTTGGCTGTCCGTCACTTTCGCCATTTCTTCGAAGGTACACCCTTCGTCATTCGCACAGACCACATTCCTCTGGTGCACGCCTTCACTCGACAGTCTGACGCCCGACACCTCTCTGCCGTGGCTGAATACAATTGCACCCTTCAACATGTCCCTGAGAAAATTAATCCCGTTGCCGATGCCCTATCAAGAAACACGTTGACCGCCGTTCAGCTGGGATTGGATTACAACACCTTAGCTGAAGCCAAACAACAGGATCCAGGGTATCAAGCATGTAGGACATCCTGCACATCCCTCCCTTGGGAAGACGTCCCTTTAGATAACTCCAACACCACCCTCCTCTGAGACGTCAGTACTGGTGGACCGCGACTGTGGATTCCTGCTGCCATGTGCCAACAGGTGTTTGATTTCATTTACGGCCTTTCACATCCCTCGCGACATTCTACTGCACAGATGCTGAAGACAAAGTTCATTTGGCACAACATTACTAAGGATGTTATGGATTGGGTCCGCGCCTATACTTCTTGTCAAACTCCCAAAGTACATCGACACACAGATTCAGGAGTGGGCATCTTTACTCAACTTTCAGCATTGTTTCGCCCACATTCACGTTGACATTGTAAGCCCTCTACCAACATCACAAGGACATCGTTACCTCTTTACCATCATCGACCGCTCTACTCGTTGACCTGAAGCCATTCCCATGGAAACTACAACGTCCGTCTCATGTACATCTGCCTTACTCTCAGGATGGATAGCAAGATTTGGTCTCCCTGAGCATATTACTTCTGACAGGGGTACCACTTTCTCCTCTCAAATGTGGACATCATTAGTGAATCTCCTGGGCATCACCCTACATCAGACAACTGCCTACAACCCCGCTGCCAATGGAATGGTTGAACGTTTTCATCGCACCCTCAAAGCAGCTTTGATGTCCTGCTGCAAGGACTCCAACTGGTTTACTGAGCTTCTCTGGGTCCTCCTGGGACTAAGGACCCTTCCTAAAGACGCCCTGGACGTCTCGGCCGCTGAAATGGCGTATAGCGACATGATGGTCGTCCCTGCCAAATTTTTTCCTTCTGCAACCTCCTCCAACGATCTCCAGCGCATACGTCACGTCGTGGGAAAATTTACTCCATGCTGCCAGACTTACAAGCCCCCAGCGAAGCATCACATACCGACAGACTTGCACTCTGCAACACACGTCTTCCTATCCAACGACACTAGCAAGCCACCGCAAACGCCCCCTTACACGGGCCCTTTCCTTGTGATCCGACACAACCCGAAAGCATTCCTACTAAACATTCGCGGCAAAGAAGGCTGGGTCTCCATTGATCGTCTAAAACGTGCTTATCTCCTGCCAGATGACCAGCCTACAGTTCACCTCCCTAGATCAGGGTATATATATATATATATATATATATATATATATATATATATATATATATATATATATATATATATATATATATGATAAATTTTGCACAATTTTACGTGTTTTTCATATTCAAATAAGCCATATATATTTTTGATATATTAATGTCTGGATTCTCTTAACGACCTCGGGATCAGAGCCCCAGGCGAAATCACACAAAGACAAGAGCTTGGCTCCGGCCGGGAATCGAACCCTGGTCGGCAAGCTTATATAGACAGTGACTAACCCACTTGGCCACGAAGAAAGATAAAAGTTAATGACAATTCTACTGTACTTATACCTGTCGAATTCAGGTATTTTGTACTTAGAATTGAAATCAACCCATCTTCACCATCGTAGCCAATTGGTAGTTTGTTACTTGGCATTCAATTAATGATAAATTTTGCACATTTTTACGTGTTTTTCATATTCAAATAAGCCATATATATTTTTGATATATTAATGTCTGGATTCTCTTAACGACCTCGGGATCAGAGCCCCAGGCGAAATCACACAAAGACAAGAGCTTGGCTCTGGCCGGGAATCGAACCCTGGTCGGCAAGCTTATATAGACAGTGACTAACCCACTTGGCCACGAAGAAAGATAAAAGTTAATGACAATTCTACTGTACTTATACCTGTCGAATTCAGGTATTTTGTACTTAGAATTGAAATCAACCCATCTTCACCATCGTAGCCAATTGGTAGTTTGTTACTTGGCATTCAATTAATGATAAATTTTGCACATTTTTACGTGTTTTTCATATTCAAATAAGCCATATATATTTTTGATATATTAATGTCTGGATTCTCTTAACGACCTCGGGATCAGAGCCCCAGGCGAAATCACACAAAGACAAGAGCTTGGCTCCGGCCGGGAATCGAACCCTGGTCGGCAAGCTTATATAGACAGTGACTAACCCACTTGGCCACGAAGAAAGATAAAAGTTAATGACAATTCTACTGTACTTATACCTGTCGAATTCAGGTATTTTGTACTTAGAATTGAAATCAACCCATCTTCACCATCGTAGCCAATTGGTAGTTTGTTACTTGGCATTCAATTAATGATAAATTTTGCACATTTTTACGTGTTTTTCATATTCAAATAAGCCATATATATTTTTGATATATTAATGTCTGGATTCTCTTAACGACCTCGGGATCAGAGCCCCAGGCGAAATCACACAAAGACAAGAGCTTGGCTCCGGCCGGGAATCAAACCCTGGTCGGCAAGCTTATATAGACAGTGACTAACCCACTTGGCCACGAAGAAAGATAAAAGTTAATGACAATTCTACTGTACTTATAGGCTACCTGTCGAATTCAGGTATTTTGTACTTAGAATTGAAATCAACCCATCTTCACCATCGTAGCCAATTGGTAGTTTGTTACTTGGCATTCAATTAATGATAAATTTTGCACATTTTTACGTGTTTTTCATATTCAAATAAGCCATATATAGTTTTGATATATTAATGTCTGGAGTCTCTTAACGACCTCGGGATCAGAGCCCCAGGCGAAATCACACAAAGACAAGAGCTTGGCTCCGGCCGGGAATCGAACCCTGGTCGGCAAGCTTATATAGACAGTGACTAACCCACTTGGCCACGAAGAAAGATAAAAGTTAATGACAATTCTACTGTACTTATACCTGTCGAATTCAGGTATTTTGTACTTAGAATTGAAATCAACCCATCTTCACCATCGTAGCCAATTGGTAGTTTGTTACTTGGCATTCAATTAATGATAAATTTTGCACATTTTTACGTGTTTTTCATATTCAAATAAGCCATATATATTTTTGATATATTAATGTCTGGATTCTCCTAACGACCTCGGGATCAGAGCCCCAGGCGAAATCACACAAAGACAAGAGCTTGGCTCCGGCCGGGAATCGAACCCTGGTCGGCAAGCTTATATAGACAGTGACTAACCCACTTGGCCACGAAGAAAGATAAAAGTTAATGACAATTCTACTGTACTTATACCTGTCGAATTCAGGTATTTTGTACTTAGAATTGAAATCAACCCATCTTCACCATCGTAGCCAATTGGTAGTTTGTTACTTGGCATTCAATTAATGATAAATTTTGCAAATTTTTACATGTTTTTCATATTCAAATAAGCCATATATATTTTTGATATATTAATGTCTGGATTCTCTTAACGACCTCGGGATCAGAGCCCCAGGCGAAATCACACAAAGACAAGAGCTTGGCTCCGGCTGGGAATCGAACCCTGGTCGGCAAGCTTATATAGACAGTGACTAACCCACTTGGCCACGAAGAAAGATAAAAGTTAATGACATTAATATATCAAAAATATATATGGCTTATTTGAATATGAAAAACACGTAAAAATGTGCAAAATTTATCATTAATTGAATGCCAAGTAACAAACTACCAATTGGCTACGATAGTGAAGATGGGTTGATTTCAATTCTAAGTACAAAATACCTGAATTCGACAGGTATAAGTACAGTAGAATTGTCATTAACTTTTATCTTTCTTCGTGGCCAAGTGGGTTAGTCACAGTCTATATAAGCTTGCCGACCAGGGTTCGATTCCCGGCCGGAGCCAAGCTCTTGTCTTTGTGTGATTTCGCCTGGGGCTCTGATCCCGAGGTCGTTAAGAGAATCCAGACATTAATATATCAAAAATATATATGGCTTATTTGAATATGAAAAACACGTAAAAATGTGCAAAATTTATCATTAATTGAATGCCAAGTAACAAACTACCAATTGGCTACGATGGTGAAGATGGGTTGATTTCAATTCTAAGTACAAAATACCTGAATTCGACAGGTATAAGTACAGTAGAATTGTCATTAACTTTTATCTTTCTTCGTGGCCAAGTGGGTTAGTCACTGTCTATATAAGTTTGCCGACCAGGGTTCGATTCCCGGCCGGAGCCAAGCTCTTGTCTTTGTGTGATTTCGCCTGGGGCTCTGATCCCGAGGTCGTTAAGAGAATCCAGACATTAATATATCAAAAATATATATGGCTTATTTGAATATATATATATATATATATATATATATATATATATATAAATATATATATTTATATATATATATATATATATATATATATATATATATATATATATATATATAGGCCCATGTAGAATAATTGAATTAGAAATAAAAATATTACTGGGGTAAAGTTAAGTCGCGGGAAATAGGACGGTAGTTGCCGACCTATGACATCATCTCCAATATTCCTGGTTATTGTAAACTCTGTCATAAGCCACCGGGCCCAAAAAGAAGGTTGCACCATTAATGTGGAATGTAAACTGTTGTCATTCTTTTACTTCCAAGGTCAAAGCATGAGAGAGATTGGACAAAAGCTTGGGGTTTTGAGGTGGAGCAGCCTAGATCTAGCCGACCTAGACTACAGCTGTCACGTAGCAAAAGGATACCACCCATTTCCTAGCTAGGTTGCGATCTTAGTAGTAACTTTTGCCTTAGACATATAACGCAGGAAAATTGTTACTCTTGTCCCCAAGAGGACGAGACACGGCAATGTTCCTGAGGGAAAAGAAGACAGTACACCCGCCCTCATGTATGCCCAAAATTGCCAGTTTGTTCAGTTTCCTGTCGCGGGAACAATAGCTTCGAAACTCGCCATCTGAAATGGGGGGCCAGGACGCTTCTATGTCCCCTATCAACAAGAGCAGTTGGGGTGCTTCTAATTGCCCTTACAATGGAGGACTTCGTCGTTGAATCATCAGCAGCGGGCGCTTTGACAGACAATGGCATGCCCCCTTGGTCCAAGGATAACCCCGAAAATTGGAAGAGGTCCAGGAGAGCAAATGTAGGACGAGGGACCCAAGACGACTCACATCAATCAACCCACACATAAGTTAAGTAATGTGGTACAGAATCTGAAGTTTTATGGGTAACGAATATGCTGTAAGATTTTGTAAGTGTGTAGAGTAACGATGTTGTAATTCCATTTTCTTTGCGTAATGTTAAAGTAAAATGCAAGAACGCTAGTTTTGATTGAAGAAAGTAACTAATCGAGTAAGATGTTTTATGTTTTAATGCTTCCAGTAAAGATTGATTTTTCTTTTTTTAAAAGAGAAAAAAATATTGTAATGTTTTCGTTGCTGTGGGGATAAAAAAGAAATTGTTCTTTACCTTTTGTAAACTGTGAATTTTCATTGCATAGTTTCTTTGATTTAAAGTAGTTTGTTTTTGTTATATGACACCTTCGTTGTGAAACGTGTTATATGTGTTTTTTTTAAAAGAAGTAGAGTCACATGGTGAAGTAATTCTGTTTCAATCATAATTGAAATATAGAAAGTTTGTAAATTCAGTGTTAAGAAGTAATCTATAAAGTTTTTTAAAGTATGTACTTTGTAAAATTATGGAGAAAGAAGTATAACCTAGGTACATTGATGATTTGGGAAAATTCGTGTCACATTATTTGTTCTTACGTCACACACCGTAGCCGATGATTTGTAGCCTACTTAGTTCGTTATGAGATGTTTTAAAGGAAAGTGTTAAACTGTGTTTGTCAGTTTTAGTCCGAGATTATTATAATTAATGAAGATAAGTTTGTTAATGAAATACCCTCAGAAATTTCAGTTGCCAGCAGTTAAGTCATTTTGGTTTGTCACGTACGTGAGTTAAAGATCTTGCATTTAGTTTGTTTTAGTGACAGTGTTTCATAAGTTATTTGTTTCACCAGTGTTCGGTCTGATTGATGACACCAAGCATTATTAACAAATTATTTTAAGAAAGTAATATCAAATGATTTCACTGGGAGCATGGGTGTATTTTATGTTAAAAGGCCAGCCGCTGTGAATTTAAATGAAACTGAATGAAGTGAACAACGAGTGTTAGAATTCCCTTAGTTTATCATTATAACGTCTTAGCTACTGTTGAAGAGCACATCCTGAATGAGAGTTGTCTTTATTGAAAAGTAATTCTTTGTTTTTCAACTCCGTATAGATTTTTTTTTTCTTTTTTCTTTTTTAATCGTGACAAGTAAAGAATTGATTGTTATTAGGTGCTTTTTTTGGCAACATGATAGAAAGAAGAAAATTTGAATTCTTACTTATGTTTGTCCGTTTCTTTTGACAAAGTTATATGAAAAATTTGATAAATGACGAACAAGTTGCCGTGGAGTTTTTCAGTTTGTGTCAAGGAATAAAGTAAATGTTCGGAATGTGTGTAAAAACAGATGTGTGACACAGTAATTTTAAAAGTTTCTATAGCAGTTGGGAGGTAGTAAATAAGAATGTAATGTTTCAGCAATAATCAGCCCCTTAACCACTTGCTAACCAACACTGTAGAGCCATTCACAAACACCGAGAAATTCAGAAAACAAAAGATGACCTAAAATATTTTCTTTGTTTTTAAACATGGGTATTGGAAAATAGCTTGGTCAAGCAATAACTCTGATTCCCTGAGACACAGAACGATAGAAATAGAGACAGCCGATAATTTTAGGAATAAGGGATATTCCAAAATACATTTAGGGGATAAACGTAAATATATCATGTGATGAGTTTTTAAGCTCATCATGCCCTTAATTGATTAACGAAATGTTTGACGATAAGGGAATTATGTAATCAGAATAAACTTATCAAGTCATTGCAAGTAGCCATACCATTGTCCCTCATTAGTTAATGAATGTCTGATAAGAAAAAGTAACAGATGTTTTATGTCAGATCGTGTTAAAGAAAAAAGGACATATTCATGTGTCAAATTATAACGAGAAATGTGATTTTGATTGTAATTAAGAGATTTGGTGAATCACAGAGAAAGTCGAGTATCTTAAGACTTTGTGTCCATTTAAACAGTAATAAGAGGCTAGTTAATTGCCCTTCAGACTTATATAGGTCTCAGTGACATGTATAAAAAGCAAAAGAGACTCGTTAATGTGTACATGTAGTTTTTTTCTTTTCATGCCGTAATGCCCTGTTTGGTGTATATTTTATGTACGTAATTTTAAGGTTTTGAGCTCAATTTAATTTTTCAGTTGTTTTTTGCATGCACTCGTGATCCAGGCGTCATAGGGAGAAGACGTTAGCCTGCCCTTTGGATACTACTTTTGGATTGTTCTGAAGTTTCATCTAGTTCCTCGCTTTATGGTTCATTGGACTTTTGATTGGATAGTGAGGTATCGATGGCTGAAAGTCTCCTCCAGATGGATTTAGCAGTGACAAGCAGTGATTCAGGTGAAGCTTTCTATCCAGTTGAGAAACCGAAGAAAAACAGATGGAAAAAACGGAAAAACAAGGATAGTCTGCAGAGCACGGTGTCTCATTCGTCAGTAGTCGATCAGATTAATGAGGAAACTTCTGGTAGCAAGAGGAAGAGAGTCTCCCCATAGCAAGATGATATTGACTGTTTCTTTTATTAGTGACAACGATCATGAGGTGGTTCTGGAAGGAGGGACCATCCCAAGGAAACGGCTGTATTTTCTAGTGATCTTCTGGATGTGCATTTAAGTTATATAAAGCACATCCAGATTTTGATGTATTATTTAAAGAAGGAAAGTCTAAAGAATTTGTTACAGTGAAGGATGACAAAGCAGTGGAATTTTGAACGACAGATGTTTTTGAAAACGTCATCTTGGAAAAGCCTAGTGAAGAAGGAAAAACTACCAAGGTTATTATTTTAGCAACCCTTTGTGTTTGGATGCTGACCTCCTTTTAGAAAATAAGAATATAGTAAAGGCTTCAAGTCGTGAAATCAAGTCTGGGGGCAAGGTTTTCCCTAAACCCCAATTAATTGCTTGGTTAAGAGGTAATGTTCCTGAAAAGATATTTGTTCCTTGTCTTGGGTATAAAAAGGTAGCTGTATTTGAAGAACAAGGGCCACTTTGTTTTAAGTGCAGCAGGTGGGGGCACAGGGCATACAATTACCAGCATGATACTCGATGTAGATACTGCAGCAAGTTCCATGACTCTCGAGAATGTGTCCAAAAGATTAAGAAAAACATTAAAATCACCCGTAAGTGTTGCTACTGCGGAGGGGAGCATAATGCAAATTCTCATTTGTGCAAGAAAAGACCTGTTGTTAATGTAGCCAGACCAGATGACTCGTTAAAGAACCCCGCAAGAATCCCTGCAAAATTTATTTCTGATCAGACTTTGAATGACCAAGGTGGTTGTGTGGTCAATGTTTGGGAGCAAAGGACTAGAAATTCTTCTGATTTGGAAAGACAAAATAGTGACGCAATAGCTGCTCTTCGAATTGAAGTAGAGCAACAAAAGAATTTGATTCTGACACTGTAGAGTCAGGTTAATAAAGTTTGCAACATTCAAGATGTCACTTCTAAACATAAATCGGATTCTAAGGTGAAGCTAGCGAAGGATTAATCTCATTGTCGAAGTGAAGTTGAGGTGCACGCCCATGAATCGATTTCTCAAAAAACTGAATCCCCTAGTAATGGAAAGCATATTTCAGTGAGTGATCGTCAATCTGAGGTTGTTGTTTATAGTGGTCATATACCGGAGATGACAAATTTATTAGATGTTGTATTGACTTATTTGCAAGCTCCAAATGATATGCTGGGAGGTGATGTCATTGCATATGCCAAAAGGTTTAGAGAACAGGTAAACGAAAATGGAGGTATCTAATCTTAAGTTGTTATCTTGGAATATGAATAGTCTTCATAAAAGGGCGACTGATACTCATGCTCGTGTTTTCTCTCATAATTATGACATAGTTACTTTGCAAGAGGTTGGGTTTAATGGGTTAGGCTTTAAACTGCAGAGATACCAAAGTTTTGAATTGCCAGGCAACCAAGAAAATGATATTAGAGGCTTAACTACATTTGTTAAGAATAGTATTCCTGCAACATTATGTGAATCTCGTTTTGTTGATGGCACTGAACCTTTGGTTCTCAGATTATATGTTGACAATTGCTATATATATATATATATATATATATATATATATATATATATATATATATATATATATATATATATATATCATTAACGTCTATATTCGTATTGATAGATTTTCACTTGAAAATTTTCCCTCATATGTATTTGATCAGAAATGTTTATTAATGGGTGATCTCAATGCTGGTCATCGAAGCTTAGAAAATTTTGGGGGTCCGAATAGAAATGGTGTTGTTTTACATAGTATTCTCAACTCACTTGATAATGTCTGTGTATTAGGTAATAAAGAACCCACTCACATAAGAGGAGGGAGAATTGATTATGTACTTCTTTTTAATATGGCGGATTATGAAGCTGTTGCTTCCGTTGTTGGTGACTTGGTAAGTGATCATTTTGCTCTTGAGACGAATTTGGCCATTCAGCGGATAGCACTCTGCCTTAAGCGTAAAAGATTAAGAATTAAAGATGATGGAAAGTTTGAATTTATATTCAAAGTTGATAAATGGTATAAGGAATTTAAGTCTATAAATGGACATACAAATGATGAAAATAAATTTTCGGATGATTTGCTTGATGTTTCAGATACAGCATTATATAAGTCTGAAAACAACATTAGTAACAATTTCAGTAAGAAATCCATGTATTTTAATGACAAAATAGTTCGAGGCTGGAATAAAGTTTTGAGGAAAATTCAAAGAAAATGGAGTTTGAATCCAAGTGACAGGTGTAGTAGGGAAACAATGATACAAATTGCTCAAGGCACCTCTGAGATACGAAAAGAGGCAAGAGGAAAGTATTTCAATAACTTTTAGGGGATATTTCGTTCACGAAATCTCTGGGTAGTGTGTGGAATGCAATAGATAAAGTAAGGGGAGTCAAAAAGAGAATTGTTGCCCATCCGAATCCTAAAGGTAAAGCAAATGAATTAATGAGAAAGTGGGCAGCTGCATATAGTAGTAGTTATTTACCAGGTAACATCCAGTCTTGTCTGCGTAACCGCCGTGTACAGAGACGGCAGTTGGTGGAAATGCAGATAGGGGTGATAGATGAAACTTGCGTGCCCTTTAAGAGAGATGAATTATTATTAGGAATTAAAAAAGGGAAGTCGACTGCCACTGGAATGGATGGGGTTACATATGATATAATAAATTGCTTAATCATGATGGAGGATAGTCCTTTGCTGGATTTGATCAACCTTTCTTATAAAATGGCAGGCTGCCTATCAAATAGAAATTGGCTTTGATTGTTCCTGTTCCTAAGGGCAATGGGAATTATAGACCTATTTCTTTGACGTCTTGTATATGTAAATTGACGGAAAGGCTCATACTTAACAGGTTGCTTTTTATTATTGGAGATCAATTGTCAAATTATATGAATGGCTTTATAAAAGGTAAAAACACAACTGACTGTGTTTTGAGGGCACTTTTTCATAATGCTGGTGAATGCAGGTCTTTTGTCGATCTTAAAGGAGCATTTGACAGAGCAAATAAAGAAGTAATTCTTGAAGAGCTTGTTAACAAGGGTGTTAGGGGATCACTATTGCGGTGGATTTATAATTATTTGAATGAAAGAAAAGCTAAAGTATGGTTTCAGGGACATGAATCTGAAGAAATGGAATGAGAATTAGGTACCCCACAAGGGGGTGTTTTAAGTCCAACTTTATTTAATGTGCTCATGGACAAAATTGCAAGACAATTTTCCTAGGGGTACAGACGTGGTGATTTATGCTAATGACATTTTGATTCAGTGCCGCAACGAGTTTGTTTTGAGAAATGCATTAGCTCAGCTACAAGGTTTATATTTAGATATGGGACTGGTTATTAATGAAAATAAAAGTAAGATTCAGACATGCATGGTAAGTGATAATGAGTTATCTTTTAATGGAAGAGAACTGGAAAGGGTAAATGCACATAAGTATCTTGGCATGTATATTGGTTTCTATAAGAGCATGGATGAGCTTAATTATGTTAGAAACATTTGTATCGAGACAGACCTTTGCAGGTATTGGCCAACGGAGGCAGTGGTGTAGGTATCCCAGTTTTACGAATGATGTATATTAGTACTATTCGCTCCATTATTGATTATGCAGCTCCTGTGCTTTTATGTTACTCAGAGCAAGAGCTGAAAAAATTAGAAATTATTCAAAATCGAGCCATGCGTATTATACTAGGTTGTCCAATGAGCACTCGTATTGAGATCATGAGGTTAGAGTTGAACCTTCCAAGTGTCACGGACAGGATTCATGAAATAGTTTCAGTCGCTACAGTTAGAAGTATAAAGAGAGGTAAAAAAGTTTTGAAAGTTGGCATTGACATGATGTCTGGTTTTCGCAGTTCCTTAATTAGACCTATTGGTCATTTAAGGAAGCTATATAGAATATTGCTTAAATGTGATGTTGTGAAGTACTGTGTCAAAATAGAAAATGTAGTTCGTCCTAAACCGTGGCAATGTAGTCGATTAGACATTACTGACACTAAACTGGATTTTAAGAAAAATTAATATAACACATTGGAATTGAAACATTTTTTCTTAATAAAATAGATTCTTTACACAAATTTAATGACATTCATATGTATTTTGATGGTTCTGTTATTGATAATAAAGTTGGTTGTGGAGTAATCATCAGAGAATATTATGACAATGATATTTATATTGATGAGATGATTTCTAAAACAATTGAAGATAATACTACCTCTACGGAAGCAGAATTTTATGCCATTCATGAGGGTTTGAGAGTGGTGGTATGTAGAAGTAAAAATGTGTTTGTTTTTGTTGACTAGCAGAGTGCTTTATTTGCCCTGAACAGTAAAACACCTACTGATAATGTTGTTCTTATTCATTTCCTTGATTTATGTCTCTTCCATATATTGCAGTTCCCCCTTGATTCCTATTTGTTCTGTCAGATCTATAAGTTTGGAAACCCTTTATCTGGTCATCACTGCCAGTCTCTTGGGAATACTATGTTTCACTTATATTTAATATATCTATTTTTTCAATTTGGGTTACTTCTTCTGAGAACTTTATTTTCCTTTTAGAGTTACTCGTGACTAAACCCTGTGCATTCATCACTATTATGGTTTGTGTTTCATTCCCATTATCTAATATTGGTAATAATATGGATTGTCCCATGCTTCCTTCCTGTTCTGATATGATGTTCTTTTCTTCATTTCCAGGAATTCTGCCATTAAAAAATCCAACTTTTCTATTATATATTTGCTCTTTCGATGTTGTCATGACTTCCTTCTTGAAAGGAGGTCGCGCTTAGGAAAAGCGCGCGCGCGCGCGCGAGAGAGAGAGAGAGAGAGAGAGAGAGAGAGAGAGAGAGAGAGAGAGAGAGAGATTTCTGTACTTGGGCGTTAAGATGCCCTTAGAGTTTTTTGATGTCCCTTGTAAGTTGACAGGTACAGATTAAAACTAGAGAATTATGACATTCCTGTCGTAGATGTTGAGAGATTATTTGGTTTGTTCGCCGTCTGGTTGGACTGGTGTTCTGTTGTGACCCATTTTGATGCCATACCTGACCCAAGGCCATCTCAAGTACAGGCCTGGTCAGTGGGGGAAGAAGTCGGCACGAGTAGGTCGATTGATATGGAGACGGGACACCTGTCCATCCTCAACCCTTCTTTCTATCACACACCACTTACTACATATACACTTTGTTTCTCGTTACAGTTTACAGCTGATAGTCCTCATAGAAAAATTAAGAGATCATACGTACCAAAAGGAAACGACTTTAAATAATCCGGCTAAGAAAAATTAGACAGAAAAAAGTAATAAAATTAAAATAAAACTTTCCCGAGGCAGTAGCCTTATTCCAGGACCCTCTGATTCCAAACTACGCTTGTATACCGAAAAAATAGAATGATTCTAACAATCTAAGTAAAAAAATAAAACATTAACATAAATAAACATTTCTGGCAATTTAAAATTATTTAATATTATCTTTTGCACAATTACCCACAATCGCATGATCTTACTGTAGCCTACATTTTCTTTACTTGAAGCATTTGACGGATTTATTTTTACTCTTTTACTATTAATGTTTGCAATGCTCTTAGCTGTGAGGTTCTTCCCAATTGTCTTATCGAAGAAGGATGTGTCAGATTCAATATCACTAGATTTGAAGTGTAGCTATATATATATATATGTCACCTGAAAAGAGTTTAAATACAGTATTAAAGTGCATAACACATTTTCATAAAAAGAGAGAGAGAGAGAGAGAGAGAGAGAGAGAGAGAGAGAGAGAGAGAGAGAGAGAGAGAGAGAGAGAGAGAGAGAGGGGGAAGCAACCGAAGAATGAGGAAGCAAGAATTGAAAGAGAAGAAATCAAAGAGATAATGAAATAGTAAGTAGCAAGGGAAAAAGTGTGAATACCCAAGTAATTTTGTAAACAGTTTGGTAATCTTAAAATTATACGAGAGGCTGATATTCTGTGACCAAGACCACATGAATAATGTAATCCAAATATAATTATTACAACAATATATATAGTACTTCCACTACTATTTTAGTTAGGAACATATTCGGCTCTCCTGATAACGTGCAATCACTTGGTTTTTCCTTCATCGGTATTTGGAAAGGAAAACACATACTTTCGGTCCATTTCGGTAACTCTCTTTGCAGTTTGGTACACACCACATAATAGGCTCTAGCCTGGATTCCAAAACAGTAAAATTTTCTGGAATAACCGCAGAAAAATGTAAAGAAATAGAGCGCAACCCCTTTAATTAAAGCCTATAGTAGCAGTGTGATAGCACTACTCGGGACGCGTGGGACCTTTCTTACCCCCCCCCCCCCCTACTGACCTGGCCTTCTTTCCTGACGGCCTTGCCTGACCCCGGTTGATTGGGAGAAAGGAGGCCAGATTCTTTATGCTGGTGAACCCTATCTTGGTAGAGGGTGCTTGGTTGCTCACAAGCAAGTTGCTTTGAGGAAGACTGCCCCTCCAGAATTCGCGAAATGAATGCAGTGGTAGTGGTTCCGGGGATCCCAGGCATGCCTCACTTAATGTAGAGTATAGGCATAGCCCAAATGAGCTGTATTAGTACCATTTTTTTTTTTTTTTTTTTTTTTTTTTTTTGCATGGATGCTGTTACGATCCTCGTGGGGATCGAACCAGGTTCTTTTGAATTGATTAATTATATTTGGATAAATCAACAACAACCAATGGATAAAGGATTATAGAAAGAAAACTTGCAAAAGAAAATATAATTTTATTTACAACTAGTCAAAGATCAATGTTTCTTGATTGAGTACTTGGGAAGCACAGAATTGAACAAAGAAAATCATCTGATTAAACTACACTTCAGCAAATATGGGAACAGTCAAGAAAGCAGACAAATATTACTTAAAAGAAATGATGGTACTCTTCACAGTAGCTCTTGACGGTTCAGGAACGTAGATATTTCAGGTCTGGGCGCTTCGTAGTTGGTAATAACGACAAAGGTCAACTCATTCTGACATCCAGGACAAGTTGTCGTAAGGCTGGTCACGTCTGCATTCTGGTCCTTACGATCTCTCTCTTTTTCTGTGCTTGTTCTCCTCTCTCTCTCTCTCTCTCTCTCTCTCTCTCTCTCTCTCTCTCTCTCTCTCTCTCTCTCTCTCAAGTTCTCTTTGAAGTTTATATACCCCTGTATGGGAGGGGCTAACTATGGACAATTCCATATAAGGAAATTTTCTCTTTTCTTCATCCTCATTGGTTTTCCTTAAAACCACGCCTCTTTGATCGCATCTTCCCGAACGCTCTGCCGGTGTAATCATGATCTGTATGGCGCTGTCATTGAAGCGAGACATGTGTTTAACTTCTGTTAATGGATATTCTTCGGCAACAACACTGCTCTCCTTGTCCTATGGGTCTTTCCATAACGCTGACTCCTCGAATTGCTACAACAGACGATCGTTATGCCCAAGGTCTGCTGATCTAGGTATATCTAATAAATATCTTGACCTCAGTCAACGGCGGTGACAGTTTCCAGTAAACACTAGCGGGACCTCCTCTCTCTGCTTCTTAAGAGTAGAAAATTTACATGTTTTAACATTCTTTTCTATATCATTCTATCCACCCATGACAGATGCCTGCAGAAGTGTTCTGAGTGTAGGAACACAGCTTTGCTTCACTATGATAATATTTGATAATGACTCTAGGGGGTCCAGGTGTGCCCAAGGGATACGAAAGTATCTATGGAGAGTGAATGTTGAGGATATGTGCGTGCATACGTGATAATGATTTTCCGAGGATTTTTTTTTTTTTTTTTTTTTTTTTTGTGAAACGTTTCTTTTATGTAATTTAATAGTTTTTTGTTAGCAATTGTCAGTTCTGGTTAGGAACATAATGACTGTGTAATGTATTTGAGTTTACCAATAGGCTACTATATCTTAGATCTCTTTCAGATTGAGAGTTCAATGAATGAGCCTTAGTGTAGGCTTGCCATATGAGGGCATTCATTATTTTTGTACAATGGTTGCATTCACTAATGGACTGTAGGATTTAGACAAGTTAAGTATTTTAAAAAAGGAAGGTTACTTTCTGTTGCTTAAGTTTGATGTTTTGCAGTCACTGTCCTCTATAATATGTTTTCTAAATAAATTATGCAGTGTTCATACATGTTCACATATAAAGTATATATATCATGAATACAGACATGTGTAGTGTTGATTAATGATTCATTTTTTTCTAATTATTTTTAACATCTGCTCACTGGGGATGAGTATTTTTAATGAATTTGATATGCCAGTTTCAATTTTTTTTTTCCAGTTTCCACTTGCTGTGAAATGTGTTGATTATTACATATGATTTTTTAATTTAAAATCTTATTCACCCTTCTTGTAGGTGAGCAAGGCTTCCCCAGGATCGTGGAGACTTGATTTTAAGAAGAGTAATTTACAGTGGGGTTTTGTTTTGTTTTGATTCTTCTTGAAAGTTAATGGCATTTCCTTTGTTTAAAGTAATATGGAATTCTGCAAGGCCCGGAGTGCCTCGAGTCTGGTGGAGGGGGATTTGTCCCATGTAGAAGAATTAAATAAAAATAAAAATATTAATGGGGTTAATTTAAGTAGCAGAAAGTATGATAGTGGTTGTCGACCTATGATATCATCTCCAATATTCCTGGGTAGCCTATTGTAAACTGTCATAAGCCACCGGGCCTGAATAAAGGGTTGCATCATTAATGTGGAATGTAAACTGTTGTCATTATTTTACTTACCAGGTCAAAGCATGAGGGAGGTTGGACAAAAGCTGAGGGTTTTAAGCTGGGGCAACCTAGATCTGAGTGACCTAGATTGCAGCTGTCAGATAGCAAAAGGATACCACCTATCTCTTACCGGAACCATCTGACCCCAATAGAGATATGTTCCATAAAAATCACCCTTGGAAGCGAAGTGGAGTCGGGTGCAGGAGACGGCTGCGTGCTCTCGTCGCCGCTGGGCGACCATTATGACCAAACGACACTCTGCTAGGTCGTGATCTTAGAAGTAACTTTTGCCTTACACTTATAACGCGAGAAAATTATTATGATTGTTCCTCTCCCTCTTGCTTGACGTGCATAGAAATTAAGACTGTAATGTTTATCTAATAAGTCAGATTTAGGACTTGAGATAAATTACTATTCTACTGATCAAAGCATATTAACAGTAACTTGCTCCAAGTTGATTCTCTCCGAGTGTGTCTATAATCTACAAGATACAATTGTTAATTACCATTATGAGAAAATATTCCAGTAACTTAAAAGTCAGCGAGAGACTTATATTTCTTCTGTTATGTAATTCCTAAGATTTAAAGTTTTATTTCACTCGCTTTGAAGAAAGTTTCTGCTCATATTTCTGTGAAAATTAACTTAGACAATAAATCCTCTTACGATGTAAAAGTCGTCGAATTCACCGCCTCTCATCATTTATTATTGTATTGCAGTAGGATTCGATCTTTTTGAGAGCGATGCTCACTTTTGTTTTTTGTATGTATGTGTACGAGTTTTGTTTAAATATTCTCACTCAAGAGTCACAAGTTTTTTAGACAAGTCAGAGCTGAGCAGTAATGTAAGCCTTTAACACATTAGATGTATCTTAAGAATACCAACGTATCAATAAATCCCAACAACAAGAATCGGCGACATCAGATGAAATGTAGAACAACACTAATGAATGGATATTATTCCAGGTATGTATGAAGGGACCATTCCATTTTGGATAACCAGTACTGTATCCAATATTTTGGAGACATTGGATGAGATGTAGAACAACACTAATGAATGGATATTATTTCAGGTATGTATGAAGGGACCATTCCATTTTGGATAACCAATACCATATCCAATATTTTGGCAACTAGGCTATAGCTGATACGGAACCCAAGCAGAGAAACGCAACAGCGGAAGAGACTACTAGATGTAGCCCGACATGAAGAAGCAGCAGGTATGCAGTAAGCAAGAGGAATGCCACAAAACATTTCTACATTGAAGCTCAATGTCAAGAAGGATGTAAACATCCTACGTACATATTTTTGGGGCTCAAACCATGACGTCCTGATGGAGGGTTCCTATTGGTAGCTTTCTAAGGGATATTTTGCTACAGTGATATTCCTAGAGAATTGACCTTTAGGTCTCAAAAATTCTAACTCCTGGCGCGAATATCCTTAAAATTTCTCTTAAGGATATCGCATAATATCAGGGGACGTATATCTTGATTCGACACGTAGCAATCTTCACCCAGAATAGCGTTTTCGTTTCGAGGGGGAAGAGTGGCGAAAAACAGAAGGGGAGCCATTATCAAGGTTACCCTTCCTCCCTTACTATTATGAGGCTCCAAGATGGCGCTCATTCCTATTTCAGTAGCGATTTCGCTCGGTGGTTTTCCCTGTTTATCTAACATTTTTTATCGTTATTTAGAGGATTTATCATGCAATCTCCAGCTTCTTCTGCCTCTAGAAAGTTGAGTATTTATTCTTTACAATGTATAATTTTTAGCTCCTGCTTCACAGTGAAATTAGTTTAATTTAATGTGTTATGGAGCTTGGCCGGTCACCGGAGGCACCATGGGTGCTGTCGTTTGTTATGCATGTGTTATTTAGTTAGCAGAACGATATTCCCGGTAGTAATAGCATTAATAAATTATGAAAGCTATTTAGGCACAATTATACTAGTAAAGATATATATATGCATACAAATTTCCTCTTCCTTATGTCGATCGTATACGTTAAAGTTTTGGCGATTTAGGTAACCGAGATCTCGCCCCACGCTAGGCTACCTAGCCTATGCGCTTTAGTATACTTTCATACATTATCCCCGTTTACCCTCGTGTATCGTTTTATCAATTCAATGGGAGATAGTATATCTCCTAGAATTAGATATATAACTCGATACTCGTCTCCTGTGGAGATTTAATGGTAATCCCTCCTTCCCTCTGAGTGCTGCCATAGGTGATAACCCTATCTTGGTCTTGCCATAGAGTAGTTCACTCCGGCTTGACTAGGCTAGTGTTTTCTGTCTCCCACCCTTGCCGGCGAGTATCCCGGCTTGGGTTTTCGACAGAACCTCAGAGTATTCAGTCTTTCTGCCGGCAGCTGAGCAGCAGGGTGAGTAGTCATTCCCCTGCCGGCTTAGAGCTTTCGGCATAAGAGGCTAAGCCTCCCTAGGCCGCACTTGAAGTGGTAGTATGATGCCGCCACCTTCTCCCCTCCGGTCTAGAAGACTAGTCCTGTTTCGGCAGACCCTAGGCTGAAGAATAGATATTCTGCTGCCGCCTAGTATGGCACCGATACTGAAACAAAGTTTCACCCTTGTGTAGAAGTGGCGGCAATCCTGCCGCCTTCTTCTACACTTGATACAGGACCCTTTTCCCTGCCCCTCTCTGTCCTTTAGCGATGGCCGAGCAATCGCAATCATGTGGCCGTCGTCCTACAATCTCACCGCTTGCTGGGTAGATTGTGGTGCCAGCCGGGCTCCTACATAAGTAGCTGTATAGTCACTCAGTCTTTCCCTTATGAACGCAAGGCTCCAGGAAAGGTTGTGCCGGCTGTGATGGCTGCCGGTGGGAGACCCCTCTACTGTTGAGTGTTCTTCAGTCCTCCCTTGGACTGCCATCTACATCCCTGAAACCGGCAGCGACCGGTAACGGATCTTGTGTCTGAATGGAAGCTTGAATGATGCATTCTCCCCTTCTATTTGAACCGTCATTCTGGAGGAAGGCAGTAAGGTTAAGCACTTACACCCTTATTTATTGTAAACATACATTTTAATAAGGCAGCCCTTCACTCCATGCTTTCTTTCTCTCTGTCAGCTAGTGCTGCCAGCTACTAGCGCCGGCTGGACTGGTGCCATCAGGTACTAACTCAGCCGGCGGCATGCCGGCTGGACCAGTGCCGCCAGGTATTACCCAGCCGGTGACATGCCGGCCGGACCGTGCCGTCAGGTGCTAGCCTAGCCGACAACATGCCGGCTGAACTACAGTATATGATTATACAGTAGCCAGTATATTTACAGTTTAGTATATACTGCAGACAGAAAACTATAGTATATATTATACAGTAGTTATTTTCAAACATACCTTGTGTATCCTTGCACAGTCTATTGTTGAGACCAATCCTATATTGAAAGAAAAGATTTCCTTCAATACACTGATACTTAATCAGTTAACAACTTACCCAATAATATTCAAGAATTAAAGAAGGGTCAGTGTTAATATACACTTATTCTATCCCTAGAGGTTAGAACCCTTCTCTTTGAATTTGCCTTGATACGGAAATTCTATAACTTTAATATTGGGGGAGGTCACAGCAATTGGCTGGACAGGAGACACAAGTATGTGTCTTTCCTATTTCCCTTCTAGCTTACTATCCTAAGCTATAATGGTTAGAATATTAATATTTAGCATATTCTGTTTATCATGTGAGATAAACAACTGCATACTCATTTAATTTCCCTTTCTTTACAGGAGGAACCCCAAATGAAGTGCGACGTGATCTTCTGTAAGCACAGGAGTAGGAACTTCTGTGGTCACAAAGCGTGTAAGTTTCATGCCCCCTGCACCATCATTACCGAAACCCTGCGGTACTGGGACCCCCAAGACTGCAACATCTGCCGGACCTTGGTGACCGAAGGTTTCGACGACCCTAAGTCAACGTAGTCGAGGGATGCAGCACGAGAAAAGCTGCGCAAATGGGTAAGATGGTTCCAGAAGAACTCTCCGGGACCGTACCTACCTAATGAAAGGATGCGTAGCTTGCTGTTCCTGAAAGCGGGTATTGAAGCTGTCGTACCCCAAGCACGACCCGGACCTCCCTGCATTCAGATTGCCATCGAAACGGATGTCAGTGAGGCGTTGCAAGGCATGGACATCCACCAGGAGGAAAGGTGGTCTGAAGTGTCCACGGACACTGAAAAGGATCTATTGAAGGATGATCCCAAGGAGGAGTCTACTCTACCTCCGGAAGAAGATGATGTCGAGTCGGAGTCTCTTCCGTCTGTGCCGGCACCAGAGCCGTAACCCTCGACATCTTCCTCTTCTACCACTCCATTGGGCGACATGAGCAAGGCACTGGCCCATCTTACGGCCATAATGGAGAGCATTCGCAAGCAAGGCGAAGTAAGGGAAGTGAGACTTGAGAGACAGCTCCGTGAAGCTCAACTCACCGCCTCTCGAGGGTCATACAAACGACCCAGAGTCCAAGACCTCCCATCCTGCTCCGAAACCAATCCCTGGAGGTATGCAGAGTTTATGCCAATTACTAATGGCAAACTCTACATATCGGAGAATATGGGAGCCGTCCCCTTAAACAACATCCAGTTCTGGCCAAGCTTTAATGCTTATCCAGACTTCTTCATTCGACTGAAGCAGGAGCCAGCGTCAAAAGAGGACACGGAACCCAAGGAGGCCATGGTATTCGACCACGACAAGGCACAGGCTCTTTTGTCGAGTAGCCTGAAGAAGGTGGGTTACACGAACTCAAAAGTGTCCGCCTTGAGCAAGAAGCATCCTACCTTTCTTGCTCCTGCTTCAATAGCCTTCCTCTTTATGTCGAAGGCTTTTAAAGCTGTTGCCAAGGCAGTGGAGGCAGGCAAACCATACCCTACACTAGAGGAGTGTAGACCTCTGTCGTTAACCCTGCCCATGGAGGATAAGAAATGGAAAGAAGTCCACCTAACCTTCTCAGTAGGGAAGTTGGATGCAGCTATCGCGGGACGACAGTTCAGTGAGAATCTCCCGAAACTGTCAGACTTTCTCTTGCGTAGGGAGCAAGAGACGAAGGAGAGACTTGCGGCATCCCTATCCCTACAGAACTGCATCAAGATGTGTGCAGCCCTGAAAAGCACCCCAGACATGCTCATGGTCATGGCCAAAATGCACATGGCCACCTTAGTAAAGGACCTGTATGCCTTTATGAAGGCTAAGAGAGCCTGTAGAGAGTTCGTGTTTTCTGCAGCAACAGTGAAACACGAACTCAGGAAGCTGATATCTTCCAATATCTGGGGTAAAGACGTCTTCCCAAATGAAGTGGTCAAGAAGGTAGTTGATAGAGCCGCCACGGAGAATAGGAACCTTCTCCAGAAGTGGGGCATCTCATCAAAACGAAAGTCTTCCCCGGATGCGGGTCCCCAACCTAAGAGGAAGACCAAGAAGCCCAGACTACCCTCTCGGCCTGCCCAAAAACATCCCACAGTCATCATGACTGCGGTGCCCAAAGTGGTTGCTCAACCACAGACCACATTCCAAGTGGTGCCTCAGCAGCTGGTTGCCCAGTCACCAGCATTCAACCCTGGGTTTGAGAGGCAAACCACTATCTTTCATCCCAAAGGTAGAGACCCCAGACGGGGCTCCTCAAGACACCCCTCACGAGGTAGGGGAGGACACAGTCAGGGAGGTAAATCCTCCGGACAATCGAAGCAATGAGATGCTTCAGGTAGGAATGAGGCTCCAACACTTTCAGGATCGTTGGACCTTCGATTCTTGGGCCCACAGCCTAATCAAGAATGGATTCGGATGAAGCTGGAGCAAGCCTCCACCATCATTTCCTCAATTCTTCCAACACGCCACCCGCTCATGGAAAAATATACCCTAGAACTATTAAGCAAACGGGTAATAAGGAGAGCAAAGTCCATCAAATACGAGGGAAGGCTGTTTTGTGTTCCCAAGAAGGACTCAGACAAACTCAGAGTCATTCTGGACTTGTCGCCACTCAACAAGTTCATCAAGAGCAGCAAGCTCAGGATGTTAGCCCTTCAGCACATAAAGACCCTGTTACCAAAAGGGGCGTACACAGTCTCAATAGACCTGGCAGATGCTTACTGGCATCTCCCAGTCAGCTGCCCCCTCTCCTCCTACCTAGGATTCAAGCTACAGAAGACAAAGTATGTCTTCAGAGTCATGCCCTTCGGAATAAACATAGCCCCAAGGATCTTCACGAAACTTGCAGACACAGTCGTTCAACAACTACGCCAGAAGGTGTCCAGGTAGCAGCGTACCTGGATGACTGGCTAGTGTGGGCAGTATTCAGGATGGCTTGTCTGCAAGCATCCAAGAAAGTGGTCCAGTTCCTGGAACATCTGGGATTCAAGATCAACTTCAAGAAGTCTCGACTCTCTACAGCTCAGGAGTTTCAATGGCTGGGAATCCATTGGAACTTGAAGTCACACCGCCTCTCCATTCTCCCAGGGAAGAGGAGAGAGATTGCGGGGTCTGTCAAGAGACTACTGAAATCCGACAGGATCTCAAGACGCCAACAGGAAAGAGTACTGGGCTCTCTCCAGTTTGCAGCAGTAACAGACCCAGTACTAAGAGCACAGCTGAAAGATGCGTCAGGAGTCTGGAGAAGATAAGCATCAAACGCTCGAAGAGATCTAAAAAGACCAATACCGACCTTACTACGATCACTTCTCAAGCCATGGTCGAAGGCCAAGAACCTAACGAAAACTGTACCCTTGCAACCACCTCCACCATCGGTGACCATCCACACGGATCCCTCGACGGAAGGATGGGGAGGTCACTCCCATTAAAGGAAAGTCCAAGGGACTTGGTCTTCTCTGTTCAAGACCTTTCTCATCAATATTTTGGAGGCCATGGCAGTCCTCTTGACGTTTAAAAATCTCTCCCCTCGCAGGTCAGCCCACATCAGGCTGATCTTGGACAGCGAAGTGATAACGAGATGTCTGAACCGACAAGGTTCGAGATCGCCCCATATCAACCATCTGATATTAGCCATCTTACGTCTAGCGGAAAAGAAGAGATGGAACTTATCAGCAGTTAACCTACAAGGGTTCCGCAATGTGACAGCGGACACTCTATCCAGGCTCAAGCCGATAGAGTCAAAATGGTCCCTAGACGCAGACTCATTCTCATTCATCTTGGAACAAGTCCCGGAACTGCAGATCGACCTCTTCACGACGAGCGACAACAAGAAACTACCTCGATATGTAGCCCCATACGAGGACCCTCTAGCGGAGGCGACGGACGCCATGTCCCTCAATTGGAACGAATGGACCCGGATTTACCTGTTCCCTCCGACCAATCTCCTCAACAGGCTGAGATCCTTCCGAGGAACGGCAGCTCTAGTGGCTCCCAAGTGGCCCAAGAGCAACTGGTTCCCTCTGACAATGGAACTGAAGCTGAGGCTGGTCCCTCTACCGAACCTAGCACTATCTCAACGCGTTCAGAAGTCGACTGTCTTCGCTTCATCACAGAGAACGTAAAACCTTCATCTCATGATTTTCTCGCCTTAGCAGTTAAGAAAAGATTTGGGATCTCAAATGGCAGTATAGACTTCTTAGAAGAATACAAGTCCAAGTCAACTAGAAGACAATATGAATCATCTTGGAGAAAGCGGGTTGCTTTTGTTAAAGCAAAAGGACCGAAAGAAATTTCAATAGACTTTTGCCTGTCCCGCTTTATCCACCTTCATAAACAAGGTCTGGCAGCCAACATGATAACTACATGTAAGTCAGCCCTGACTAGACCTCTTCTATACGCCTTCCAAGTGGACCTGACGAACGGAATCTTTAGCAAGATCCCGAAGGCATGTGCTAGACTTAGGCCTGCAGCTCCTCCGAAGCCCATTTCATGGTCCTTGGACAAGGTCCTACATTATGCTTGAACCGTGAACAATGAAGATTGTTCTCTTAAGGATCTAACCCAGAAAATTATTTTCCTGTTCCCTATAGCCTAGAGTTAGTGAAATAGTGGCCCTATCCAGAAACGAGGGCCACATTCAGTTCACAGAAGTGGGAGAACTGAATCTTTTTCCTGATCCAACCTTTCTCGTCAAGAACGAGCTACCCACTAAGAGATGGGGTCCCTGGAGAATCTGCCCTCTGAAGGAAGATGTCTCTTTGTGTCCAGTAGAATGTCTGAAGGTCTATCTTCGAAGAACTTCAGACTTCAGGGGAGGACAGCTCTTTAAAGGAGAAACATCAGGATCAAACTTATCCCTAAAACAACTGAGGGCGAAGCTCACCTACTTCATTCGTAGAGCGTATCCTAACAGTACACCCGCAGGTCATGATCCAATTAAAATTGCTTCATCAGTGAAATTTTTTCAATATATGGACTTTGAGCGTCTTCGCTCATATACTGGATGGAAGTCATCCAGAGTGTTCTACAAACATTATGCGAAGCAAGTGCACGAACTGAAGCATTATGTGGTTGCGGCAGGTAGTGTATTAAAACCTGTCGTCTAGTTACTGCGATGAACAGTGAATTGATTGGGACTATCAATTAGGGTGAAAAGGTGTTGACACCTTCCAGTGTAATACTTTTTAAGTGAGTGTCACCATGGTGACACTAAGACCGTTCAAAATCTCAGGTGTAGAATTATACAGATAACACTTGTGCCGTGTGTACTTTGTACACAGTCTTGATGATATACAACATTTACAGAAAATTATAATGTCTATTAAAGTGTAATTGAGTCTTATTTCGCCCTACAATTAGCACAATAAACATAGCCAGAGTTCTCTTACTTATTTAACTAAGTAAACTTCATATTATTGTACGCTTACAAACAATGGATATAGTTGATACTTATTGTTCCGACAACATATACAAACCGTGAGACTTTTGTATATCTAGTTGATACTTATGTTTGTTCCTACAATATATGCAAACCTTGAGACCCCTTTTCTGCTGTCTAGTATGACTCTTCCCTGCAGGGGGCAGGAAGCCCTAACATTGTCTATGATTAGTGGTAATGACATATAACGGTAACGTCATATGTCTCAATGGTCCGGATGACCATAGAAAAAATTGTCCCAAGGTTAAGACACCTATGAAAATCCACAGATACAGTACTTTCAAGTAATTCTCTGGTGAACTTCCATCAGGACGACATGGTTTGAGCCCAAAAAACGGATTATGAAGCGAAACGAAAAATCTATTTTTGGGTGAGATGACCATGTTGTCCTGATGGACCCGCCCTCTTTTTCCATAGAAAAGGCTTAGGCAAGATCCCTCCCGAAAGTACTATATCTGTAGCACCATGCTCAATGCTACAAGGATTGAGCGCCATCTTGGAGCCTCGTAATAGTACGGGAGGAAGGGTAACCTTAATAACGGCTCCCCTTCTGTTTTACGCCACTTTTCCCCCTCGAAACAAAAGCGCTATTCGGGGTGAAGATTGCTATGTGTCGTATCAAGATATACGTCCCCTAATATTATGCGATATCCTTAAGAGAAATTTTAAGGATATTCGTGCCAGGAGTTAGAATTTTGGAGACCTAAAGGTCAATTCTCTGGGAATATCACTGTAGCCAAATAGCCCTTAGAAAGCTACCAATAGGAACCCTCCATCAGAACAACATTGCCATCTCACCCAAAAATAGATTTTTCGCTTCGCTTCAAAATCCACTATATAGCTTAGAACCAAGTAAGGTAGGATTGAAATTTGTTACCAGTAGGTATTAGGTGGTAAAATTTCATAAGAAGACAGTGATAGTTTGCATAAAACATTAAGTATAATCTACCGTTAATTGGTTGCATAAACACACAAGATATGCAATTAACATAGAAATTAGGTTAGAATTAACTTTGTTACTGAGTAATTAGTTAGTTTTGTAGATTTCATTTGCCTAACCTAATTCAGGTAAGAAGTAAAAATGCCCCTGGACATCGAGTATCCTGAGAAGTTTAGCATTGTTGCTGAACCCAATTCTGTTGCAACACGATGGCAACATTAGTGTGAAGAATTTAAGATTTACATTGAAGCTTTAGATAGTATGAAAGTTCACAGAAGAACGCATTATTACTGCACACAGTTGGTAGAGAGGTTGGGGAAGTGATTAAAACTCTACAACCTACCGATGACACTAGTGAAGCTGCGATTAAGGCTCTTATCACATATTTTGCCCCTCAGGTCAATAAATTTTTTGAAAGGTATCAATTTACAACACAGGCATATGAGAAGGACCACGAGAGTTTATATGTGTTTGTGACTAGATTTAAGAATTTAAGTGAATTTAACATGCCAAAATTGTAGAAAGACGGGACATTTTTCAAATGTTTGTAGATTCCCTAAACAGTATGCAAAGAAAATAAATGCAGCCGTTGATACTATAGGCCAAGAGAATAATGAGGAAAATGTTCATGATAATCAGGTTAGGTCAGAAACTGATTTTGCGTTTCACATTAATTCCGTCACCAAAGGTGCAAAGAAACACATATTGGTAGTAGTGATCATAAATGGTAAACCAGTTGTAATGCAAGATGACACAGCAGTTGATGTATTATTAGAAGGCACAAATAGAGTTTTGAAAGGTTATAATGGTTTTGATATTCAGGTAATAGGTGCTTCGAACGTAGAAGTACAGTATAAAGATCAAAAGTTAGATAGAATGCCATTAATGGTAGTGAAAGGTTCTTACTGGTTACATTATATAAAATTAGATTGCCCTAGTATTTTGAAGGTTACAGGTACACAAGATGAACACAAGAGTGAAGTGTCTATGGATAATATTCTATCAGAGTTTCAAGACACATCTGAAGATAAATTTGGTATAGTAAAGAATGCAAAAGCAATTTTAGTTTTGAAATCAGATATTACTCCTAGATTTTTGCTCCAAGACCAGTACCATATGCATTGAAAAGTGCAGTTGAAACATAAATCAAAAGCTTAAAAAGTGAAGGTTCTTGGGAAAAAGTTACATACTCAGATTGGGCTACACCATTAGTTCCTATTATGAAGGAAAACGGTCAGGTTAGGTTATGTGGAGATTACAAGGCAACATTGAATCCACAGCTTCAGGTAGCTCAGCATCCATTACTAAATCCAAAAGACATGTTTGCAACTATGTCAGGATGTAATGTATTTTTGAAGTTAGATCTTGGAGAAGCATTCTAACAGCTTGTCATGGATGAAAACACACAAGAACTATGTACAGTAAATACATCCTTAGGTTTGTATAGGCCAAAGAGATTGCCTTATGGAGTAGCAAGGAGTCCAGCTATATGGCAACAAACTATGGATAAGATTTTTTCAGAAATGCAGGTCATTACAATGACCTGGCTTCCCGCCCCCGTGGCAGGGAAGTCCTAATTGGACAAGAGGAACATCTCGAAGTAATCTGACGAGGATAGACTCACCTGGATGAAGAGATCATGCCGGTCTCGAAGACAGATCAGAAGGGTAAATATTTGTGTAGGAACAAATTTTATACCAATAGGTGAGTGTGTATTAGGTAGTAGGTATATTAACTATGATAAACTCTAGAAATAGGTTCAATAAAACAAGAACAGCAATATATTTTCATATGAAAGATAGGAGCGAAATCAGACGCATATGGTAAATAAAATAAATATTATTTGAAAATTGCATGGAAATATGGAAAATTATGTACAATAATAATATTGGATAATAGACATAGATTTTCAGTAAGACGGTGATGCAGAATCTGAAACGGAAATATTTTGCCTTTAAGCACAAGTTCCTTGAGGAACGCCAGTCTTTTAAAATCATAATACACTTCATGTCCGAGAACATGTGGCACACGTGTAAGAATCTATGTCACTTCACCTTGATAAATAAAAGTCTATTAGTGACACTAAGTGTCCCTTGAAATCCCTATGTATCGCACTAGGGTCAACACAGGCACCCGTTTGAGTTAAAGTCCCAAAAAAACTCACTGTCCTACGCAGCACTAAACAGCCGGTTTCATCACGCTACCTGCTGCCACCACGAATCTCTTGACTTCGTGCACCTGCTTCGAATAGTGTTTGAAGAAAACCCTAGGGGACCTCCAGCCTGTGAAGGATCGGAGGCTTTCAAAATCCATTCCTTGGAAAAAATTTAGAGAAGAGGCGACTTTCCTAGGATCATGACCTGCGGGTGTACTGTCAGGATCCGCTCTGCGAATAAAGTAGGTGATTTTCGCTCTTAGTTGTTTTCGTGACAGGTCACTACCCGAAGTTTCTCCTTTAAAAAGTTGTCCTCCGCGAAAGTCTGAAGTTCTTCGAAGATAGACCTTAAGACTCTCCACTGGGCATAGAGAGACATCTTCCTTCAGCGGGCAGATTCTCCAAGGGCCCCATCTTTTGGTGGGAAGTTCATTTTTAGCGAGAAACGTGGGGTCAGGGAAGAGGGTAAGTTCCCCCGTGTCGGCGAACTGTATCTGGCCCTCATCTCTTCATAATGCCACTATTTCACTGACTTGGGTTCCCGAGGCGAGAGCAAAAAGGAAGATCACTTTTTTTGAGTCAAGTCTTTCAGAGGGCAAGATTCGTTGTCCAGGCTAGAGGCAAAATGGAGCACCTTATCCAGGGACCAGGTGATGGGTCTCGGTGGAGGTGCTGGACGGAGTCTAGCACACGCCTTCGGGAGTTTATTGAAGATTTCGCTGGATAAATCTATTTGGAAGGCGTACAGAAGTGCTCTAGTCGAGGCCGATTTGCAGGTGGAAATCCTATTGGCTGCTAAGCCTTGTCCATGAAGGTGTATAAAGAAGGACATGCAAAAATCTATGGAGATTTCCGAAGGGCCTTTTGCCTTGACGAAGGATACCCACTTCTTCCAGGATGATTCATATTGCCTTCTGGTGGACATTGTTTGTATTCCTCTAGGAAGTCTAAACTTTTCTTCGAGATCCCAAACCTTTTCTTCACGGCTAGGGAGAGAAAATCATGTGATGAAAGTCCTTGATTTTCTTTGATGAAGCGAAGACAGTCGACTTCTGCACCTGTTGGGAGAGAACTGGGCCCGGCAGGGGGATCCGCTTGGGCTGTAGCTCCAGGACTAAAGGGAACCAGTTGCTCTAGGGCCACTTGGGAGCCACTAAGGCTGCTGTCCCTTTGAGGGTTCTCAGTTTGGAGAGGACTTTCAGCAGAAGGTTGGGTGGAGGTAACAGGTAATTCTTAGACCATCTGTTCCAGTCCAGGGACATGGCGTCCACTGCTTCCTCATTAGGGTCCTCGTAAGGGGCCACATATCGAGGAAGTTGCTTGTTGTCGCTCGTCGCGAAGAGGTCGATCTGTAGTTCAGGGACTTGATGAGAGATGAAGGAGAATGATCTTACGTCTAGGGACGATTCCGACTCTATGGGGCTTGTCCTTGATAGAGCGTCCACCGTCACGTTGCAGAATCCTTGTAGGTGAACTGCAGACAGATGCCACTTCTTCCTGTCCGCCAGGCGGAAGATGGGTAATAGCACCTGATTTATGTGGGGCGATCTCGAGCCCTGACGATTGAGACATCTGACTACTACCGAGCTGTCCAGAGTTAGACGGATGTGTATCGAGGGACGCGGGGATAATTTCTTCAGGGTGAGAAGAACTGCCAGGCCTCCAAGATGTTGATGTGAAACATCTTGAATAGGGGAGACCATGTTCCTTGAACTTGCCGTTGATGGGAGTGACCCCCCCCCCCCAACCCTCCAGAGAAGCGTCCGTGTGGATGTTGAGCGATGGAGGTGGAGGTTGGAGAGGCATGGATCTTTTCAAGGTCCTTGCTTCTGACCACGGGCTTAGAAGGGAGCGAAGCCTGTTCAGTAGGGGTCTCTTGAGATCTCTTCGAGCGACGGATGCGTTTCATCTCCAGACTCCTGAGGCATCCTTTAGCTGTGCTCGTAGCACTGGGTTTGTCAACGAGGCGAACTGTAGAGAGCCGAGAACTTGCTCCTACTGTCGTCTTGAGATCCGCTTGGATTTGAGAAGTCTTCTGACAGACCCTGCTATTTCTTTCCTTTTCTTCAGTGGGATGGAAAGGCGGTGTGACTGAAGATCCCAATGGATTCCTAACCATTGGAACTTATGAGCTGGAGTGAGGCGAGACTTCTTGGTGTTTATTTTGAAACCCAGATGTTCCAGGAACTGGGTCACTTTGCTGCAAGCTCTCAAACATTCTTCTGGCGAAGTCGACCAGACCACCCAGTCGTCGAGGTAGGCCATCACTTGGACACCCTGAAGGCGTAGCTGGTGGACGATTGTGTCTGCTAGCTTGGTGAAGATTCTCGGAGCCACGTTGAGCCCGAAGGGCATGGCTCTGAAGGCATAGCTTCTTCGTTGGAGCCGGAATCCTAGGTAGGAGGAAGCGTGGTGGTTCATTTGGATGTGCCAGTAGGCATCCGCCAGGTCTATTGAGGCAGTAGGGCTCTTATTTGTTGAAGAGTCAGCATCTTGAATATGTTGTTCGCAATGAACTTGTTGAGGGGGGACAAGTCGAGAATGACTCTGAGTTTGTCCGAGTCTTTCTTGGGAACACAAAACAGTCTTCCCTGGAACCTGGTGGACTTTACCCTCTTGATCACCTTCTTGTTCAAGAGTTCTAGGACATATTCTCCCAAGAGGGGGGTTGATGGCTGGAAGAATTGGTGGAAGATTGGAAGTGGTTGTGTCCAGCTCCAACCCAGTCCCTTCTTGATGATGCTGCGTGCCCAAGTATCGAAGGTCCAGCGATCCTAAAAGTGGCGGAGTCTTCCTCCCACCGGAAGCACTTCATTGCTTCTGGTTTCCCGAGGGTTTGCCACCTCGGCCGCTAGCTCCCCTTCCTCCTCTGCCCCTGGAGGGACGGCACGAGGAGTCTCTGCCAGAACCTCTACCTCTGGAACGAAAGATAGAGGACTGTCGTTCGTAGGCAGGGGTGAAGACCGGTGATTGTGACACCACCGGTTGGGGGACCAACTGAAAGGTCTGTTGCGGCTGTGCAACCACTTGGGGAATAGCAGGAGCAGGAAACTGGCGTTTTTGTTGACGTTGCTGGGGTCTAGGTTTGGAGGATTTTCTCTTAGGCTGAGGGCCTTCTTCCTGAGAGGATTTCCTCTTGCGGGACATGCCCCACTTATTGAGAAGGTTCCGGTTCTCAGAAGCGGCTTTGTCAACGATCTCTTTCACCAGAGCAGATGGAAAGAGATGTTTACCCCAGATGTTAGAGGAGATTAGCTTCCGGGGTTCGTGTTTTACTGCCGCATTGGCAAACACGAATTCTCTGCAGGTTCTTCGGGCCCTGATGAAGCTGTATAAGTCATTCATCACAGGCCATGACCTCGAGCTGAATTTGGTGAGACAGGGAGGCAGCTAGTCTCTCCTTGGTCTCCTGCTCCCGACGGAGAAGGTGGTCGTTCAGCTTTGGAAGATCTTCGTTGAACTGACGTCCAGCCACGTCAGGTTCCAGTTTCCCAACTGTGAAGGTAAACTGGATGTCTTTCCAGAATCTGTCGTCGGGGGGAAGGGCGAGGGAGAGAGGCCTACAATCCTCCAGGGTAGGGCAGGACTTTCCTTCCTCCACCGCCTTCATGACCGCATGGAAGGCCTTTTCTATGAAGGGAAAGGTCGCAGAAGAGGGAGCAAGAAAGAACGGGTGCTTCTTACTCAGTGCCGGCATTTTCGAGTTGGTGAAACCGCGACTCTTAAGGCACTCTGCCAGCATGGCTTGGGCTTTTGAGTGATCGAACACGATCACCTCTTTGGGCTCAGTCTCCTCCTTGGAGGCCGGTTCGGACCTGAGTCGGACGTAACAGTCCGGGTAAGCCTCAAAGTTAGGGAAGAATTCCACTTCTTCCAAAAGGATGGACCCTAACTTGTCGTTGATGAAGATCTTTCCCGTCGTAATGGGCATATGCTCGGCGTACCTCCAGAGGTTAGACTCCAAGCAGGAGGGAAGGTCCTTAACCGAGATCTTCTTCGGTTGCTTCCATCCCATCAAACGACTTGTGATTTCCGCAGAATGCTTATTAAGCTTCTCTTCCATCAATGCCACCCATACCCGGATGGCATCTTCGGTGGCGGGTAGCAGGGGCTGTGAGGCGGCGGAGGTGGAGGGGACTGGCTCCTCGACCACTATAGGGGCTGCCGGAGGTGGTGGGGCGACCTCGCCCTCCGAATCAGGGTACTCCACCTGATCCTCTTCTTCCTCCAGATCCTCACCCATGAGGGTCCTCTCAGTGTTGTCGGACACGTCCGACATCTTCTCCACCTCGTCCAGACGACACTTGCTAAGCGTGGTCTCAATGTCGGGCTCAACAGTCAGTTGAACCAAGGGGATCTGATCCTGGGGAATCACAGAATCTGCTGATGCTTTTGGGAAAAGCATGGCCCTCATCTTCTCATTGGGGAGATACGGCCCGATGGCGTTCTTCTGGAAACCGCGCACCCACTTGCGCAGTTTCTCTCGAGCATTGTCCCTAGCCTCCGCGGACGGTGGGTTGTCGAACGCCTCATCAAGGAGGCCTTTGCAGATTGAGCAGGGCTCTGGATCCCAATACTTTAGGTTGCCCTTTTTTGCTGTATAGGGGGCGTGGGTCCGGCACGCCCTACGCCCGTAAAAGTCCGGGCGGCGAACTGCACAAAAGGAGCTTTCACACTTCAGGTACTTCTCCTGTAAAAGAAAGAGAACATGAGTACATGGAAAACAGAGTTATGGCTTACATTACTCCTAAAATTAACATTCACTAGTCTATAGCTTTGTGTTTTATGTGAGCTCAGGATAGGTGAGCTAGAAGAGAAGTAGGAAGACATATACTTGTGAATCCCGTCCAGCTAGTTACCTTGACCTTTTCTGCCGACAATTCCATAGGACCTGAGGTTCTAGAGGAGGGAATGGTATCCCTATGGGGGAGCCAAACTAGGCCTCCTTATAAAGGAATTCTCTACAGAGTGGGGAGGGTCTGAAATCGTTCAGAACCTAGAGAAAAGAGGGGGAAAATAGGATAAACCCCCTTATATTTGGGTAGGTCCTGGCAAGAGACTGCACAGAGAAGCACAGAGTATGCTGGAAACATTGTACTTCACAACCGTACACCCCAGTCACTGTCTTCAAGGTATGAAATAGCAAAGAAGATCAGCCTGGCTATACGGCTGTATAGGTCGACTGCCGGCACGGGGCCGGCAGCCGGGGGGAAGGGTTGCTTGTCCGTGGAAGCCGCAGGAGCGTCTCCGGCAAGGCGGCGGCAAGCCGGAGGCCGGTCCGGCGGGGTGAATCCATCTAAGGCTACACACTGAGCAGCAGAGAGGTAGGAAACACCTATAAGGGCGACCGCCGCCACGGCGGCATGTCTCCGGCAGGGCGGTGGCCTCTGGCAGCCGGCAGGCTGTCGGAGTTGGTGAACCTAGCTGGGTACATAAGATGGAAGGCTGTCTGAGAAGTCGGCGGCAGCAGCGGCAAGGGGCGGCGGCCCCCAGCAGCCAGCAGGTTATCGCCTCAGGTAATCCTCAGATAGGAACATCCTATGAAGTAGGAAAGTCACCTGGGGTGCCGGCGGCTAGCGCCGGCAAGCGGAGGCGGCAGTGGACCATCACCATGATAGAAGAGAAAAAGATAAGGAGGGAGTGGGGAAGGGTAATGTCCGATACCCGACCGACTTCCCTCCGGAAGGAGTGCTCTCATGATAGGAGGGGATATACCTATCACCCGGCGGCAGGGAGCCGGCAGACGGCTGGATGCCTATGGTAATTCAAGGGAGGATCAGAGGACAGTTAAAGGGTGATCTTCCGCCGGCAGGCAGGCTACCAACACTACTTTATAGTTCGACTATGAGGGGGAAGTGTAGCAGAGTGGCCAGCCAAGCAGGAGAGCACAGCTTAACCTACAATTCTCCCTGAGGGGGGAATTGTAGGACAGCGGACAGGGGTGTGAAGGCAATCCTACACAAAGGGATAGAGTGGGGGTAGGGGTCTGAGGGAGCAGAAGGGGTCGTGACCCTAAAGCTCCCAAGGGGTGGGGGAATCTGTTAGATGCTATACTACCCAGGCAGGAGAGAAGCGCTCTCCAACCCTAGGGTAGGTTAGCTCAGAGTAGGAACACCACTGGTGTACTGTCCTAAACTATAATAAAACAGAATCCCCCAAGGCCTAACCTAAACCAGGAGAACTTCTCCTAGATTAGGGAGGGCTGGGGAGACATATCGCTAGGCCACAGGAGGAAGGGACGTGTCCCAACCAAGAGCAGTCTAGGGGAAGGGGCAGGGCCCCTCCACCTTCAGTCTCAGTCGATACCTAAAGGGAAAGGCGTTCCCTAAGGGTGGACTGGGATGAACGATAGGTACTCTGGGGTTCTGTCCGAGGTCTCCCCATAAACTATGGTAGGGAAGAGGGAAGAACGATCTAACCTAACCTACCCGAAAATATTTCCGGGTAAGGTGCTACGATATAGCAAGGCTACCCAGAGGGAGGTTACCCGAAGGTAACAGGGGAGATAAGGAAGCATACAAGGGCCCCAGCGTTGGGTTAGGGGATGTGACATGGATGGACCAGGCACGGTCCCTTGTATGGTCCCTAGAAGGCGAAAGATATGTGCAACACTGAATCTTGTATATGTTTAAAAATGCCTATATCTTCATTAACATAACACTAGGAACACTTATTATATCATGCAGAAGTAAACATGAACACTAGGCTGCGGCCTAGGCTAGGCTGAAAGTCTAGTATGGGGTCGGCTAACTAAGAGCGCCGAAGAATACCATCGGCATAATATAACTAATTCCTATTAATGAAGACTAAATAACTAAAGATATTTAATTAGTTATGAGGCCGGGAAGGCTGTTCTGGCTAACTAAATAACACATGCGAGGCGAACAGCAGCGTCATAAAATGGCGCCTCCGGGCAAGGCACAGCTTAGCCACAAAACACAAGATTTTAGCGTAAAAAATCGATACTTTACGGCCAGAGCTTATTTAAACAATACAAGAACCTGGTACTCAACTTTCCAGAAGAAGACGAGGCAGAAGGTTGAGACATGGCGCAGGATGCACAAGATAAAAGATGATCACTGGGAACAAACAAACTGTGTTGGGAGCTACCAGATGGCCAAATCTGCAGAACAAGCACTCAAAGAACTGAAGAATGAAATATCTCAAGCTTCACTAGCTGCTATAGATGACGAAGGAGTCTTTGTAGTCAAAACAGACGCCTCTGCTGATGCCGTTGCAGCCTCATTGACACAAGAAGGAAAACCGGTGGCCTTCTTTTCTCGCTCGCTCTCAGAATTGGAGAAATGACAATCGGCAGTGGAATGCGAAGCATGTCCTATCGTAGAAGCCATCAAGAAATGGCGACACTTTCTGCTAGGCCGTAAATTTAGATTCATAACTGATCAACAATCGGTGCATTTCATGTTTGACGCAAAGAACCATGGCAAAATCAAGAATGAAAATGCGGTGGAGGCTGGAACTAAGCTGTTTCAACTTCGACATCACATACAGACCTGGCTCAAAGAACCAAGTAGCCGACGCTCTCTCTCATGCCTCGGGATATGTGGCTTCACTTAGCTATACTCAAGGAGACGAGCTGACTCAGCTTCCCAAGCACCTGTGTCATCCAGCAATCAGAAGAATGACCCACATCATAAGACAGAAAAACTTACCCTTTACCATTGAAGAAGCTTGGACTGTCATACAAAAATGTCAAACCTGTGCTAAGATCAAACCTAAGTTCTCCAAAGAAATAGGAACATTGATAAAAGCTACCAGGCCATTCGAGCGTCTGGCTATCGACTTGAAAGGTCTGATGACGTCCACCACAAAGAATAGATAGATTCTCAACATAATCGACGAGTGCAGCAGATTTCCGTTCGCCTTTGCAACAGAAGTCACCTCAGCGAGTATAACCATTAAATTTTTGCCTACTCTCTTTTCAGTTTGGGGCCTGCCCGAGTACATTCATTCAGACAGGGGACCTGCTTTCGTGTCTTCGGAGTACCAAAAGTTCCTTCATGACCATGGAGTGGCTACAAGCTACTCATCTGCAAACAAACCCCGTGGCAACGGCCAGATCGAGAGAGCCAATGGAACTTTGTGGCACAACATAAGGTTAGCTCTCGCTTCTCTCTCCCTCCCTATAGGAATGTGGGAGACTGTCCTGGATCAAGCATTACACAGCATGAGGTCCCTTCTGAGTGTCGCTACGAACCAAACACCGCACGAGCGCATGTTCCTGCACCCCAGGAAAGCAATATATGGGCAGGTGGCTCCATCGTGGATGACAGAAAATGAGCAAGCTCTTCTAAAGAAAACGGTTAGGAAATCCAAGTACGAACCTGAGGTCGAGGAAGTTAGACTCCTGCATGTCAACCCACAATGGGTTCGTGTTGCGCACCAAGACGGCAAGGAATCCACTGTGTCGACTCGTCACCTGGCTCCTGCGGCTCAAATATTCAGTCCAAACACCTGTCATGATAAAGGAAGCCGTCACGTCTTCAACATGCGAGAGAATGATAAGACTCCCATCAATCAAGGAACCCCCTTCCCGCCTTGAGACACCAGCCTGAGAACGGAAAGAAGTCGAGTGGATACAGAACAAGTCCAGGGGAGGGAGCTTGCAACTGAACTGCAACAAACCACAGAACCGCTCACTCCAGGAAAGGCACCATCGAAAGGAACACCTCCAGAAACGCCAACTTCAGAGGCGCCTCAATGCACAAGTCGCACTAGGCGCCCTCCAGGCTATCTCTCAGATTTTGTCCTAGATGAGTGGAAGTAGTATGGGTGGTAAGTGTCCTTATGTCAATGTGTACATTATGAATTAATAGTTATAAAGCCCATTATTACCAATGTGTTTTTTATGTAAGTGAGATGAGCCCAGTTATTGAATAAAATAAGTACGATTGAATTTTGTGATGTGAATCATATGAAATTTATGATGCCAATAACATGAGCTTTGTAATGTGAATGCGATGTGAGAATAATTGCGGTTGGTGTGAAATCTGAGTGAATTCATGTTTTGTTGTGATGCGAATGTGTACTGTACTGTATATTCTTCTTCTCAGTGGGGGTGAATGTGGTGTGAATTGGTAAGTGTGAGCACTGGTGTTTGTATGCTTGCTTAGCAACATTGAGTCTCCATAACACTGTACCAGCTTGGCCAACACCTTGCCACAACTTTAAGCCAAATAAAGCCAACGTTCCAGCACCACACCAGTCTCGTTTGTACGACGACAAGTTTTATGAATACCTGCACATAACAAAATTCTTTTGATTCTTTGTAAGCAATAGCCTTCTTAGATTCAGGCTCACAAAACAAACGTCGAACTATAGACAACCTCAATCTCTCTCTTGCCAGTCATTATAATTGCTTCAGATATGATAAAGTTCACGAAAAATCACTGTCCCTTTACTTCCAGAATTAACTAGTATTTGCATATGATTTATTGTTTAAAGGTACATACGATTTTTTTTTATATTTGAAATTTCTCTACTTCATCTTTTAGATTTTTTGTGGTTTTATATATATATATACATATATATATATATATATATATATATATATATATATATATATATATATATATATATATATATATATATATATATATATATATATATATATATATATATATATATATATATATATATATATATATATATATATATAAGAAATCAAATTGTGATTAAATAGGTTGCAGATTACAAAAAGGCGTAGGCCTATCCACTATTTCATTACCATCCTTTTGTAGTTGATGGTCATATCTTCCATTTATTTAACTTATTTTTACGCTCCAAAACACCTCCCCAATAAATTTTTGAATAGCCATGGTTAAAAACAAACAACTGAACAGGTACCCCTTCAGAAACTAATGAAAATGGTGTAATCTTGGGTGAAGACGCTCGAAACCGCCGTGGTTTTTTAAAACATGAGACATAACTTGGAGACAGCTGCAGCAGTTGGAGGCTTCTCGTGTCTCCAGTGTGGCCACCCGCATACGATACCTCAATTTGCCCCGGAACCTCTCGCCTCTAACCTCGCCGCTAGACGTGCCTGGTGTGGCCGAAGCCTTGGAGCGAACCACATTCACAAAAAAACAGTCTGCGATGTACTGTAAACAAGCTAAATTGTGAACATCTACATGGATGTACATTTATTCATGAAATTAAATTATTTTTCGGTACTAAATTAAAATCTAAAATTTGCTTGTTGGCTTAAAAAGATTCTTATTAACCATATATTATTCAAATTGCATTTACCAATAAGATAATGAACTGAGAATGGTTATTTGAGGTTTAGCGTAGTGTCAAGTAAATTCAGAGATAAGTAAATTCGACTTACTTCGTTTTTCAACTTACGTCACCTTTCCTGGAACCAATTACCGACCTAAGGTGAAGTATACCTGTACTGCGTCCACGTCAGAAAATGCAGGTGAGCAAGGTGAGCCATGGTGACCATGGCCAGTGTAGTCTATATTAAGTCTCCGTTGAGTATAGTGTTGGTATTTAAAGTTGATTACTATTCTCAAACATACCTGGAATAATAATAGTTCATTAGTTGAGAATATTCTAATCACAACATCTACTCCGACTTGTCTTGTGGGTGGATGGGATATAGTTATAGGCTTCTGATATTAGAAAATGTTTAATAAAATTCCGTAAAGAAACTTGTGATAAACTGTGTTATTACCAGGATTGACTACTGCAACTTCATCTATTACAATTTACGAAAAGTACAACTTAAGAAATTACAAAACATAATAAACAGAGGAGCAAGACTGATAAAAGGTGTCCCACCTTGAGAAAGGATCACCCCTTATACAAATTGATTTACACTGGCTGTCGATTAAAGCGAGAATTGAATTTAAAATATGTACAATAACACACCAAGTTATCAGAACCGGTCGTCCAAAATACTTAAGAGAATTGCTACATATTGCACAGCCAACAAATCATGTCGACACGAGAATAGTTACAGGTGGTTTTAAACTATACGAACCTATATGTATGTCTACTGTAGGCTCCAGAGCCTTTAAATATGTGGCCCCGAAACTATACAATAAGCTCCCACGAGACATCCGAATGATTGAAGACGTTGAGGTTTTCAAGAGGAAACTGAAGACTTCTTATTCCATGAGTCATATGACAGTGACGATTTAACAGTAAATGAGCAATATATAATATGAAACGTTGAATACTCTGAACGAACAAGATATAACGACAGTGGAGGTACTATAGAGAGTGGGGTCCCCCTGCTGTAAGGGACCGGAAAAGCAGTCGTCAAAATAAAGTAAGTAATTTCTCTCAGGCTTACATCTGTGATGATCTCTAACAGACTTGTGACTCTCAAGAGAGAATATGTCAACAAAACTCGTAAACAACATTACAAAAATAAGAAATGAGCTTCACTCTCAAAAAGATACAAAAGAAAGAATCTCATACTAACTCTGAGATAACTAATAAAGGATTAAATCTTCATAACATACGCTACTACACTTATAAACTATAGTAAAACATGTTTTTTTTATGCAGTACTGTGCAACATTACTCTTAATACCCGTAACACGTATAGTATTAAAATACAAAATACATAACAGTTTCCTCCCCCTTTAACTTGACATTGAACAAAACTACAAATCTAATCTCTCAGGGGGCTTCCCTCTATTCATCCTTTTGGGATGTACTTTAACTTCATCCTGTACTGGTACATGAATAGATTCTGAGTGTACATCTGATGTTTGAGCATGTTGGTTAATATTTGATTTAACTACTTCTGAAAATTTCTCATCTCTAACATTCACATGATCTACAGCATTTTTATTTAACGGTTGTAATTGGTCAACATAACGTTTTACAATACTTCCACCAACTGAACATCATAATGTAAATTTCCTATCTCTTTTAAAATTTCTTCTGGTACCCATTTTTTTCTGGAGTATTGTATGATCTTACCATGACATTAGAATAAGGGGGAAAATGTCTTACTTTTAGGAGGCTTTCTAGTTGTTTATGCCCTTTTTCTTCTAAATCCCTTTGCAAACTTGTATACAACAAATCTAACTTACACCTAATCCTCCTCCCCATCGACAAATTTGATGATGTCACACCTGTTGTGATATGCAATGTTGTTCTATAAGACAGTAAAAACTTGCATTTGCTTTTCTACACTTCACGTTTAGCTTAAATATTTAAACAAACCTTTCAGCCTCTCCATTCGTGGAAGGATGATACGTTTCTAAAAATGTATGTTTAATACCGTTGACTTCACAAAACTCTAGGAATTCCTATGAGGTAAACTGTGGACCATTATCAGTTACAATTCTTTCTGGAATACCATGTGTAGAAAAAAATCATTAATTCTTTTACAGTTGCGTAAGATGTTATTGTCTTCATTGGTATTACTTCTAGCCACTTCTGTATGTCTGTCTGTCTGTCAGATTGCCTTACCTTTGTGTAAGATACGGGCTCTTGCCTTAGGCAGCCCGTAAGAGAATATTGTTTAAGGTGTTTTGTTATCTTTAAATAGTAATAGTAATATGAATATGGTGTCTGTGGGTAAACTCAATATGAAAGGGATTCAATGAAGTGTACATAATTACTTTAGAGCTTAATAGTTAGTTTACGTTAAATTTAGATAGCCGAAGCTATTCAGTGTAAGGCCAAAAGTAGTGGAAGTTTAAGTGAACTGCTTATCCTCATTCAGCAGCCTAGGATTTTTGGTTTTGGGTTCCCAGTTGGGGGTCATGATAAGATACCATGCGTCCCACGGGCTGGAATTTGCATGGCCACTTACTGTAAGCATCTATAGCTATCGAAAACAAATAACCTAAGAAAGGATCTGCAAAATCTATGTGCACTCTTTGCAATGGATACCTGGGTAGCCTAATTCCCATGGGTGCATTTTAGCAAATTGACGATTGTTCTATTACGTAATACAATTCATACAATTTCTTACAAACAATTCAATATCTCTACCTACACCAAGCCACCAGACAAAAGTTCTTGCAATATACTTTGACCTGACAATACCTTGGTGATCAGCATGTATTTCAGACAAAACCTTAATCTTCAGTGAACTAAGAATAGTAACTCTAGACCCTTTCATTATACAACCTTGTGCCATGGTCAATTCACTCTATATATCTTTATAGGGTTTACAATTTGCCTCATTTCCACATAAGTCCCTACCTGTCATTAAACTCTCTAAAAACCTTACTAAGTATTGGGTCTTTCTTGGTATTATGTGCAATATCCTTGTCAGTAATGGGTGCATCATATACTGAAACTAGCAATATACTGTCATCATACTCTTCTAATGTTTTGTCTACTGTAAATCTAGATAAAGCATCTGCATTACCTATCTTTGATGTAGGACGATATTCTATATCATAATGATGTGTGGGTAACCTAATTGCCCAGCGTTATAGTCTTGCAGCTACCAACGTAGGTAAAGTAGCTTTTGGACCCAATATTGTTGATAGAGATTTATGAGCTGTAACTAGTGTGAGCTTTTCCTTCCATAAAGATGCATATGAAATATCTTAACTCCATACACTAATGCTAAACCTTCTTTTTCTATTTGAGAGTAATTCCTTTCTGCCTTGTTCAATATTCTAGAAGTGAAAGCAATTGGTTTTTATGTTCCATCTGGCATTAAATGAGATAACAAATCAACTAAACCTATGTTTGATGCATCACAAAATTATTTAACTATTAAATCCATTTGATAATGTACTAAGAATTTAGGTGATGTTATTTCCTACTTGATTCTTCTAAAAGATTCCTGACAATCTTTTGTCCAATTAAACTCTACACCCTTCTTCAATAAGTTATACAATGGATGTGGGATTGTTGATAAATTCTGAATGAAATTTCCATAAAATGTTACTAAACCTAAAAATTATTATAATTCCTTAACATTTTCTGGTACCTTCGTTGATACTGCTTTAATTTTCGGTTTCATTGTAGTGTATTACATGGCAATGTAACCTAGGATTCCAACTACTTTTTCTTATAGGAAAAATTACGCTCCCTTCGAATATAACACTCGTTCCCGTCGCAAATGAATAGTTTCAGAAATATATATACATCTATATCCTCCGATAATGGGGGACCCCCTTTGGGAACTCAGGGTTTTGGGTGGGGTAAACATACTGGGGAACCGATATATAACCGTAAATCAGTCCTTTTCTTCTCTATACATTTCCTTCTTGAATTTATTATAACCGCAGGAAAATACAAAACAGTATAACTGGATATATTTGGGAGGAGCCGTTTCATAGGTTATTTCTTGTAGTAATACAGTAACCAGTGCTGCCAACGCCTGATGTAGATTAAATGTTAGCATTCCATACCTGATGTAGATCAAATGTTAGCATTCCATGCTAACATTAGCACCCATTTGTACATATGTTCGTTCGCACCAGTTTCCGACCTGCGCATATATAACCCCCCTGCGCAGGAGTTTCTCTCCCAAATTACTCTTTTTTTTACCGTATTATTTTCTCATTTTATATTCCCATTCAATATTATTTATCATACATTCCATTTTCCCTTCTTATATTGGGTTTATTTGTTTGGTTATTTCCTTTCCCATTTGTACGTACGTTCGTTCGCACCAGTTTCCGACCTGCGCATATATCACCCCCCTTCGCAGGAGTTTCCTCTCCCCCATTACTCTTTTTATTACCGTGTTATTTTCTCATTTTATATTCCCATTCAATATCATTTATCATTCATTCCATTTTACCTTCCTATATTGGGTTTATTTGTTTGGTTATTTCTTTATCTCTTCCCGGTTGCACATAAATACTTACTCTGGACTAGTTTTTTTATCCAGTTAATTCTCGGTATGATCATCTCATTTTATATTCCCATTCAATATTATTTACCGTTCATTCCATTTTATCTTCCTATATTGTTTTTATTTATTTTTGTTGGTTAGTTCCTTTTCTCTCCCCTGTGTCTTATAAATCTTTTCTCTGGTCTAGTTTCCGTATTTAGTTCATTCATGTTTACCCGCTTGTGTTCTTTGTTTTTCCCTTAACCAATCACCACCCTAGGCCTATGCAGATATCTCCCTACCCCCCCCCCCCTTCCTTTATCCCTTTGAGCGGTCTTTTCACACCCTTTGTTCCAATGCCTTTCCCATTGTAACCTTTGACCTGGTGAGACGTTCTGCATTACAAGTGCGGTTTCTTTTTTCGTATTTTGCGATGGAGCATGTTATAGAAAATTGTAGCGGCTGCAGTATTCCGTACCTAAAAGCAGTGGCTCAATTCCATGGTGATTTTTTTGATACTTCAGGTAATGTTGAGCATTTTCTTAAATCTCACAACGTTATTCCTCATCGTTTAAACTGCCCCTAGTGCCGTTCTCTTTTATCTTATAGGGAAGACATTCACGTGTTTTATTGCTCTTCTGAAACCATCATTCGTAAAACTAAGAAGAAACGTCGTTGTGGTTATACCGTTACTGCCTATAAAGGTACTTTTTTGGACAAAAGTCGTCTAACCCCATGGAAGATAATATTATGTGCCAACCACTTTTTGCAAAACATTCGGACCATGAGACCCTCATGGATGGTATCGACATATCTTTGAAAACTAGTGTCGATTGGAGAAGTTTCTGTTCGGAGGTTACCGAATACTTCTTCGATAATCAAGAGGCGATTGGTGGTGATGGAGTTACTGTTGAAATAGACGAAACTCATTTTTGTAAAGCTAAATACAACCGTGGTAGACCGTTAAGTGCCATATGGGTCTTTGGGGGTATTGAGCGTGTGTCCAAGAAATTTTTCATTATCCCTTTAGTTCCCCCCCTTTCTACTAAACGAGATGCTGCTACTCTAATTCCCCTCATCCAGAAGTATATTAAACCTGGTAGTATTATTATCAGTGATAAGTGGTCTGCATACAACTCACTATCGGAAATTGGTTACGTTCATAAGTCTATTAATCATTCGGAGCATTTCGTTGACCCCCTAGACCCAACCATCCATACTCAAAATATAGAACGTCTCTGGAGAGAAGTGAAGGATTGGGTTCAGAGACCTGGAATCAAGACTGAATTTTTCAAGCAATATTTTTCCAGGTTCTTTTTTACCCACTACAATCCTCAACATACGTTACTCCACCACTTTTTCATTATTGCCAGTCGCCTCTACCCTCCTTTACAACAACAGACAATCGACCCCCCCTACCCACAAGACCCCGTTGACCCCCATCCATCCTCATCCCAGTCATAGAAGTTAATCCGTCAGTCTCTTCCTTCCGTGTCCAACAAGTTTCGTCGTTTTCTTCATAAAAGTAAGTCATTCCTCAATAGTCATTATTCGTGTTTTGTGACCGGGGTACTTCTAGGCAAGGTTAGGTGGGTTTGTTAGGTTCTGTGGCCTTTCTGTACTTTTTATATATTGTGTAACAGTTATATGGAAAAATTATTTAATATACCTGTGGAAATACAGTGGAACCTCTACACCCGAACGTATCTACATCCGAATTTTCCAACATCCGAAGTAAAATTCGAGCAAATATTTGACTCTACACCCGAATTTTATTTCGACACACGAAGTAAGCAATTTTCGTCGTACCGGTTGTATCCGAATTTTTCGACACACGAAGTACAATTCGAACACTTCCTACTCTACACCCAAATTTTTTTTTCGACACCCGAAGTAAACAATGCGTAGTCGGTGCTCATAGCGCCTGATTTGTTTTTTATTTCCGCCAATAGAAGGCAGCACTTCAAACTCGGAGGGACCCTCAATTAGCGTGGCTTGGGTCAGTCCTCTGTTCTCTTTTGCTTTGTGTGGTTGTGCCATGTGCGTTCTGCTATTAATTGTGTTTTAATCGTGATTTTTTATGTTCATCCTTTTACGGTATTTTACGAAAATCATGGGTCCTAAAAGGCTTAGTTTCGCAAGTGGCAGTGGTAGTGGTGAGAAAAGGAATAAGGGAATGCTTTCTTTAGAAGTAAAGCAAGGAATTATTGAAAAGCATGAGCATGGCGTCCGTATGAGTGAACTTGCAATAAGTTCCGCGCAAATAAAAGAGGTGTTAGGAAAATATCAAGATGTGGTCGACTTCATCGACAAATACCATCCAAAGAAATTGCAGGTTTGTCGTGTAGTTGCGCAGTTTGATGATGTTTCCCTAACTTATTTTCGAAACATTCTGAAAAGCGATAGCTTCTTTAAAAAAACTACGAAGCGAACTCGTGATGAAGAGGAAGGAAGTGGTTCAAGGAAAACAGCAAAGAGTGAAGAGAAAAAAATTCAATCAATTTTAAGTGTAGAGAGTGAAAGTGATTAAAATTAATCATCAAAAAGAAAAAAAGAAAATGTAAAAAAAAGATATAAATTATAAAAAAAAAATAAGCTAAGTTGTGTTAAAGTTCACTTAGTGTAAGTTAGAATAAGTTATGGTAGTGTACGTTTATCGTAGTTAACCTCTCTACCTCCTCGCCGCCCGTCCGTCTCCTCTCTGTGTAGCAAGACTAACAACACCTGCGCTGGAGTTTCTAAGGTAAAGTGACGCTAAAAACCCGTTTCTTATTTATCATTTTTTGCTAATTCTTCTTATTTACATGTCTATTCTTCTTATTTACATGTCTATTATCTAATTTAGTGTTCATTATTCTCATGGGAAAATTATGTGTAGTAGTTTATTAAGAAGTTATCATAGGTTTTTGAGCTCAACCACGGATTAATCCTATTTCAATGTATTCTTATGGGAAAATTCGTTTCGACATCCGAACATTTTCTACATCCGAAGTTGGTTCTGGAACGGATTAAATTTGTATGTAGAGGTTCCACTGTATTTAGCATTTCTACCACTAGTATGACATCGTGTTGTTGGTAGTTCTGTGTACCATTCTTCACCGTTGGTAGTACTGTGTATCAAGGTAAGTCATTCCCCAATTCTTATTATATGTGTTTTGTGACCGGGGTACTTCTAGGCAAGGTTAGGTGGGTTTGTTAGGTTCTGTGGCCTTTTGGTACTCTTTATTTATTGTGTAATAGTTATATGGAATAATTATTTAGTTTACGTATGGAAATATTTATTATTTCTATCTCTAGTAATGACATCGTGTCGTTGGTAACGCTGTGTACCATTCATCATCATTGGTAGTTCTGTCAACCATTGGTAACGTTGCTAATGTTATCGTCCTCTACATCTGTTGTTTAAATATTTTAACTCAATATATATGTCAACAGTGTTAATATTTATATGGTTCATTTGTATTGTATTTAATTGTGTGATTTTCGCACAGGAAATATATGATTTCCTATAGTAGATATCGTGATTTAACTGGTTTTCACATTCATTTCATCCGTAATAACATCAACCAATTCGTCAACTTATAGTTAACCGAATTGGTTGATCTGTTTGTTTGCGATTGAAATGGTCATCAAAATCGGTTAAATCACGTTATTTGCTATAGGAAATCATATATTTCCTGTGCGAAATCACACCATGTAATACAATACAAAATTACCTAATTTTCTCCTTATGTGAAGAATTTTTCTTCACTCTTCTTCCGTTTGTATCTTGGTATCGCCCCAATATTATAGTTACCCCCATAAACTTTCGCTCCATACTTAATGTTTTCTTTACAGAAACATCGGGAGAACTATTTTAAACTAACTAAACTTGTTGACAATGGTGTACGCCATGTTCGTGACGTTACATCATAGACATGCACAGCAAAAGTCTGACACCGGCGTACGGTGGTTCTTTCCTTAAACTACGTGTGTCAAGATAAATCATTACACTGGTTTTGAATATAATTTCATTACTGCTGACTTGAATGCAGTTTTTATTTCTCTGTACCAATTAAGGTCTGTTAATTTCAAGATTTATGCCCACCGCACCAGCCCATTGCTAACTGCTCATTTCACTTATTAATTTTTAGCAAGCCAGAATAGGTAAGATTACTGTATATGTATATTCCTTTAGAGCAGCAAGATTTCTCTAAGTATTTTTTACAAAATCCTGCCTCCTACTCACTCCTTACAACTTTGTATTGCCGTGCCCTAAAGTCCCATATGGCACCTCAATTGCGTTATTCTACGCACCACGACGCTCACCTGTTTTGAAAGGTGAAGACAGGTGAACCCACTCGCCCCAAGGTTCAGGCCATTCATACAGGAGCCATAGTTGTGACCGGCTGCCCAACCTGGTCAGTGAATCTGTGCATCTCTGGCTCACACCCCACCCCCACCACTCGACTCACACCAGGACCTGATGGCTGGGGATAGGGAAGGGTACGAGCCTGGGAGACCCTATCTACCAAAAGTGAGGATTCAAGGGGTGGACCAGTCGAGGGTGCAAACTGTGCAAACTATTCGGTCAACGGCAATTTAATCAAACAAGCCGTGACAGCCATTTGAGGACAAGGGTTGTCTTCCAAGTAAAGAGTGCAGGTAAAAACACATGGCCTCTTAGTTTTCCCCCATTTTAGCTTAGATTAATTTTCACTTGATTTAGGTTTAGCTGGCGTTTACATATTTCAGGCTGTGTGCATTGGATTGTGTGTATAGAACGGATTTTGAGCGAAGCGAAAAATCTATTTTTGAGTGAGATGGCCATGACGTCCTGATGGAAGGTTCCTTTAGTAGCTTCCCAAGGGTATATATGACTACAGTGATATTCCCAGAGAATCAAACCAAAGGTTTCACAGAATTCCAACTCAAGGGTATCGTATATAATCAGGGGACGTATTCTTGACACGCCACATGGCAATCTGCACCCTGAATAGCCTTTACGCTTCGAGGGGGATACGTGGCAGAATTAGAAGGGTAGCCGAAATAGAGGTTACCCTGGTTCCCCTACTACAATCGTATCACAACCGCGCCAACTCCCTCTGGCGGTCATTCCTTTAACTGTAGCGACTCGCTATGGTGGTGTTCCCTGTTGATCTGACATTTTCAATCGATTTCAACGGAATCTTTATGCTTTCTACGGCTTCTTTCTCCATCCAGAAAGTTGAGTATCTATTCTTTACAATATGTATTTTAGTTCCAGCCTCACGATGAAATTAGTGTAATTATTGTGTTTGGATCTACGCCAGTCACCGGTGTCGCCATAGGCGCAGTCGTTCATTGGGCATGTGTTATTTAGTTAGCAGAACGACATTCCCGGTTTAAATAGCATTAATTGTTATTATGAAAGCTAATTAGGCATTTTATACTGTAAAGATATTTATTTGCATAATTTTCCCTTTTCCTGTGTCGATCGTATATGTCAGAGTTTTGGTGATTTTAGGTAACCGAGATCTCGCTTTGTCTAGGTATCCCAACCTAGACAACATATACTTTCGACATTTCCCAGGTTACCCTTGTGTATCGGTTATCATTCTTTGGAGATTGATATCACCTGGAATTATATTAGCCGTTACTAGTCTCGAATAGAGATTTTTGGGTAATCTCTCTTCCCTCTGAGAGTAGCCTTAGGCTACAACTCTCTGCGTCGGCCTTGAATTTTGAATTCAGGCATGACTAGCCTAGAGTTTTTCTGCCTCATCCCTTAACAGCAGACGGCAAGTTTTGGGATTCGATCAGAACCTCAGAGTATTTAGTCTTTTGTCGGCAGTCGGTCGGCGGGGTGATTGCATTCCCCTGCCGGCTGAACTGCCGGCATAGGAGGCTAGCCCTCCCTAGATTACACCTGAAGTGGTTGCATGATGCCGCCACCTTCTCCCTGTGGTCTAGTAGACTAGTCCTATGCTCGCAGACCCTAGGCTGTAGAGTTGTATACTCTTGTTGCCTAGGATGGCCCCGGCATTGGAACTCTGTTTCTCCCTTATTGAGAGGAACGGAATGGACTGCCGTCTCCTTAACTGTATTAGCACCTCCTAAGTTGGAGAATAGAAGATTCTCCTGCCGCTTGAGGTTGTGCCGGTACTGAAACAGAGTTTCTTCAAGGTGTGTAGGTCCGGCAACATTGCCGGCCTCTCCCATACCTCATATAGGACCCTCCCCCCCACCCCCTCTGTTCTTTTACGATGGCCGAGCCATTGTCTTTCCTGAGCCGGCGTCCTGCAACCTTACCATTGCCAGTGGGTTGCCGGAGCCGGCCAGACCCCCTCTCCTCAGCTGACGGCTGTCGGCGACTGACAGCTTTCGGCGGCCATGCCGGCTGTGGGTAGGAGGTCCCTTTTGTCACCAAGGTTCTCCAGTTCTCCCTTGAACTGCTGGCCACAACTTCTGTTGTCGGCGTGTTGCTCTGGCCGGCAGTAGACCAGCACAGATAGGTACTGACTCAGTCGGTAGCATGCCGACTGTATTAGTGCTGCCGGAGGCTGGCCTACAGTGGCTAGATGGAAGCCTGAATGTTACATTCTCCCCTTCCATTTGAACCTTCTTTTCGGAGAAAGGCAGTAAAATTAGACTTTTACATCCTTTATTACTGTATACATACACAGTAATAAATAGCCTTCACTCAATGCTTTCTCTCTCTCTCTCTTAACTAGCATGCTAGATGCTCCGGCAAGAGCTAGCTAATCCAGCAACTTACCGGCTGAACTACAGTACATATCTATACAGGTAGTCAGTAGATTTGCAGTATAGTATATACGGCAGATGGAAAACTAACGTATATATTAGACTAGTAGAAAGGTAGTAAAATTAGAATATTACATCCTTTATTATTGTAAACATACACAGTAATAGATAGCCTTCACTCCATGCTTTCTCTCTCTCTCTTATCTAGCATGCTAGATGCTCCGGCAAGAGCTAGCTAATCCGGCAACATGCCGGCTGAACTACAGTATATGATTATACAGGTAGTCCGTATATTTGCAGCATTGTATATACGGCAGATGGAAACCTAAAGTATATATTATACTAGTAGTTATTTCCAATATATCTTGGGTATCCCTGCCCAGGTATTTGCTGAACCCAATTCTATATTGATAGAATAATATTTCGTCAATATTCTGATTTGAAATCAGTTTCCATTTACCCTACAATATTAAATTTCGCAAAGGGATGGTGGTGTGACACCTCTAACCCTTAAAGAAGAGAGCCCTTATCCCTGAGTTTCCCTGATCAGGAAACTCCCTGATTTAATATTTTAAGGGAGGTCACAGCAAATAGATTGGTTGGGATACACAAACATATGTCTTTTATCTTTTCTATCAACATATCTTGGGTACCCTTATGCGAGCTTCTGCTGGTACCGCTCCTATATCGAAAGAATGGCATTCCCTCGATACACTGATTGTGAAATTAGTCCTCCTTACCTCACAGTGTTGCGTGTATAGATTTTGCATATAATTTTTACTTTCAAGACTAGCACAGTCTCGGGATCACAGAGCCGTGTGTCAGATCCCCTTTCTATCGTTAATCATTGCAGAAGACTATAAGTCTAATCAACCATATTTTTATTATTTTGCATGTCTTGTATTACATTTTTTGTTTGTTAAGATGTTCGTTTCTTTCAATGTAAACTTGTGTAATAAAGCAAGATTAGGTTAATTACCCCTTCTTCTCTTTGCTCCTGCATATATTTGATTATGCCTATTATGATTATTTAATCTCGGGACAGTATACCCGATATTTTGAAAGGAGTAAGCCTAAATAACTTAAGAGTAATAAGTGTATTAGCGAGTGACTTAGTATTTAATCTATGCTTCGAAGGTAAAGATCCATATCTTTAACTTTTACTTTACACTACATCACTGCTCCCATCCATTGCCATTGTCTCAATAATTACTTAACATAAGATTCCTGTCCAGCATCTCACTGGGGTCCCTTGGACGGAGCCGATACAGAGCCTATACTAAGAGTGTAGATGTCCTTAGACCTAACAAAGCTAGAGTAGGCCATCAAATTACTTTTATTTCACGTGTGGAGTTTTCGGGCCTCTGGACAGAGTTCAGGTTTTTTGCATTTAGAGTGATGGTTCCTTGAGCTGATCTTGTCCTTGACGTAGGGATACTCTCCTAGGATAAGTTCCCACTCAACAATTAAATAAAAAACACAAAATTTCTCCACACCATAGTCTTGTGAATACCTTTGCCATTAATTACAAAACTCGAGTATTTAACTGAATTAACTTCTAAGATACATTTGCTCTTATTAACTCTCATATTATGTTCCTTCAGTTTCTTCAGAACTGCCCCTAATCTTTCTCTATGTTCTCTTTTATCTTTACTAGATACTAGAATATCATCTATGAAAATTAATATTCCTTGTATTCCTGAAAAAAAAATCTTATCCATAGTATATTGCCATATAGCTGGACTACTTGCTACTCCATAAGGCAATCTCTTTGGCTTACATAAACCTAAGGATGTATTAACTGCACATAGTTCTTGTGAATTTTTATCCATGGGAAGCTGCTGAAATGCTTGTCAAAGATCTAACTTAGAAAATACAGTACATCCTGATATAGTTGCAAACATGTCCTTTGGATTTGATAATGGGTGTTGAGCTGTCTGGAGCTGTGGCTTCAACATTACCTTGTAATCTCCACTAACCTAACCTGCCCATTTTCCTTCACAATAGGAACAAATAGTGTAGCCCAGTCTAAGTGTGTAACTTTTTCCCAAAAACCTTCACGTTCTAACCTTTTGATTTCTATTCCAACTGCACTTGCCAATGCATATGCTACTGGTGTTGGACCAAAAATCTAGGAGTACTATCTGATTTTATAACTAAAATTGCCTTTGCGCTCTTTACTGTACCAACTTTATCCCCAAATACGTCTTGAAACTCTGATAGAATATTATCCACAGACACTTCATTCTTGTGTTCATCTTGTGTACCTGTAACCAAAATACTAAGTCAATCTAATTCTAAATACTGTATCCAAACCTAGTAAAGTTTGTCCTTTACCTTTAACTACCGTTAATGGTATTCTATCTAACTTCTGATCTTTATACTGTACTTCTACTTCGAAGCACCTATTACTGAATATCATAACCATTATAACCTTTCAAAACTCTATTTGTACCTTCTAATAACAAATTAGGAATGGTTTTAGCTGTTTTCTTAGACATAATTGATACATCAGCTGCTGTGTCAACTTACATTACAATTGGTTTACCATTTATGATCACTTCTACCAATATATGTTTCTTTGCACCTTTGTTGACAGAATTAAAGTGAAACACAAAATCAGTTTTGGCCTATCCTGATTATCATGAACATCTTCCATATTATTCTCTTGGCCTATAGTATCAATTGCTGCATTTATTTTCTTTGTGTACTGTTTAGGGAATCTACAAACATTTGAGACATGGCTCATCTTTCTACAATTTTGCCACATGTGTCCCGTAGCAGGGCATTTCCTTGCTTCATATGGAAGATGATCAGTTTTACCACAAATATAGCATATGGGTTTTTCCTGTTGCTTCTAGGTATAGGTCTGATTCTGATATTTGTGAGCATTAGATTTTGGCAATTTCCTATGACTAGGCTTTGACATATTCTTTCTTGGATTCTCATTATCTTTCAACTTTGAGCCTATCTTGGTAATTTTAGAATTTCCCATTCTACTGCTTGTAGAATTACCTATTAGATTTTTAGGCTCAGCCATATCATCCTGATGGAAGGTTCCTTTAGGTAGCTTTCTAAGGGATATTTGGCTATAGTGATACTCGCAGAGAATTAACCACAGGTTCCCAGAATTCTAACTCCTGGCGCGAGTATCCTTAATATAACTTTTAAGGATATCGCATAAAATCAGGGGATGTATTTCTTGATAGGACAGATAGCAATCTTCACCCCAAATAGAATTTACACTTTGAGGGGGAAGAGTGGTGAAAATGAAGGGGAGCCGTTATCAAGGTTACCCGGTGGATCCCCTCCTAGTACTACTACGGCGTATTATTCCTTTTAACGTAGCCATTTAAGTATGGTGCTTTCCCACGTTACTTTTTATGTTGTTACTGTTTTCAAGGAATATTATCATGCAATCTCCAGCCTCTTCATCCTCGGGAAAGTTGAGTATTTAATCTTTCCTGTGTATAATTTTTTGGCTCCCTTCTCACAGTTAAATTAACATAATTTAGGTGTGTTTAGTGGAGCACTGTCATCCCTGGAGGCGGCCATTTTAAGACCGCTGTCGTACGCCATAAAACGGATTTTGAGCGAAGCAAAAACTCTATTTTTAGGTGAGGTAGCCATGTCGTCCTGATGGGAGTTCCTTCATAGTAGCTTCCTAGGTTATATTTAACTACAGTGATATATCCCAGAGAATTTTACTAAAGGTATCCAAAATTCTAACTCCTGGCGCGACTATCCCTTGCTTTTGTCTTTAGGGATATCGCATAAGATCAGAGGACATATTCTTGACATGCCACATAGCTATCTACACCCCTAATAGCATTTACGCTTCGAGAGGGGAAAGTGGCAAGAATTGTAGGAGGGCCGTTATAAGGCAACGCTCCTACTCGTACTGTTGTTGAGCGCCAGCAAGACGCCGTGTCTTGGCACCATCTTGTCATTCTTTGTAGCGTTAGTGAGGGGCTACAGATACAGTACATATGGGAGGGATTCTTTTATCCTTTGTAAAATGAGGGTGGGTCCATCAGGACGACATGGCTACCTCACCCAAAAATAGATTTTTCGCTTCGCTCAAAATCCGTTTTTTGGGCTCAGGCCATGTTGTCCTGATGGAAGTTTACCAGAGCATTAATGTATCAGTGGCTTTTCAATAGTGCCAATAACCGCAAGATAAATTTTCCTTGGTCTTCTAGACCTAGAGACACATGGTGTTACCGTCATACACCTTTCAACTGAGCATGGACTATGTCAGTGCTTCCTGCCCCCTACAGGGAAGAGTCATGGGAGACTCTAGGAAAAAACCCGAGGATTGTAAGTTCAAGGAACAATCTAGCAAACAAGTTGTATATTGGTCTCATCATATACATGTAAAACATAGTTTGTATTCTGGAAGGAACAAAGTATGTATTGATTACTAACACCTCCCTTGGTCTGCTTGTGTGTTGTAGACAAGGTAGACAGGTTTTCATTCATGTAGGAAATTTGTACAGTCAGTAAAGCAATCAGGTTCATGAGGTCAGTCATTACCAGGGACTGAACTTAATACAATAATATATAATTGTGATGTTTGTTTGCTTAGAACAAAAATAGTATTTATTCAGAAGATATTTTCAAAAATACGAGGATAATAATTTGCTCTGACACTTTATTTGTATTTTTAGAATTTTTAGGGCGAAATGAGACGCAAAATTCCTAAATGTGTTTATTAATAAACAGTATATAGAAATCATTAGTTGCATATATATACAATTAAAGAGAGATTTCTTTGAAAATATTGTGTAAAAGCATAATAAAAAGGTAATAACAGAAAAAAAGTTTTATCTAAAAAGGAAACACGAAGCCACTCTAAAGGAAGTATAGTAATATTTCACTATTGTTTCTGTCGTTACAGTTTAAAGGAAACACTTGCGTAGAATACGCATGGCACATATGTAAGTCTTTTATGCTTTTGTCACCTTTGTACTTAGAACAGTCTATAGTGTCATTACTTAGACACTTCACTAAACATGATACACCGTAGGAGTAAACCATGTACACCCATCACTAAAAAGTCCCAATTAGTGCACTGTTCTTTGCAGAATTCAAGCGGCAGGTTTTAGTACACTACCTGCTGCCACGACAAAATGCTTTATCTCTTGCACTTGTTTCGCTTAGTGCTTGAAGAAAACTCTGGATGACACTACCTGCTGCCACCACAAAATGCTTTATCTCCTGCACTTGTTTCGCGTAGTGCTTGAAGAAAACTCTGGATGACTTCCATCCAGTATAGGAGCGAAGACTCAAAACTCATGTTCTGAAAGAAGTTCAGAGACGAAGCAACTTTTCTCGGATCATGACCTGCGTGTGTGCTGTCTGGATCCGCTCTGCGAATTAAATAGGTGACCTTCGCCCTTCGTTGTCTCAAAGTCAATGTTAAACCTGGGGTTTCTCCCCTGAAAAGCTGTCCTCCCCTAAAGTCTGAAGTTCTACGAAGATAGACCTTTAGGCATTTTACTGGACATAGAGATGCTTCTTCCTTCAGAGGGCAGAGTCTCCAGGGACCCACCTTTTGGTGGGCAGCTCATTCTTGGCGAGAAACGCTGAGTAGGGAAATAGGTTCAGTCCTCCGCAGTCTATGAGCTGAATGTGGCCATCATCCCTCGAAAGGGCCACAATTTTGCTAACTCTGGCTCCTGAGGCTAGTGCAAATAAGAATATCACCTTTTGAGTAAAATCTTTTAGAGGAATCTTCATTGCTCAAGGTAAATGCTAGATGAAGAACCTGATCCAAGAACCAAGAAATGGGCCTCGGAGGTGCTGCGGGCCGAAGTCTAGCGCAGGCCTTAGGTATCTTATTGAAGATTTCATTGGAGAAGTCCACCTGGAAGGCATACAGTAAAGATCTAGTCAGGGCAGATTTACACGTAGAGATCATGTTGGCTGCTAAACCTTGTTCATGGAGATGAATAAAGAAAGATAAACAGAAATCTGTTGATATCTCTTTTGGTTTCTTTGCCTTGACGAAGGCCACCCATTTCTTCCAGGAAGACTCGTATTGTCTTCTAGTTGATTTCGACTTGTATTCTTCTAAAAAGTTGATACTGTCCTTTGAAATCCCGAACCTTTTCTTGACCACTAAGGTGAGAAAATCATGAGATGAAGGTTCTGGGTTTTCTGTGATGAAGCGGAGACAGTCAACTTCTGCACTTGCTGAGTATGAACGGGATCCGGCAACGGAATCAGCTTCAGTCGTAGTTCCGTTATCAGGGGGAACCAGATGCTGTTGGGCCACTTGTGAGCCACTATCGCTGCTGTACCTTGAAAGGCTCTCAGTTTGTTGAGGACATTCAGCAGGAGGTTGGTTGGAGGGAACAGGTAAATCCTGGACCATCTGTTCCAGTCTATGGACATCGCATCCGTTGCTTCCGCTAGAGGATCCTCGTATGGGGCTACGTACCGGGGTAGCTTCTTGTTGTCACTCATTGCGAAGAGGTCTATCTGCAGTTCTGGGACTTTGTGTAAGATGAAGGAGAATGATCTTGCATCTAGGGACCATTACAACTATCAGGGTGAGCCTGGATTGAGTGTCCGCTGTCACATTGAGGAACCCTTGAAGGTGAACTGCTGATAAGTGTGTAATATTCCTGCTTAATCTATATTGTAGTCATTCTCTGTAAAGATGCATGCAAAAAAGAAAATGAAAAGACGAGTTCTTGAAGAGAGATGTATTCTCTAGTACACGGAGGCAGACACTGACTCTATTTCAAATTCAACTGCCCAACGGCTGGAGTCATGACGTAATAAAAACGTCACTACAATAACAGAAAATCATGACGTAATGATAACGTCACTACAATAACAGAAAATGGAATTGATCATAAGTTAAGATAAACTAAAGCAATATATAACAATAGCTCCTCTCTAAATGAAAACAAAATAAGAAGATATAATAGAAAAATAACCTTGACAATCATTTACAATAACACACCATAACATCTCTAGTATTCATCATAACCATAACGTATCACAGGTTTTCTATTTCTAGTTGAGCGCCTGATAGGAATAACATCTGTTACAGGAATATCACCAGAAACCCCAATAGCTGGTAGCCTACACTTATGTTATTGTGAGGGGAAACAATGGAAGGGAACTCAACAGAAACATAAGGTTGTACTACTTGTTGCTGAGAAGGTAATTCATTATAGGATGTGTTGTGCTGTACTTTGGTAGGAAGTTCTATTAACCATAATAATTACTTGGAACATAGATGAACAATTGTTAGTAATTATTTCTCAGCTGATCCCATCTCTTGTCGTCAATTTTTCTGTATGGGATTTAATAAGACGTTGGTATTCTTAAAATACACCTTTTCAATATTAAACTTACCCGATAATCATGTAGCTGTCAACTCCGTTGCCCGACAGAATTCTACGGGAGGGATACGCCAGCTATCACTATACTAGAAGGGGGTGTACTCACAAGCGCCACCTGTGGCCAGGTACTACAGTACTTGTTGTTGACGCCACCTCACTTTTTCCTCTGTCGTGCTTCCGGCAAGACGTTCTTGGATACGCTTATGATTTTGGAGTATTGTTCACGGTTTGGTGAAGTATTTCTCTAAAATTTGCAGCTATTCGCTATACTGGAAACTTCTATATTAGCTTAGTTAGCTTTTGGAATTAATTTGATTAATTATGGTGACGAAGAGAGTATGAACTCTCTTTCACCTTTAATGGCCGACCCTTCCCTTAGACGGAAGTGTTGGTGTCTAAGAGAGTATAGACTCTCTTTCTTAATTTTGCTAACAAAAGTTATAGATTTATATTATATCTCTCCGCCTCTTATAGGCCTCTTCGATTAACTTCCTTTTATTATAAACTTATTAAAATTAATTTTTATATTTGTTTATATTCGACCTTCCTAATAGTAGGCGGTCTTTTCTTGGTACCGAAGTTAATTAACTTTGAGCCCGTCATTTCGGTTTTACCTGTTAACATATTATGCTATTTTAATGTCTTTGAAAGAATTTCTTTGATAGTCTCGTACTGTTTTCAAAGTTGAACTAACGTTTTGTTTTGTCTCTGCAGTTGTTGACGTTCAGAACGTTCAACTTGCGCTCTATCGTTACGATAGAGAAAGAATTTTCACGGTTTCACGTTGCAGTAAGAGTAACCGTGTCTAGCGTTTTGTTCATTCTTTCTTAACTTAATGGTTTTAATCCTAATAAAGGAACTTTTCATTTTGGGAAATATTTCAGTTTTTCCTTTAACAATAATATGTTTTAACGATATATGATTGGGCTCTTCTCTCAGGTTCTAAGTCAAGAGAGAGAGAGAGAGAGAGAGATAGAGACGGAGGGAGAAAGAGGAGGATAAACGTTTCATTCAAGCGAGTAACGTTGTTATCGTTTTTGCTCTTCTCCCTAGTCTCTTTAGGGGAAGAAGGTAAACGTTTCTAGAGTGATCTAGTGTTTAGTCTCTTTCCAGCCACTGAATTATTTATCTTTCATTAGATTTTTCTGTTACATTGTAATTCTGTTTTCGCAATTACTAACTTTTGAGAAAGGATAGAATTGCGTGTTTCAGGTACAAACCACTTAAAGTTTCGAGTTCAGTGAAATAAGTGCAAACAGAAAATCAAAGTGATAAGTGATTAGCGCAAAGTGTGTCAGTGTTGTGCGTGAGGGTACTTCTGTGCGTGCCAGTCGTTCTCCCAGTCCGGGACCTCTTGCAAGCTCCCAAGCCCAGGGGAGAAGCAATGTTGAAGGGCAAAAGGGTTCAGCAGGCCTTGATCGGCGCACAGAAGTATCCTCGGTGGTTGCGGGCGTGTCTTACCGAGACCGTCACTCCCACCCGCAGACGATTGAGCCCTTATTTTGCTCGTCTGCAGAAGAAATTTAGGGGAGAAAACGCTGGTCTCAGGTCTCAAGACCTCTTAAACGTAAAGTCCAGACCTATGCCAGACGTACGAAGTTAGAGTTCAACAACCCGGATGCAGTCATTGGGTTAGCTCTGACTCGCCGCAGTCATCAGTTGAATGCACTCCGCCTAAGAGGAGTAAGGTTCTGCCGCAACAGATCTCTGCTGTTAAGGCTTTACCTCAGCAGACCTTAGTGTCTGCCGACCCCAAGTTGACTCTACTGCAGTCCATGCAGTCACAACTTTCGGTCTTGATGCGTGAGTGTCGGGCTGAGAAGGTTGCGCCTCCGCCTGCGCTCGCTCCGCCTGCGCTCGCTCCGCCTGCGCTCGCTCCGCCTGACCGCAGTACCGCCTGCCAGGCGTACGATGTTGAGCCACATTATGAGTTTACTGATCCCAGTGGTGTGCAGCTCCCTCCGCCTTCCTTAAGGCAACCTCAGCAATGGGAACAGGAGGCTTATACCTCTCTTCCTCCGCTTCCACTTGCTGTTCCACCAGTGAGGCAACACTCGCTTGAGGTACAACAACCTCTCCCATCCATGAGTCAGTCTCCTCAGCTCTCGCTGCAGCGAGCTCAACCCTCCTCAAGGCAAGCACCTCAACACCTTAGCCTTGCGCCTCAGGAGCCTCAACTTGCGAGACTTTTACTGCGTTCTGCGCAGCCACTACCTTTTCGCTCTCAGCTCACACCGCAGGAACCTCAACTCGTTCCTCAGGAACTTGCTACTGCGCATCCGCCAACCACTCAGCAAGCGCAACCCTTGAGTTCAGCCACTCATGCCAGGAGTCAGCCTCCTCCACCCATGCGCCTACCTTCTGCTACTTCTTTTGATCAGCCTTTGCAGACTGAGCCTCAGGTGTTCCCTCAACAGAGTCTTGAAGAGGAAACCACAACTATTGTTGTTCCAGCTCGTTCTGACTCTGCTGTTCAGCATACCTTACCTCCATTTTCAAACATTATGATAATGGAGGTTATTTGTATTACTTATAAAAATATATTTGTATTCCTTGCAATATATTTTTAACAATATCGCAAAATATGGCAAAAATATGAATCATGAGTTATGAATGTAAGGTAAATATTATGTTGATATTAAAACCCCATGCAAGCATGCATAAAGCACTCTAGCACTGGTCATGGAATTTCTGAGAAATGTTAAACGCCATGCACACGCTCTGCTTACCTTACAGCATGCTCTACATACAGCATGCTCTGCTTACAGCATGCTCTGCATACAACATGCTCTGCATACAGCATGCTCTGCATTCAGCATGCTCTGCATACAACATGCTCTACATACAGCATGCTCTGCATACAGCATGCTCTGCATACAACATGCTCTGCATACAGCATGCTCTGCATTCAGCATGCTCTGCATACAACATGCTCTGCATACAGCATGCTCTGCATTCAGCATGCTCTGCATACAACATGCTCTACATACAGCATGCTCTGCATACAGCATACTCTGCATACAACATGCTCTGCATACCTTACCGCATGCTTCTCAGTCACACATCTTTGGTTGTTGCCAACTCACTAGACTGTCAAGCAGTTTCATAACGTTGCCTTCTAGTCTGCTGCTTTTGCACCAGTGAAACCCTCACTGAGAGAACTTAGCTTTTCTAGGATATGGTCCCTGTAGATGAGAAAGTTCTTTTCTCCCTCCTTCTGATATTCCCTTGAGGACTCTGTCATTTGGAGGGAGCCTTTAGCTGCGTAGCCTCCTATGGACTTTTATTTAAGCATAACATGCTTCCAGGGAAGGTAATGGTTCCACTTCAGTCGCTAATCCCGTCTGTTACCACACCTACTCCCATAGACCTTGAGCTGTGTTGCAAGACATGCAGTCCAAGCTTAGTCCTTGTTAGAGGATTTTTTGTTTACGGAGTCAATGTGTCACGGGGAAGACGTTCAACAACCAGCAGAAGTGACTTGTTGTGACGCAGTGCGGCAACCTCAGCAACCCGATAAGGAGTTGTCTGTACGAACCAGACAGTCTAGACAGATTCGGGTTGTCACTGTACTTCCTCGCTTGCCCATGGTTGACAGTTCACTGACTGTGCAGCAGTACCATGATCTTGTGTCCGGCTCCGTCAGACGACTGGCTTTTAAGAGCTCCCACAAGTCGTCGCTGTCTGGAGATTTTCAAATGGACTATGGATCTGACCAAGGAACTGGGCCTCCTGGTCAATTTTGAGGAGTCTCAGCTCGTCCCATCCCAGACCATTGTCTCCTTGGGTATGGATCTTCAGAGTCGAGCTTTTCGGGCTTCTCCGTCGGCCCCAAGGATCTTCCAAGCCCTAGAATGCATCCAGAGCATGCTGAGAAGGAACCGATTTTCAGTCAGGTAGTGGATGAGTCTAACAGGGACACTTTCATCGCTGGCCCTGTTCATCGTGTTAGGGAGACTCCACCTCCCCCCCCCCTTCAGTATCATCTAGCTGCTCACTGGATAAAGGACATGACGCTAGAGACGGTCTCAGTTCCTGTTTCCGAAGAGAGGAGGTCTTCTCTCGCGTGGTGTAAGAACAGCTTTCTTCTCAAGGAAGTCTACCTTTGGCTGTTCAGAAACACGACCGCCGTCTCCTCTCGGACGCATCAGACACGGGCTGGGGTGCGACTTTGGACGGACAAGAATGCTCGGGAACATGGAATCAGGAGCAAAGGACACTTCACATCAATTGCAAGGAGTTGTTGGCGGTTATTCTGGCCTTGATAAACTTCAAGTCCCTCCAGCTTAACAAAGTGGTGGAGGTGGACTCTGACAACACCACAGCCCTGGCTTACATCTTCAAGCAGGGAGGGACTCTTTCGTGGAAGTTGTTCTAGATCGCAAGGGACCTACTCATCTGGTCTAAAGATCGAAAGCTAACTGGTAACGAGGTTCATTCAGGGCGGTATGAATGTCATGGCAGATCACCTCAGCCGGAAGGGTCAGGTCATCCCCACAGAGTGGACCCTTCTCAAGAATGTTTGCAGCAGACTTTGGGCCCTGTGGGGTCAGCCAACCATAGATCTGTTCGCTACCTCGATAACCTAGAGACTCCTGTTGTATTGTTCTCCGATTCCAGACCCAGCAGCAGTTCACGTGGATGCTTTTCTGCTGAATTGGTTCCATCTCGACCTGTATGCATTCCCGCCGTTCAAGATTGTCAACAGGGTACTTCAGAAGTTCTCCTCTCACAAAGGGACACGGCTGACGTTGGTTGGCTCCGCTCTGGCCCGCGAGAGAATGGTTCTTAGAGGTACTGCAATGGCTGGTCGACATTCCCAGGACTCTTCCTCTAGGAGTGAACCTTCTAAGTCTACCTCACGTAAAGAAGGTACACCCAATCCTCCACGCTCTTCGTCTGACTGCCTTCAGACTTTCGAAAGACTCTCAAGAGCTAGGGGCTTTTTGAAGGAGGCAGCCAGAGCGATTGCCAAAGCAAGGAGAACATCCACTCTCAGAATCTATCAGTCTCAAGGGGAAGTCTTCCGTAGCTGGTACAAGACCAATGCAGTTTCCTCAACCAGTACCACTGTAACCCAGATTGCTGACTTCCTGTTATATCTAAGGAAAGTAAGATTCCTTTCAGCTCCTACGATCAAGGGTTACAGAAGTATGTTGGCAGCGGTTTTCCGCCACAGAGGCTTGGATCTTTCCACCAACAAAGATCTACAGGACCTCCCTAGGTCTTTTGAGACCTCAAAGGAACGTCGGTTGTCCACTCCAGGCTGGAATCTAGACGTGGTCCTAAGGTTCCTTATGTCATCAAGATTTGAACCTCTCCAATCAGCCTCTTTTTAGGACCTCACATTAAAAACTCTTTTCCTCGTGTGCTTGACAACAGCTAAAAGAGTAAGTGAGATCCACGCCTTCAGCAGGATCATTGTTTTCACATCTGAAACGGCTACATGTTCCTTGCAGCTCGGTTTTTGCTAAACGAGCTTCCTTCACGTCCTTGGCCTAAGTCGTTCGAGATCCCAAGCCTGTCCAACTTGGTGGGGAATGAACTGAAGAGAGTACTTTGCCCAGTTAGAGCTCTTAGGTACTATCTAAAAAGGTCTTTACCTTTACAAGGACAATCAGAAGCCTTATAGTGTGCTATCAAGAAACCTTCTTTTCCAAGTTCTAGAACTCAGTTTCTTACTATTCAGGCTTCTGATTAGAGAAACACATTCTCATCTGAAGGAAGAAGACCTTGCTTTGCTGAAGGTAAGGACACATGAAGTGGGAGCTGTGGCTACTTCAGTGGCCTTCAAACAGAGCCATTCTCTGCAGAGTGTTATGGATGCAACCTATTGGAGAAGCAAGTCAGTGTTCGCATCATTCTATCTCAAAGATGTCCAGTCTCTTTACGAGTACTGCTACACCCTGGGACCATTCGTAGCAACGAATGCAGTAGTAGGCGAGGGCTCAGCCACTACATTCCCATAATCCCATAACCTTTTAACCTTTCTCTTGAATACTTTTTATGGGTTGTACGGTCGGCTAAGAAGCCTTCCACATCCTTGTTGATTTGGCGGGTGGTCAATTCTTTCTTGAGAAGCGCCGAGGTTAAAGGTTGTGATGAGGTCCTTTAGTATGGGTTGCAGCCCTGTATACTTTAGCACCTTTGAGTTGATTCAGCCTTCCAAGAGGAACGCTGCGCTCAGTAAGGAAGACGATCTTATTAAAGGCAGAGTAACGGTTCAAGTCGACTTCCTTACCAGGTACTTATTATTTTATTGTTATTGTGGATAACTGATTATATGAAATACGGGATACTTAGCTATCCTTTAGTCTTGTACACTGGTTTTTCACCCACCCCCCTGGGTGTGAATCAGCTACATGATTATCGGGTAAGTTTAATATTGAAAAATGTTATTTTCATTAGTAAAATAAATTTTTGAATATACTTACCCGATAATCATGATTTAATTGACCCACCCTTCCTCCCCATAGAGAACCAGTGGACCGAGGAAAAAGTGAGGTGGCATCAACAACAAGTACTGTAGTACCTGGCCACAGGTGGCGCTTGTGAGTACACCCCCTTCTAGTATAGTGATAGCTGGCGTATCCCTCCCGTAGAATTCTGTCGGGCAACGGAGTTGACAGCTACATGATTATAGGGTAAGTATATTCAAAAATTTATTTTACTAATGAAAATAACATTTTAATGAAATATGTGACTACACGGCTCTTTGACAGCAGACTCCTAAGTGTGTGTGGAGCGTCATACACAATCTGACAAAACCAAAACATTTCTAAACAAAAGAGCATCGCTCTGAAAAGACTTAAATCCTACTCCAGTACAAAACCATAAAGAATCACATCCTATCTTTGAGGTAATCAACAAATGTTTGAATCCTAATACCAAAACAAATCATTACACTTATGTACAAAGCAAAACATGTTTTATTCATGCAATATGATGCAATGTTGTGCAATACCTGCAACACTTGAAATAATATAGTACATTATTACAATAATACATAACAGTCTCCTCCCCCTTAACTTGACATTGTAAAAATCTTCATAAATCTAATCTCTCAGGGGGCTTTCCTCTGCTAATCCTATTAGGAAGCACTTTAACCTCATCTTGTACTGGTACATGAATTGGTTCTGAATCTACATTGGATGTTAGAGCATCTTGGTTAATATTTGACTCATTTGATCTAACTACTTCTTTAACCCTGGATAGGTACGGTGGGTCGTTTGCGACCCCGAGCGTCAAAAAAAAACAGGTTTTTCTCACGTGACTCACCCCTGTGACTGAATTTGTGGGTGATCGACCTGCAGGAGGTGTCTCCCCTACACGCTCTAGTAGTGTCCAGATGTGCATTGCTGTAGCTGTACTCCTTCCCCGATTTCTGAGACGCGTCGGGGTCGTTCGCGTCCGAGTTTACCCTTCTGAGGTAGTTTGCATAATTATCAAAGTTATTACGTATTATGAAATTGTCGTAGAACGGTGCAACTTGTATAGGTTATCAGTTGTGGAAAGTCTTGGTGGATTGTTTGGCTACCATGTGCATGTTTTTTTTTTTAGTTAAAATGTCGTTCATCACCACGAGGACCATTTTACCGCGAGTGCCCCTTTTTCATTTTTTTTCATTTTTTTGCCAAGTCATTTTTCCGTAAGATATTGCCAAATAGTGTCGTAAAACTTTTGCTTGTTTAGTGTTGGAAAGTGTGTCTAGATGATCTGGCTACCCATGCATGACTTTGTTTTTGTCAGATACGACGTAGTTATTGGTATATTGGGTATTTAACTGCGGTTACCAATTTCTGTTTTTTTTTTCAATATTTGTAAAAATTACTACGTAGTAAGGAATTGCCGTATATTATTCTTTTTTTTTCATGTTTATGTGTTAGAAAGTGTGCCTTGATGGTTGGGCTAACACGTGCATGTCTTTTTTTTTATCTGAGATGCCGTATATTAGAATGTCGGGCATTTTACCGCGAGTGTCCCTTTTTAATTTTTTTTAATTTTTTTGCCAAGTCATTTTTCCGTAAGATATTGCGAAACAGTGTCGTAAAACTTTTGCTTTTTTAATGTTGGAAAGTGTGTCTAGATGATCTGGCTACCCATGCGTGATTTTGTTTTTGTCAGATACGACGTAGTTATTGGTATATTGGGTATTTAACTGCGGTTGCCAATTTCTGTTTTTTTTTCAATATTTGTAAAAATTTACTACGTAGTAAGGAATTGCCGTATATTATTGATTTTTTTTCATGTTTATGTGTTAGAAAGTGTGCCTTGATGGTTGGGCTAACACGTGCATGTCTTTTTTTTTTATCTGAGATGCCGTATATTAGAATGTTGGGCATTTTTCCGCGAGTGCCCCTTTTTATATGTTTTGCATTTTTTTGCTTAGTCATGTTACCGTAAGGAATTGGCAAGTAGTGTCGCAAAACTTATATTTTTATAGTGTTGGAAAGTGTTTCTAGATGATCTGGCTACCCATGCCTATTTTTTTTTTAGCCAAATATGGCGTATATATAAGTATGTGTTCGATTTTCCTGTGATTGCCATTTTTTCGTTTTTTCCCATTTCTTTCAAAATTACTACGTACTAAGGAACTATCACAGAGTAATATTTCATTTATATGTTTATTTGTCGGAAAATATGCCTTGATGGTTTGCCTAGCACGTGGCTGAAATTTTTTTTTTCTGAAATGCCGTATATTAGAATGGCCATTTTTCCACGAGTGCCCCTTTTTATTTGTTTTGCATTTTTTTGCTTAGTCATGTTACCGTAAGGAATTGGCAAGTAGTGTCGCAAAACTTATATTTTTATAGTGTTGGAAAGTGTTTCTAGATGATCTGGCTACCCATGCCTATCTTTTTTTTAGCCAGATATGGCGTATATATAGGTATGTGTTCGATTTTCCGGTGATTGCCATTTTTTCGTTTTTTCCCAATTCTTTCAAAATTACTACGTACTAAGGAACTATCACAGAGTAATGATTCCTCTAGATGTTTATTTGTCGGAAAATTTTGTTTACTTTTTTTTTGATTGAATATCATCAAATTTTTTTAGCTAAAATATTGTTTTACATTTTTTTTTTCGAATTTATTTCCCTTCAAAAAAAATTTTTTGGGTCAGAATTTTAATTTTATAGACGTAAAATAATCGACAATTATCCAGCAACCCACCATACAATTTTTATGCATATCCAATAATAATTAGATTAGTAAATAACACCTTGAAATTGACATACCCTTCCTACATTTCAAGTGGCAGATTAGGGAGTCTGAGTCAGTGTGGTTGGCGGCCATTTTGTGGACATATCCGAAGCGTAAGCTGCCCTATCTATATATATTCTTGTTCCCTATAGAATTTGTGATATTTTGGTATATTTTTACCTGCATAAATATCATATTATTTATTAAATATATGTATTTTTTTACGAAATTTCCAAGTACTCAAAAAATTACCTTTAGATATGGCCCCTGATATAAATGTAATTTACAAAATAATGAAGATTTTTTTACATATTTCTATTTTAGGATAACATATGTTTATTCCCTAAAAAAATTAGCCACTTCCTATTTCATTTGGGTACCCAAAAAAATTCATGAAATTTGGACAATTTTTTTTGGCCAAAAAAAGTTACCCTTTTTTTCTCATTTCAGATCTTCACCTCCATGGGTCTGACTTCATCCAAAATACATCAAGATGTGTCCTAAACATTCAAGAATCAATTCCTAAAAGGATTTGTGTATATATGTATAAACTTTTTTTTTATGAATTTTTATGTCAGGTCTTTTTTTTTTCTACTTAATTTTTTAAAATATTTATAATAAATAGTTTTTCTGCAGATGAGTAGTATTTATCTTTACAGTTGTTTTAAGCATTCATTGAAGTTTTTTTTGGCAAAAGAAAAAAGGAGGTTACTGCAAAAACTGATTTTTCAAGAATTTTTTTTGGCGTCGGGGTCGTTCGCGTCCGAGTATACCCTTAAAGGGGTGTCCGAGGACCGTACCTATCCAGGGTTAAGTTTCTCATCTCTAACATTCACATGCTCTACTGTCTTTCTGTGTAACGGCTGTAATTGATCAACATGACGTTTTACAACATTATCACCAACACGAACATCATAATGTAAATTTCTTATCTCTCTTACAATCTCTCCTGGTACCCACTTCTCTGGAGTGTTGTACGATCTTACCATGGCATCAGACAAAGGTAAAAAATGTCTTACATTAGGAAGCTTTACTACTTGTTTATACCCTTTATCTTCTAAATCACTTTGCAAACTTGGATACAACAAATCTAACTTACACATTATCCTCCTCCCCATCAACAAATTTGAGGGTGTCACGCCTGTTGTGCTGTGCGGCGTTGTTCTAAAAGACAACAAAATCTTTGACACATGCAAAAATATATTACCTGAATTTGCTTTTCTACACTTCATATTGTGTTTAAACGTTTGGACAAATCTTTCAGCCTCTCCATTAGTAGATGGATGATATGTAGCTGAAAATGTATGCTTTATACCATTGACATTACAAAATTCTTTAAACTCTTGTGAGGTAAATTGCGGACCATTATCTGTAACAATTCTTTCCGGAATACCGTGCGTTGAACAAATTTGCATTAACTCTTTTATTGTGGCGTAAGACGTTGTTGTCTTCATTGGGATAATTTCTGGCCACTTACTGTAAGCATCTACTACTATCAAAAACAAATAATTTAAAAAAGGTCCTGCAAAATCTATATGCACTCTTTGCCATGGATACCTGGGTAACTCCCACGGGTGCATTCTAGCAAATTGAGGATTGTTCTGTTGCATAACACAATTCATACAATTCTTTATATAAGATTCCACATCTTTATCTACACCTGGCCACCATACAAAAGTTCTTGCAATTGACTTTGATCTTATAATACCTTGGTGATCAGCATGTATTTCAGACAAAACCTTATTTCTCAGTGAATTAGTAATAACTACCCTGGAACCTCTCATCACTATTCCTTGTGTTACACTCAGTTCATACCATATATCCTTATACGGTTTACAATTTTCCTCTTTTCCACATAAGTCCCTACCTGTCGTTAAACTCTCCAAAACCTTAATAAGTACTGGGTCTCGCTTGGTACTGTGTGCTACATCTTTTGCAGTTATTGGTACATCATATACAGAAATTAACAGAACACTGTCATCATACTCCTCTGGAGCTTTGTCTACGGGTAATCTGGATAAAGCATCTGCATTACCCATGTTTGATAATGGACGGTATTCTATATCATAGTGGTACGCTGCTAACGTAACTGCCCAACGTTGTAGTCTTGCAGCTACCAACGTAGGTAAACTTGCTTTTGGACCCAATATTGCTAATAAAGGTTTATGATCTGTAACAAGTGTGAACTTTTTCCTACCATAAAGATACATATGGAATTTTTTAACTCCATGAACTAATGCTAAACCTTCCTTTTCTATTTGAGAGTAATTCCTTTCTGCCTTGTTCAATACTCTAGAAGTGAATGCAATTGGTTTTTCTGTTCCATCTCGCATTACATGAGATAATACTGCACCTAAACCTATGTCTGATGCATCACATACTAATTTAACTGGTAAATCCATTTGATAATGTACTAAGAATGTAGGTGATGTTATTTCCTGCTTGATTCTTTCAAAAGATTCCTGACACTCTTTTGTCCACTTCCATTCTACCCCCTTATTCAACAGATTATACAATGGATGTGGAATTGTAGACAAATTCTGAATGAAATTCCCATAAAATGTTACTAAACCTAGAAATGATTGTAATTCCTTAACATTTTCTGGCACTTTTGATGATTGTACAGCTTTAATCTTCTCTTTAGTTTTGTGAATACCCTTGCCATTTATTACAAAACCTAAGTATTCCACTGAATCAACTTCTAAAATACATTTGTTCTTATTTACTCTAATATTATGTTCCTTCAACTTCTTCAGAACTGTTCGCAATCTTTCTCTATGTTCTCTTGTGTCTTTACCAGCAATTAAAATATCATCTATAAAAATGAATACTCCTTGCATTCCTGAAAAAATCTTATCCATAGTTTGTTGCCATATAGCTGGACTACTTGCAACTCCATAAGGTAATCTCTTTGGTCTAAACAAACCTAAGGATGAATTTACTGTACATAATTCTTGTGAAGTTTCATCCATGGGAAGCTGTTGAAATGCTTGTCTTAAATCTAATTTAGAAAAAACACTGCACCCTGACATAGTTGCAAACATGTCATTCGGATTTGGTAAGGGATGTTGAGCTACTTGCAGTTGTGGATTTAACGTTACTTTGTAATCTCCACATAACCTAACCTGTCCACTTTCCTTCACAATAGGAACTAATGGTGTAGCCCAATCTGAATATGTAACCTTTTCCAAGGAACCTTCATTTTCTGATCTCCTGATTTCTGTTTCAACTGCACTTTTCAATGCATACGGTACTGGTCTGGGAGCAAAAAATCTAGGAGAACTGTCAGGTTTCAAAACTAAAATTGCCTTTGCGTTCTTTACTGTACCTATTTTATCTTCAAATACGTCTTGAAACTCTGATATGATATTATCCATAGATATTTCATTTTTTTTTTTCATCTTGTCTACCTGTAACCTTCAAAATACAAGGCCAATCTAACTTCAAATACTGTAGCCAATCTAAACCTAGCAAGGTTTGTCCATTACCTTTTACTACTGTTAATGGCATTCTCTCTAATTTCTGTTCTTTGTACTGTACTAATACGTTCGAAGCACCTATCACCTGAATATCAAAACCATTATAACCTTTCAAAACTCTATTTGTACCTTCTAATAACAAATTAGGAATGCTTTTAGCAGTTTTCTCAGACATAATTGATACATCGGCTGCTGTGTCAACTTGCATCAAAATTGGTTTACCATTTATGATTACTTCTACCATGATATGTTTCTTTGCACCTTTGTTGACTGAATTAATGCGAAACGCAAAATCTGTTTCTGACCTAACCTGATTATCATGAACATTTTCCTCATTATTCTCTTGACCAATAGTATTAACTGTAGCATTTATTTTCTTTGCGTACTGTTTAGGGAATCTACAAGCAGTTGCAAAATGACCCATCTTTCTGCAATTCTGGCATGTCTGTCCAGTAGCAGAGCATTTCTTTGCTTCGTATGCAAGATGATCAGTTTTACCACACCTATAACACTTGGGTTTTTCCTGTTATTTCTGTGTATAAGCCTGATTCTGATATTTATGAACATTAGTGTTAGGCACTTTTCTATAACTAGGCTTTGACATATTCCTTCTCTGATTCTCATTGGTTTGCCACTTAGAACCTACTGTATTAACCCTGGAACGGTACGGTGGGTCGTCCGCGACCCCGAGCGTCAAAAAAAAAGAGGTTTTTCTCACGTGACTCACCCCCGTGACTGAATTTGTGGGTGATCGACCTGCAGTAGGTGTCTCGCCTACACGCTCTAGTAGTGTCCAGATATGCATTGCTGTAGCTGTACTCCTTCCCCGATTTCTGAGACGCATCGGGGTCGAGCGCGACCGAGTTTACCCTTCTAAGGTAATTTGCATAATTATCAAAGTTATTACGTATTATGAAATTGTCGTAGAATGGTGCAACTTGTATGGGTTATCAGTTGTGGAAAGTCTTGGTGGATTGTTTGGCTACCATGTGCATGATTTTTTTTTTAGTTAAAATGTCGTTCATCACCACGAGGACCATTTTACCGCGAGTGCCCCTTTTTAATTTTTTTTCATTTTTTTGCCAAGTCATTTTTCCGCAAGATATTGCCAAATAGTGTCGTAAAACTTTTGCTTTTTTAGTGTTGGAAAGTGTGTCTAGATGATCTGGCTACCCATGCGTGACTTTGTTTTTGTCAGATACGACATAGTTATTGGTATATTGGGTATTTAACTGCGGTTGCCAATTTCTGTTATTTTTCAATATTTGTAAAAATTTACTACGTAGTAAGGAATTGCCGTATATTATTAATTTTTTTTTCATGTTTATGTGTTAGAAAGTGTGCCTTGATGGTTGGGCTAACACGTGCATGTCTTTTTTTTTATCTGAGATGCCGTATATTAGAATGTTGGGCCTTTTACCGCGAGTGCCCCTTTTTCATTTTTTTTCATTTTTTTGTCAAGTCATTTTTCCGTAAGATATTGCCAAATAGTGTCGTAAAACTTTTGCTTTTTTAGTGTTGGAAAGTGTGTCTAGATGATCTGGCTACCCATGCATGACTTTGTTTTTGTCAGATACGACGTAGTTATTGGTATATTGGGTATTTAACTGCGGTTGCCAATTTCTGTTTTTTTTCAATATTTGTAAACATTTACTACGTAGTAAGGAATTGCCGTATATTATTGATTTTTTTTTCATGTTTATGTGTTAGAAAGTGTGCCTTGATGGTTGGGCTAACACGTGCATGTCTTTTTTTTATCTGAGATGCCGTATATTAGAATGTTGGGCATTTTTCCGTGAGTGCCCCTTTTTATTTGTTTTGCATTTTTTTGCTTAGTCATGTTACCGTAAGGAATTAGCAAGTAGTGTCGCAAAACTTATATTTTTATAGTGTTGGAAAGTGTTTCTAGATGATCTGGCTACCCATGCCTATTTTTTTTTAGCCAGATATAGCGTATATATAGGTATGTGTTTGATTTTCCTGTGATTGCCATTTTTTTGTTTTTTCCCATATCTTTCAAAATTACTACGGACTAAGGAACTATCACAGAGTAATGATTCATTTAGATGTTTATTTGTCGGAAAATGTGCCTTGATGGTTTGCCTAGCACGTGGCTGAAATTTTTTTTTCTGAAATGCGTATAATAAAATGTTGGCCATTTTTCCGCGAGTGCCCCTTTTTATTTGTTTTTCATTTTTTTACTTAGTCATGTTACCGTAAGGAATTGGCAAGAAGTGTCGCAAAACTTATATTTTTATAGTGTTGGAAAGTGTTTCTATATGATCTGGCATACCCATGCCTATCTTTTTTTTTAGCCAGATATGGCGTATATATAGGTATGTGTTCGATTTTCCTGTGATTGCCATTTTTTCGTTTTTTCCCATTTCTTTCAAAATTACTATGTACTAAGGAACTATCACAGAGTAATGATTCATTTATATGTTTATTTGTCGGAAAATGTGCCTTGATGGTTTGCCTAGCACGTGGCTGAAATTTTTTTTTTCTGAAATGCCGTATATTAGAATGGCCATTTTTCCGCGAGTGCCCCTTTTTATTTGTTTTGCATTTTTTTGCTTAGTCATGTTACCGTAAGGAATTGGCAAGTAGTGTCGCAAAACTTATATTTTTATAGTGTTGGAAAGTGTTTCTAGATGATCTGGCTACCCATGCCTATTTTTTTTAGCCAGATATAGGGTATATATAGGTATGTGTTTGATTTTCCTGTGATTGCCATTTTTTCGTTTTTTCCCATTTCTTTCAAAATTACTACGTACTAAGGAACTATCACAGAGTAATGATTCATTTAGATGTTTATTTGTCGGAAAATGTGCCTTGATGGTTTGCCTAGCACGTGGCTGAAATTTTTTTTTCTGAAATGCGTATAATAAAATGTTGGCCATTTTTCCGCGAGTGCCCCTTTTTATTTGTTTTTCATTTTTTTACTTAGTCATGTTACCGTAAGGAATTGGCAAGAAGTGTCGCAAAACTTATATTTTTATAGTGTTGGAAAGTGTTTCTAGATGATCTGGCATACCCATGCCTATCTTTTTTTTTAGCCAGATATGGCGTATATATAGGTATGCGTTCGATTTTCCTGTGATTGCCATTTTTTCGTTTTTTCCCATTTCTTTCAAAATTACTACGTACTAAGGAACTATCACAAAGTAATGATTCATTTAGATGTTTCTTTGTCGGAAAATGTGCCTTGATGGTTTGCCTAGTACGTGGCTGAATTTTTTTTTTTCTGAAATGCCGTATATTAGAATGTTGGCCATTTTTCCGCGAGAGCCCCTTTTTATTTGTTTTGCATTTTTTTGCTTAGTCATGTTACCGTAAGGAATAGGCAAGTAGTGTCGCAAAACTTGTATTTTTATATAGTGTTGGAAAGTGTTTCTAGATGATCTGTCTACCCATGCCTATCTTTATTTTTAGCCAGATATGGCGTATATATAGGTATGTGTTCGATTTTCCTGCGATTGCCACTTTTTCGTTTTTTCCCATTTCTTTCAAAATTACTACGTACTAAGGAACTATCACAGAGTAATGATTCCTCTAGATGTTTATTTGTCGGAAAATTTTGTTTACTTCTTTTTTGATTGAATATCATCAAATTTTTTTAGCTAAAATATTATATTGTTTTACATTTTTTTTTTCATTTTATTTCCCTTCAAAAATTTTTTTTTGGGTCAGAATTTTAATTTTATAGTCGTAAAATAATCGACAATTATCCAGCAACCCACCATACAATTTTTATGCATATCCAAGAATAATTAGATTAGTAAATAACACCTTGAAATTGACATACCCTTCCTACATTTCAAGTGGCAGATTAGGGAGTCTGAGTCAGTGTGGTTGGCGGCCATTTTGTGGACATATCCGAAGCGTAAGTTGCCCTATCTATATATATTCTTGTTCCCTATAGAATTTGTGATATTTTGGTATATTTTTACCTGCATAAATATCATATTATATATTAAATATATGTATTTTTTTACGAAATTTCTAAGTACTCAAAAAATTACCTTTAGATATGGCCCCTGATATAAATGTAATTTACAAAATAATGAAGATTTTTTTACATATTTCTATTTTAGGATAACATATGTTTATTCCCTAAAAAAATTAGCCACTTCCTATTTCATTTGGGTACCCAAAAAAATTCATGAAATTTGGACAAATTTTTTTGGCCAAAAAAAGTTACCCTTTTTTTCTCATTTCAGATCTTCACCTCCATGGGTCTGACTTCATCCAAAATACATCAAGATGTGTCCTGAACATTCAAGAATCAATTCCTAAAAGGATTTGTGTATAAATGTATAAACTTTTTTTTTATGATTTTTTATGTAAGGTCTTTTTTTCTACTTAATTTTTTAAAATATTTATAATAAATAGTTTTTCTGCAGATGAGTAGTATTTATCTTTACAGTTGTTTTAAGCATTCATTGAATTTTTTTTTTTGGCAAAAGAAAAAAGGAGGTTACTGCAAAAGCTGATTTTTCAAGAATTTTTTTTGGCGTCGGGGTCGCGGGCGTCCGAGTATACCCTTAAAGGGGTGTCCGAGGGTTAATTTTAGAATTTTCCATTTAATTGCTTGTAGAACTACCTATTATGTTACTTTGCCTATTTGATGTTTCTAAAGCTCTGCCTGTTATCAATACCTTTTCTAATGTTAAATCTTTATCTTGCTATAATTTCTTTCTTAGCTCTTGTGATGTGCAATGTGCAATTACTTGATCTATGATAACATTTTCTAACTCTAGAAATTCACATGAAACGGCTAAATTCTTTAGTATAGTCACAAATGCATCAAAACTTTCATACTCTTTCTGATAAGCCTGCGCTGAAAACGGGTATCTTTCAAAAAATTTATTGACCTGAGGAGCAAAATATGTGGTAAGAGCTGTAATTGCAGCTTCACTTGTGTCATCTGTAGGCTGCAAAGTCTTAAACACTTCCCGAACTTCCCTACCTGCTGTATGAAGTAATAATGCCTTCTTTTGGGCATCCTTCATGTTCCCTAATGCTTCTAAATAAATTTTAAATTCCTCACACCACTGTTGCCATCGTGTTGCAACAGAATTGGGCTCAGCAGTGATGCTGAAACTTTCGGGGTGTTCAATGTTAAAAGGCATTTTGAGTCTTACCTTAATACCTATGGTAGGTTAAGCTACTGTTCTGCAGTCACAAGTTTACTTCCTACCTGTTTTGTAGCCTACCCAACTTTAAATTTCACCCTTTCTTGTTTTGTTTGTTTGATGAAATTCCTGTTCTGCTGCTTGTACAATCTTCATTGGGCGATTTTACTCTTGTCCCTTAATGTACATAAGGACCTTCTCTTGTGCTGGCCGTCCTTCTACATAAGGTCCAATGTTTCTCCCTGCTTGTTTTCGTCCTCCTGAGCGTCGCCAATTGTTGTGTTGTACATTGGTAGGAAGTTCTATTAACCATAATAATTACCTGGAACATAGATGAACAATTGTTAGTAATTATTTCTCAGCTGATCCCATCTCTTGTCGTCAATTGTTGTGTTGTACTTTGGTAGGAAGTTCTATTAACCATAATAATTACCTGGAACATAGATGAACAATTGTTAGTAATTATTTCTCAGCTGATCCCATCTCTTGTCGTCAATTTTTCTGTATGGGATTTAATAAGACGTTGGTATTCTTAAAATACACCTTTAATGAAATATGTGACTACATGGCTCTTTGACAGCAGACTCCTAAGTGTGTGTGGAGCTCATACACAATCTGACAAAACCAAAACATTTCTAAACAAAAGAGCATCGCTCTGAAAAGACTTAAATCCTACTCCAGTACAAAACTATAAAGAATCACATCCCATCTTTGAGGTAATCAACAAATGTTTGAATCCTAATACCAAAACAAATCATTACACTTATGTACAAAGCACAACATGTTTTATTCATGCAATATGATGCAATGTTGCGCAATACCTGCAACACTTGAAATAATATAGTACATTATTACAATAATACATAACCGGATGATACACAACTGGACTCATTACTGATACTGTTCTTTGGTTCTGAACCTATAATTGACAATAGTTGATTACAGTGTCGTTTCCATATGACATCTAATTCCTGAACTTGAACATTATACACATTTACACCTAATTTCTGAACAATTTCACCTTGAAACCATTTTGGACCATCTCTCAAGTTAAGTGCCAAAACTTTATCACCTACCTCAAATTTAGCAATTTGTTTGAATTCTCAAGATGGTTTATTTGCAGTATATTTAGGGTTTATTCTATCTTTGACCGATACAAACTTTCTATTATTCAGGGACAATGATGGGGGAATGTTAGTAACAGAATGTGGAACAGTACGATAATGGAATAAAACTTGAGCCAAGCGTGTTTTGAATGATTCACCACTTTGGTATTTCTTAAGCAATTCTTTTACAACCCTTACCCCCCCCCTCTCTCTGCTTGACCATTACTTGATGGTGAATAAGAAGGAGGAGTTATATGAATAATGCCATTGTTCTCCAGAAACTGTTTAGATTTACTGTTGGTGAAACATGAAGCATTATCTGATACCAGTGTGTCACACAACCCATTATGTGAAAACACCAAACGCAAAGCATCAATTGTTTCATTAGCATTCGTACTATGCACTATTTCCACTTCTATATACTTACTAAGCGTATCTACAACAATAAGACATGTATGAGATTCATAGAAAAAATGGTCTATATGAACACGAGACCAAGGCCTTGGTGGAGTAGGCCATATTACATGTTGATTTTTACTTGGTCTTACTTGAACAGACTGACACAACTCACAATTTTTAACCAGCCTTTCAACATTATGATCAATGTTAGGATACCAGATAAGAGAGCGCACTAAAGCCTTCATACTACATATTCCTGGATGGAATACATGAAATTTCTCTAATACCATTTGCCGTACAGAATGAGGAATTAAAACACGATTCTGATACAAAATGCAGCCTTTCATAATAGACATATCCTTCAGAACATTCTTATATGGCAACAAGTTAGACTTAGCATTGATAGGAACTCCGTATTTTATACAATGTTTCAATTCAGATAAATTTTCATCCTTATCTGTCTCCTTTTGAATTTCAACACAGGTTATATTCATATCTGTCAGGGAATTCACAGTAAAGATTAGTTCATATGGCTCACAATCATGACCATATTCAGGTAGAGGCAGTCTACTTAAACAATCACTGTTAACATTATCTGTGCCTTTTGAATATTCAAAACAATAATTAAACTGAGATAGTCTTAAATACCAACGCTGTAACCTAGCAGAACATGTGAAAGGTACGCCTGCTGTATGAGAGAACAATTTACGCAAAGGTTGTTGATCATTCCTAATGATGAATTTTGAACCAAGAAGAAATTCTCTGAATTTTTCACACCCAAACACCACAGACAATGCCTCTCTTTCAAGATTTGAGTAATTACGTTCCGCATTGCTCAGAGTACGTGATGCAAATATTACAGGCAGCCACTGAGAGTACATATCTTTACGTTGCATCAGTACAGCAGCAATTCCATATCCTGAGCTGTCTGTTTCCAACAAGATTTCATAACCTGGATTAAACAATTGCCGACCCCTATGAGATATGAACAATAACTTAACAGTATCAAAGCACTTCTGTTGTTCTTGATTCCATAAAAATCTTGCATTTTTATGCAATAATCTATACAATGGAGCAAACTCGTAAGTGAATTTAGGAATAAACCTTTTATAATAGTTACACAGTCCCAAGAATGCTTGCAATTGCTTTAAATCTTTGGGTGCAGGGGCATCAACAATGGAACGAACTTTTCCAGGGTTAGTATGCACCCCCTTATTATTGAATATATGCCCTAAATAATGCACCTCTTCGGTAAAAAAGGAACATTTATTGTTATTAACTTTGATACCAGCATCCTGAAGAGTATTTAATACTTTCCTCAAGGTAACAATATGCTCATCAATATTAGGAGACAAAATAAGTAGATCATCCTGGTAAATAATCAAATTATTAATGTCATTCAGTAACTGCAACATAAATAAATAAGATTCACTTTTTGTTCATGAAATGTTTATTATCACTTGGAAGGCATCACATGACAATGATAATATCTGCAATGAAAGATAACACGATGAGAAATAAAATGGCATTTGCATCGGCCGTCAAAATAAATTTAATATGAAATTACACTGACACCTAATAGCATATATGAGTCAGTTAATAAATTCACAGTATACACAGCTAGCTAATGAACCATTTGCTGCTAGCATGTAATAGATAATAAAGTTTAGCTAAAGTCTATAGACAATATTACTGTACCATATACGCAGCGAGTAAATGAGCTGCCAAACTGAAACACCATTTGCTTACATTCTCACAAATGAGCGCCAATGTATAGACGACCCAATACACATAAATGAAATAGGATCCTATAATGCACATAATGTGTAGACGACATAATACACATAAATGAAATAGGATCCTATAATGCACATAAATGAAATAGGATCATATAATAATTATAACATGTACAACAGATATGAATAGACAATCCTCTACCTCCTCCCAAGTTTTTTTTTGGGTACTGATAAGAAAACTCAAAAACAAAACTGAACATGTTAGAGCAATATATGAAAACTACTTTATAAAAGCATATTAGCTATGTGGCTATGGAGCATAGCTGAATGAAAAATATAATATAATTAAGATAAATAAAGGGTAGAAAAGTATTGGTCTGCAAAAACGAATCAATACGTATTACAATCATAGTCAGTCAAGTAGGCAGGCTTCTTGCGCAGCCTCTGAGGACGATCCGGAAGGGCACTTGGGGGAGCTTGAAAGAAATTATCAGGAGAGGCATCAGGGTGTGCATCATGTAGTGCTGCGTCAGGTGCCTGTGGGTGGTGAACAGGTGTTATGGGAGTTTGAGGACATGGTGATGGGGGTGGTGTGGCATCTGTGGGAGATGTAGGCGCAGGGTATGGCACTTCCAGTCGATCAGTAGAGTGCGGTTCTGTATCAGGTTCTGGTGGCGATAATGGGCATTGAAGTGATTTCTCTTGCTGGGGAATTGGGTATCCAATGGTTAATCGTGGTCGTCTTGGAATAGCAGGGATGTATTTCCTCAGAAATTGTCTGTTGCGAAGAGTAGCCCTTCTAGAGCCATCGACCCTGACAATGTACTGATCGAATTGACGCACTTCGGACACAACGCCTGTTTTATCCCATTTTAATGGGTTCGGGCCTGTCTGGTTTTGGATGCGGACGTTGTCGCCAACTCTCAATGGCGGGGGCCGCTTTGTGTGCTCGGTCCAGTACTCGGCCATTCTCATATGGCGATTCCGGAGTGCTTCCTCGCGTTGTGCGAGGGTGCTTCTCCAAGTGGGATGGGGGTTGTATTTTCCTGGCAAGATGGGGATGATATCCTTAATGGGCCTTCCGGAGATACACATAGCAGGAGAAACTTTGGTTTCTTTGTCAGGGGTATTCCGGTATTGAAGGACGGCGCGGTGAAAGGCGTCGATGTTCAGGTTTCTTGTGGGCCCAGTGTTGTCGGTGAGGAGTCTTTTCGCTATTTTAACACCGACCTCTGCCCTACAATTAGAATGGGGAACATATGTTGAGGAAAGACGATGGTCGACCCCCCAAGCCTGAAGGAAATCTTGAGTGATTTTTGCAGAGAACTCTGGGCCACCATCAGAAGAAAGCTCATCAGCGATTCCATATGTTGCGAATATCCTCCATAGACTGTTGATAAGCCCAGTGGCACCATCTGCTGCGCGTTCGATGACAGGCCAATTTGAATACCTGTCCACTACAACGAGGTACTGTTGTCCTTTGTAGTGGAAAAAATCGGTACAAATATGCTGAAATGGGTAGGCAGGAGGGTTTTGTGGATGTGGGGGAAGGGCGGGTTGGGAAGGTGCAATGCGGTTACAGTGATAACAGTTCATACGTGTGTCTTGGAGATCTTTAGAGATGCCGGGCCAAAATACAGACGAATCTGCTCGTGCTGTCATCGATGTGATTCCCTGGTGAGCCGCATGAAGGGCTTGGAGTACTTGTTTACGAAGGGTGGGGGGGGATCACAATTCTGTCTTTGTAGATGACTACACCGTCTACAGTATACAATTCGTGGCGGAACTTATGGTATTCGTGGAGATGCAGTGGTACGTCATTCTTAGCCTCAGGGATGCCATTTTCAATCAGTGAGATCAGATGTTGAAAGTCCGACCTGTTGTTAGTTGCAGTTTGAACTTTGTCCCACGTCACTGAGCCAAGGGTTTGCAGGGATGTAACATGTGCACACTGCAGGGCAGAGTCACTATCATCCTTTATCTCATCACTGCAGGAGTGCATGGATGCGATGTCGTCCTGCAAACGTAGTTTCATTGGAGGACCATTGCCTGTGGGATGTCGTGAGAGCGTGTCGGCTGCTTTGTGTTTTGTGCCAGGAACATGGACCATTTCGAAGCGGTATCGTAGTGTCTTTTCTTTTAAGTTTCGAAGGCGAGCGTTGGAGATGTCTTCAAAAGATCGATCACCAAAGATTTTAAGTAGGGGCTTGTGGTCCACTGCGATGAACAAGCTAGGGCATCCAAGGACGAAGAATCTGGTTTTGTTAAGGGCTTCCACTACAGCCAAGGCCTCTCCTTCAATAGGTGCATAACGAGACTCTGCTGGGTGTGTGAATCTACTCCCAATTAAGGTGGTTTTCCAGCCCAATTTGCAGCAAAATGGCCGGGTTGGTGTGCACAGGCAGTGTTTTTGGGTGAGCCAGAACCCAATGCCTGATTTGGACCAGTCGGTAGCAAGGCATGTTGGTTTTTCTTTATCGTAGATCTGGACGCTCCTCTTTATTTCGTCGATTATGTGATCTTTAGATTCCTTATAAAGGGTGTCCATGTGTCTGTCCCAACAGAAAGGGTTGCCAGGGCGCAAAAAATTACGAAACGGGGTCATGCATTTGGTCATAGAGAAGGCATAAGAGACTTGATTGATGAGGCCAAACCAGGAGCGCACGTCGGTTATGTTTTTTGGTGTGGGGAAATCGCGTATTTCAGACAAATATTTCTTACATGGCCGGACGCAATCTGGTGTGATTTCAAACCCTGCAAACTGGACAGTGTTAGCTGAAAAAACAAACTTGTCAGGATTTAAAATGATACCATTATGATCACAAATATCTAACCATTGTACTGTCTGGTTTCAACCAATTTACCCCTGTTGTTGGTACCTGTAAAGCGAAGAATAACGGCTCCTAGAATATTTATGCCTTTACTGTTGGCAGCTTTCATGGAGATATTAACTGGAATCAGATCAGAATGCTTGATGTGAAGTTTATTCAGAGCATGGATACCTGCCAGACAACTCTGACAGCCTGTGTTCGCCCTTACTCGAGCCTCTGCTGCTTTCGGTGGGGTGTGAAGTTTGAAGCCGAAGTGGGAATAGTCTTCTGTGGAAGTGGATATTTTGAGGTTAATGAATGGTTGGGGCCCAGAGGGCCTTTTAATCCATGATTTTGACATAGCGTCATACTGATGGTGATCAAGTGTAATGGACGAGTTGTTATTGTGGAGGATTTATTTTTGCTTTATTTTTATTTTTTGTTTTTTGACAAATCCTGTGAGAGAGAGAGAGAGAGAGAGAGAGAGAGAGAGAGAGAGAGAGAGAGAGAGATTTTATGTCAGCGAGCGAAAGTAGTTAGTGTATCGATCGTTGGTGGTGAGAAAGACTGTTGGTACAAATGAGATTGTTTGTTTATGTTTTTAGCTAGGTTACGACAGTGGTAAATGTTTCGGAGCGAATGCTTTTTTTTTATTGACTGTTGATAGAGGCGGTTGTGTGTGTGATTGCTGGATTTACTATTATCCTTTATTACCAGCAAGGAAGTGTTTTGTATATTTTAACAGTAAGTACAGTTTTGTTTATATTTGCTTGTCGTGATTGTGAATTATAGGAACAATTTATTATTTATCTTTGATTATAGTGCGATAGTTTAGTTAGCTAGGCGTCTTCATAAGTGTTTTTCTTTTTTATTTTGGCAGGCCGTGATTCCTCCTTTGGAGAGGCTAACTCCTTTGGAGAGTTATTTTTTGAATGCCAATCTTTAGTTGACGACCTGGCCTGTAAGAGATTGTATTTAAGACTGCTCTTTGGATAGATTATTGTTGATGACCCGGACCGAATGAACTTCGATTGCTGCTATTGATGATGATAATGATAATGATGATGATGACGATGATGACGACATCCAAGACCCCAATTAGGGAGGCAGTGGTGGCAACTTGCCACACAGTTTAACCTGTTAATCACAGATTGAGGGTTGTGCCGTGAAAGACAGTTCGGCAGTTTGTGAACGACTGTGTTGCAAATAACATATAAAAGCATACAAACTTTGGTGTCGGTGAACTCGTAATATATATGTGTTTTGTGTTTTCATGTTTGGGTTGCGGTTAGTTTTAAGTTTTGTTAGGATTTATTTGATTGCGGAAAGGTTTTTTTTTTGTTGATTATATAATTAGTTTTAAGTTTTTGATTAGTTTTAAGTGTTCATTTTGATTGTGGATGGTTTTTGGTATTGATTATTTTAGTTTTAAGAAATAGAGTTCTAAGGATATGTATTGCTTTTTTGTGTCCTTTTGTCTAAGAGTCCAGTTTATGATAAAGTAAGGGGAAAGTTTGTTTTGTGGAGACCATTGTCAGTAAGTGTGATTCAGGGTGTGGGGGTTGTCCTTGCAACATCCCGCCACATTATTTTGGCGCCCGAACAGGGACTGCCGAGGTGGGATTGAAGCTGGACTCTTTGACAAAGGACTGATAGGATTAGGAATTTGATTTAAGGCTGAAGAACAGGTTGATGAAAAATGGAAGAACAGTTAACGGTTTTGAAGGAGGAATTGCGACTGAGTAAGGAGCGTGAGGAGAAGTTGTTGCAAGAGAATAAGTGGTTAAGGTGTGAGAATGAGGAGATGCATAGGAAACTGAGGGAAATTCAGGGAACTGTAGAGAAAGTGGAAGAATGTTTTGAGATGAGGATGAAAGAGAATGAGGAACGGATGGAGAACCGATTGGAAGCTATGATGGGGCAAGTCATGGGGATGATGAAAACTATAATGGGTGAAGGTGCAGTCGGAGGAGTGTCCTCAGCTTCGGGTAATGGGTTGGTAGTGGAAGAGAAGGTTAAGGTAGGTGATAATGGGAAAGGAAGTGATAGTGATGGTGATATTGAAGATAAGGGAATTAGGCATAGTAAGGATGAACAGAAATGTGAGAGGAAAGATGAAAGGAAAGGTAAAAGTGATGTGAAGAAAGAGAAGAAAAAGTATCAGGCTGATAGCAAGGACGATCGTGAATGGGTGAAAGTGGTAAGTAAGAAAAAGGGTAAGAAGGGAATGATTAAGGATAGGAATTTAAGTGTGGAAGTGGATTCATTATATTCAAATGAGGAAGAAGGTAACAAGGGAGTAGACAGTGATGATAGCAGTGAGAATGAACGTGATGTGTGTAAGACTGTGTTTATGAGAGAGGTACCTCGGTGTGAAAGGTTCAATGAGCATAGCAGTAGGGATGTATATGATTTTTTCAAGGAGTATGAGAGGTATTGTCAGGATAAGTATGGTGATAGTAAAAGAGTTTGGGCTAGGGAGTTAGGAGAATATTTGACTGGGTATTTGTTGACGATGTATGGAGTGATAATGAGTGTAGGGGACGTTGATTATGAAAGTGTGAAAAAGAGAATAATTGAGCAGGTAAAACGTATGAAAGGGAGTGTTAAGTATAAGCGTAAGAATGATTTTGATGAAGCACGGATGAATGCAGGAGAAGCGATATCGATGTATGTATGTAGGCTGGAAACTTTAGCTAGGAAGAAGTATGGGGATGAAGGCATAAATGAGAATAAGGAGTTAATGAGGAAGTTTTTGGCTACTGTACCTGAGAATGTTGCTGAGTTTATTAATTTGAAACGCAAGGAGAAAATGAGGTGGACGCAAGAGAGATTGACATGGGATGATATACTAGAGATAGTCGAGGATTATGAGTTAGATAGGTGCATGAAAGAAAGTAAATCTGTGAGTGTAAGAACTGGAATGGAAGAAAGTGTAATAGAATTTGGTAGTTATAAGGATGCAATTTTGAGAGGACCAATGAGGGTAGCTGATAATGTAGTAGATAGGAGTGTTAGGGCGAGTAATGTGGGAATACCTGTAAGGACAAATGAAGGATTTAGGCCGGGTAATTGGCGCAATAGGGATAGGAGTGTGAGTGCATATCAAGGTATGTCAGATAGCCGTGTCCGTGATGAAAAGTGTTATAGGTGTGGGAAAGTAGGTCATAAGAAGAATGAATGTAGATGGGCTCTAGGTGCTTGTTTTGGATGTGGTGAGGTAGGGCATAGAATTAGCGAGTGCAAGAAAGAGAAAGGGGTAAAATGTTATCGGTGTGGTATGACTGGGCATATAGCGAGTGGATGTCGTAGTAATCGTATGAATGTGATTTGTGGTAATTGTGGTAAGGATGGTCATTATGCTAGAGTGTGCAAGGAGCCACGGGGTAAGTGTACTGAATGTGGTGCAGATGGGCATGTAGCTAGGGTATGTAGAAAGAAGGGAGTAAATCAGCCAGGATGTTCGGGAAACTAGAGTGTAAGAGGGTTCAGCTGGGTGAGTCCTCCTGTGTGTGTGGAAGGAATAGGATTAATGTTTGTGAGAATGGGATGAGTAATTGGTTGGAAATGAGCAAGTATGAACCTAGTATGCATGAGAAATTAGGGCTGGAAAGTAAACAATTAGTGTAATTGAATATAGGAAAAAGAGGCGTTTGAAAGTTTTAAGTGAGGAGAAAGTGCAAGGGAATTTTATAAGTAAAAGTGAGAATAGAAATAAGTATGACAAGGGTGTAAATGTGCAAGTGTGTATGGAAGATAAATGTGTTAATACAGATGAATCATGGCTGAGTATGAATGATACCTATAGTGTGTGTGGCTTTTCCTTAGGTGATGTAAAAGAAAGGATGACGAATGCGAGAGTGAGAGATAGGAGAATGATTAGTAGCATGAATGAATCTTTTGCTAAAGTTGAGAATGTTTTTGATGAAATGGATGAACTGTTTACAGAAATGAGTGTAATTTTAGGGCCAGATGAGAACGAGGTAGATATGATTGTACATGATATATTAGATGATAGGGATTTAGATAGGAATAGTGTTAATGTAGCGAATGATTGTGATAAGGAAGAAGTGAATGAGAGAGTATATGAAGGCCCAGTTACTCGGAGTAGAGGTCCCGTTCCCGACTGCGACTGGGTTATGAAAAAAATAATGTAAGTGTTGTGCGAGAGGTCTTTGGCAAAGTAAGGGGGGAGGAATGTGGAGGATTTATTTTTGCTTTATTTTTATTTTTTGTTTTTTGCCAAATCCTGTGAGAGAGAGAGAGAGAGAGAGAGAGAGAGAGAGAGAGAGAGAGAGAGAGAGAGAGAGCGAGCGAGAGAGAGAGAGAGAGAGAGAGAGAGAGAGAGAGAGAGAGAGATTTTGTGTCAGCGAGCGAAAGTAGTTAGTGTATCGATCGTTGGTAGTGAGAAAGACTGTTGGTACAAATAAGATTGTTTGTTTATGTTTTTAGCTAGGTTACGACAGTGGTGAATGTTTCGGAGCGAATGCTTTTTTTTTTTATTGACTGTTGATAGAGGCGGTTGTGTGTGTGATTGCTGGATTTACTATTATCCTTTATTACCAGCAAGGAAGTGTTTTGTATATTTTAACAGTAAGTACAGTTTTGTTTATATTTGCTTGTCGTGATTGTGAATTATAGGAACAATTTATTATTTATCTTTGATTATAGTGCGATAGTTTAGTTAGCTAGGAGTGTTCATAAGTGTTTTTCTTTTTTATTTTGGCAGGCCGTGATTCCTCCTTTGGAGAGGCTAACTCCTTTGGAGAGTTATTTTTTGAATGCCAATCTTTAGTTGACGACCTGGCCTGTAAGAGATTGTATTTAAGACTGCTCTTTGGATAGATTATTGTTGATGACCCGGACCGAATGAACTTCGATTGCTGCTATTGATGATGATAATGATAATGATGATGATGACGATGATGATGACATCCAAGACCCCAATTAGGGAGGCAGTGGTGGCAACTTGCCACACAGTTTAACCTGTTAATCACAGATTGAGGGTTGTGCCGTGAAAGACAGTTCGGCAGTTTGTGAACGACTGTGTTGCAAATAACATATAAAAGCATACAAACTTTTGTGTCAGTGAACTCGTAATATATATGTGTTTTGTGTTTTCATGTTTGGGTTGCGGTTAGTTTTAAGTTTTGTTAGGATTTATTTGATTGCGGAAAGATTTTTTTTTGTTAATCATATAATTAGTTTTAAGTTTTTGATTAGTTTTAAGTGTTCATTTTGATTGTGGATGGTTTTTGGTATTGATTATTTTAGTTTTAAGAAATAGAGTTCTAAGGATATGTTTTGTTTTTTTTGTGTCCTTTTGTCTAAGAGTCCAGTTTATGATAAAGTAAGGGGAAAGTTTGTTTTGTGGAGACCATTGTCAGTAAGTGTGATTCAGGGTGTGGGGGTTGTCCTTGCAACATCCCGCCACATTATGATATGTGGTGACAAAACAAAGTTCATTAAACACAGCATTATCTTCAGGTTGGATTGCAGCATGTGATTGTATTCCACTTGCTTGAGGTGATTTCTTCCTGCAAACTGAAGCAAAATGGTGTAATTTATTACAAGAAAGGCATTTTTTATCAAATGCAGGGCATTCTGATTTTCTGAAACTTGCAGGGGCCTTTTTGCCATGCCCTGTTTTACCACAATAAGAGCAACTCACATCAGAAGCAGGTTTATTTAAGTCATGCTTCACAATCCTGGTTCGGTTAAATTTTTTGTACGAACTTGAGGCATCGGTGCTTGGGGATTCCGTGAATAAAGACGCTGAGCGATTGCCGGCTTCTTTTCTTTCTACAAATCTAAAAACTTCTTCTAGTGTCATGTTTTGATTTGTGTTACCCAACAGGTCGAGTTGTATCTCCTGGTCTTCAATGCCTCTGATAAGGATATCCTGAATAATTGGCTCTGTATAATTCACTTCACTATCGCAGGAAGGGCGATCTAGGAGGAATTTACATATACCAGCTTGCCCCCTTAATCTGGCTCCAAATGCTCGGATGGGTTCGTCTCTGTCTTGCCTCATATTATGGAGTGTGACCCGTGCCACCATTACATTTTCTTCACGTACGGCTAGGGCTGGAATGGCAGCAATGACTTCAGCAATAGGTTTTGCGAGGAGGCTGCCTCTAGCAGCTCTAGTCACATCTTTACGCAATTGATCTTCACAACACTCTAGCAGCTGAACAACAGCTTCTTGCCCGTTAATGGCTGTGGCATTTACATATTCATTCCACCTTATTAAAAAATATGACCATTCCTCAGTGGTTCCTGCGGCAGTGATGGTAGGCCTCTTAACCTTTTCCACTTGTGCATGTTGCGCTGCAGCACCTGGTCAAGCAGCAGCTGTGTAGTTTATGCAATGGGCAGTCAGTAGGGCAGCAACAATGGCGTCAGACAGGTCAGGGGTCACATAATTGCAATTGTCGATGGGGCATTGTACAGCAGGCATTGTAATGTTGCGTATATGATATTATCATAAATAAGATTCACTTTTTGTTCATGAAATGTTTATTATCACTTGGAAGGCATCACATGACAATGATAATATCTGCAATGAAAGATAACACGATGAGAAATAAAATGGCATTTGCATCGGCCGTCAAAATAAATTCAATATGAAATTACACTGACACCTAATAGCATATATGAGTCAGTTAATAAATTCACAGTATACACAGCTAGCTAATGAACCATTTGCTGCTAGCATATAATAGATAATAAAGTTTAGCTAAAGTCTATAGACAAAAATACTGTACCATATACGCAGCGAGCAAATGAGCTGCCAAACTGAAACACCATTTGCTTACATTCTAACAAATGAGCGCCAATGTAGAGACGACGCAATACACATAAATGAAATAGGATCCTATAATGCACATAATGTATAGACGACACAATACACATAAATGAAATAGGATCCTATTGTGAAGAATTTTCTTCACTCTTCTTCTTTCAATCGTATTTTTAGCCCTCTTCTACTAATAATATAGCTACACCTTAAACGTTCTCTCCTACATTCAATTTTCTTTAACGAAATATAGGGAGGACTATTCTAAACTAAAACTTGTTGACAGTGGCGCACGCCGTGCTCGTGACGTCACAGCGTAGATACGCAATACGGAGGGCCTTAGTGTAACCACGGCGTATGTTGGTTCTTTCCATAAACTATATGGGTCGAGATTAAATTCCTAAACTGAATTTTTATATAAATTTCAATACTGCTGAATTAATGCATCTTATATTTCTCAATACCAATTAAGGTTTGTTAATTTTAAGATGTATGCCCATCGCACCAGTCCATTGCTAATTAATCATTTAAACTATTAATTTTTAGCAAGCCAGAATAGGTAGGATTGTTGTATATATAAACTCCCTTAGAGCAGCAAGATTTCTCTAAAGTATTTAGTACAAAATCCTGCCTCCTCTGCACTCCTTGCAACAATATATTGCCCTGTCCTGAAGTCCCGATATGGCACCCCCAATGAAGTACCATGTGCATCAAGCTCTTCACCTGTCTGGAAAGGTGAAGCCAGGTGAACTGATGCCCCTCGACCTTAGTGTCGCCCCATTCGACGAGAAGGCGCCCTGGCCTACTGACCTGCCTGGTCAGTGAACCTGTGCACCTCTGGCTCACCCCCTCTCCCAAAACGTGACTCACCAAGGAGTCCTATGGCTGCCGGCTGGAGACAGTGAAGGAGTGGAACCTGGGAACCATATTACCACAAAAAAGGATTCTTGGGGTGGGCCAGAAAAGAGTGCAAAGTGCAACCAGGTCAACAGCCATCACGGGAGTAGGACTAATCTCAAAGGAGTGAAGGTACTACAACAATGGCCATTTAGTTTTCCCCCATTTTTTCTTAGCTTAGAGTAACTAATTTTAACTTTATAGGGAACCTGGCTTTTACACTATTCGGATTGTGTGTGGTGGGATTGTGTGTAAATATTTTTCCATTATTATTTCTTGCTTGGAGACTAGCACAGTCTCTGGGTCACATGGGCCACGTGTCCGACCCCATTTGATTTTTTATTATTGCAGACCACGTGTCTAACCAATCATTTTTATTATTTTTAATTGCTTTCAATTTGCATTTCTTTTGATATTTTGTCTTTGTTAAGATGTCCATTTCTTTTGATGTAAATTTGTGTAATAAATCAATATTAGGTTAATTAAACCTCTTTCGTATTTTTGCTCCCTCATTTATTATAATGTGTGAATTGAATAGTTGATCACGGGACAAAATACTCAATATTTAAATAGTAAACTTAAGTAAGTCTATAGGTGGTAACAGCGAGGAACTTTGCATTAATATATTTGCTTCGAAGGTAAAGATCCTCATCTTTAAACTTTTAAACTACTTTACATCACTGCTCCCATTTTGGATTTTGTCTAATTACATTATTGAAAATACCTGTCCAGCATCTCATTGGGGTAGCTAGGACGGAGTCGGAACAGAGCCTGACAATGGGATGACTATAGACCTGACAAAGCTAGAGTAGGCCGTAGATTATTTCTTATTCTACATGTGGAGTTCTCCGGCCTCTGGACAGTAAATTTCCCCTTTTTGTATTTAAGAGTGATGGTTAGTGAATTGTGACAGTAAAGTAATAGCAGGGCGTTTGTGCCCCGAGAGTAAGTGCTCCTTATCCTCCCCTGTTGAACTTTATGTAACTGCCATAAGGAGACTTTCCCGGACTAAGTTCCCACTCAGAACATAAAAAAAATTCTCCACACGAGTGGTCCTTCGAACCGGATGTTTTACCTTTGACTTTTGAAGCATTAACGTAATTAATCAGCTTGATTAAGCATATAGTAACTCGCTATATCACTTACCCACACGCACACAGCCAGTTTGTCAAATGTGTAATGCCCAGACTTTAATTGGGAAGAGAAATTTGTAATCATTATGATCATTTTGTATCGACCACGTGTTTAAGGAAAGAGCTACGTAGCCAGGTTAATTTGTTGCTTGAATGTTCTCTACAGAAAGACTAGAATTTGTCGTAGGAACTTCACTTTGTCTCGGATCCGTTCATCCACGTGTTGTGGCGGAATCCACTTATACCAAAAAGTTCTAAGCTACTTGAACTAAGGTTTTTGTTGTTCAGACGCCCGTGTTTACTGCTCAGCTAGAGCGCCGGTGTGCTCGTTCTGTCAACTCATTTTGCTAATTTAGCATCTAATTTGTAACATTTTGTACCTTGGTCTACCTTCCTTTGTGTCGTTTACCTTCCCTAACCAACCTTAACTTTTCTAACTAAATCACCGTATACCTAGCACGTGTCCTTGTCCTAAAGAGCGAATTGGCGTAACATAATTTTAAGTCTTCTTACAAGTAACGTAGAAACTTAATTTAACCAAGTCCGTTTCATTCCACGTGTTTGTTCCGAGATGGCGGATCTTGTTTACAGCCCAAACTAAGGGTGCGTAATTGTTTTCTACCGTAAGTAAATTACTGCGTGTAGTTCATTTAATTTCCTTTAGCAAGGAGATATTATTTGTATCCTTTAGCGACGATATTTTTGTTTTACCTCCGCGTGAGGGATATTTCATTTTGTTTAGCCTCCAAGAGAGTGCACTTTAAAATCTAAGTCGTTGCCTCGTGCACCTATCTACATTTTGAGTAGTTCAGTGGCTGCCCCAGTGCGCCCGTAATTGTGAAATTGTCACAACAGTGTCAGCCTCGACCTGTTATTTTAACTTTTAACTTTAATCTTCACATTCATAAGCCCATGTGCTTTCTAATGTTTTACTTTCAATTACAGTAACTTAATTCAGTCATCTATCGCCAGGTGCGTATATAATTCATTTTAGCAAAGTCTTTAACGTCACGTGACCTGGGCATCGTCTGCTTTGTTGGACCCGGTCACTTTGAATTTTAAAGAAATTTCATGATTTATATGTTTTTCATCATTGAACCATTTTCCTCTCATCATGAGTAAATTTAAATGTTCAATTGTCTCGCTAGTAAATGTGTAAAGTTTCATTAATACATTCCTTTGAACATTCAGATTTGTCCTTTGTTTTGCTTTACGAATCCGTTCATCAAACGTGGTCATACAAAGATGGCGGACTTCACTTTCAACGAAAACAACCCTCCACCGCCTAAGGCGGAATCGCTCAGCCCCGAGGAGATTAACGCTAGGCTTAAGGAACAGGAATTAACATTCACCTTTGTTTGTGAGGATGCAGACCTAGCACTTCATGCTCTTGCTTCTGTAGATTTTCCCAGCATGGGTCCAGAAGCCATAAGTCATTTTAAAAGTGAAATTAGTAAAGTAAGAGATGAACTTTGTGATTACAAGAGTTTTTGAAGACGTCATTACGACCATCCCATCGTTAAATTAAATTATCCAGTGCTTGCTGCCTGTTCAAGTAAAATGGAGATTGCTTTTAATAGCCTCATGGATCATCCCAATTTACTAATTAAAGCTAATCAGGCTAATTCTTCTTCGAGGGTGACACCTTCAGTGACACGTCCTGTTGTAAACGCTATTAATAGTCCCCTAATTGTTACTTCTAATATATCAGCAGTCAGGCACAATGTTCATACTTTAGCATCAACTCTCCAACCTGTTCAATCGTCACATTCCAGTACTATGTTGCCAACATGGCATACGATTAGTAATTTTGTGTTAGCCCCACCTGCTCTGTCCTCATCTCCAAACCTTAAGCCGCCAGCGTTTGATCGCCCTCAAGCCCCTTTGTCTTTACCGCCGGTGACAGTTCGTCCCGGAGGAGAAACCATTCATTGTCTTAAAATGGACCCCCCTCGTGGTAGCGCAAATACCACTCAACCTAACCATGTGCTTGAAGGCCAGCAGAGGCCTACACCGGTAAAGTCAGTCATTAAAACCGTACCATCCCACGGACCAGCGCCCACGTTGCCTGATTGTCCTATTCTGAAGCCCGTAACATCCGCTGCAACCGGAGTCGACGCTAAAACATCCATGTCAAAATTTGAAACCCGCTCTCAGAATGAGGCGCGTGACAGCAAGGTTAAGACTTCAGTTGTCAGAAAGGAACCTTTTGCGCTGACGGCGGATTTAGCGAAGGTCACACGTGTAGACTTAGCACCGGAGCTTACAGCTTGTTTACAAATAACTTTGCTTAAGGATAACGGTACCATGAACATCATTCATTGTTTTCATTCACTTTTATATGGCACAAGTGTAAGCCTTTATTATTTTTGCCACGTCATTTAGCAACATTTTTTCGGTCAATCCCTTGCTTCAACCTCCAAGCATAAATTTAATTCTTGCCTTGACAATTTGTCATTTTATTACAATCCCCTGACATCCTTCAGCTCGTGCTGAATATAAGTTTTGTTTTTAATGTTCCCCTTTCCAACGTTTCCCTTGAAGACATCCAAGACCTTAGCTGTCAGAAATACGATGTCCCCATGGACCTAGTTTGTCCCAGTTTACCATTCAGGCTAGTGCCAAACAACTTTTCACCTTTTAACGCCGAAAAGGATGTAACCTTTCTCCTCTTGTCAGGCGACGTGTACAAAGTTTTCATTACGGCAATAATTTTATTTGTAAAAATATTTCATGTAAAACGTTGGGTGTCAGACTTGGATTGGGATTCACCCCCATAATTTTTAATTTGTCATTGGCCGGACTTGTTGCTGAACTCGACGGATATTGGCTTACGTTTTGTTTGCTCTATCCGTACCCCTAGGGTGGGAAGAATTGAGTACTTTTAATCGTTCTATTATTATTGCATTGTACGTTTAAAGTTAAAACTGATCATATGCTTAACTTAACGCTTCCGTGAAGCATTGCCTGCGGGTCCAATTTTCCCCAAATTCACGTGAAAGCATAACTTTTGATTCAATTGATTTTAATTAACGCCAACAGTGGTTTGTTAACTTTAAACGGACGTTCATGTGAAGAACAACTTCACTCTTCATTCAGTCAGTAACCTTATCTCGCTCATACTAACAAGTAGTTCAATCACATTTGCCGGAACTAACCCATCTCCCTTTTTTCTCCCCTTTATCCCCAGGGTGTGAAGAATTTTCTTCACTCTTCTTCTTTCAATCGTATTTTTAGCCCTCTTCTACTAATACTATAGCTACTCCTTAAACGTTCTCTCCTACATTCAATTTTCTTTAATAAAACATATGGAGGACTATTCTAAACTAAAACTTGTTGACAGTGGCACAAGCTGTGCTCGTTACGTCACAGCGTAGATACGCACAACGGAGGGCCTTAGTGTAACCACGGCGTATGTTGGTTCTTTCCTCAGTTGAAGTGGCTATCTTGGAGGGTATTTAGCCTTGCATGGTGCATCGGCTCCTCCATGTTGACCAGTTTTTCTGACTTTTTACTATAGTCTATGGGTATCATCAATCACTTTGTTTATAATTCTGTACGTATTGTTTTTGTTATAATTCTTGTTAATCTAGTTTTTAAGTATGATGTCTCTTTTTTATTTCTTTTAATTCTTATGCTGTCTGGAGATATTGAGCGAAATCCGGGACCAGTACGTCCTAGATTTCGTCAATGTCGTCTTCTGTATGGCAATATTCGTGGTCTTCATGCAAATACCCAAGACCTTACAGTTGCGTCTAGACAGTATGATATTCTTTTGTGCTCAGAAACTTTGGTTTCTAATATGAGGTACTCATCTGAGCTCCTTATAACTGGTTTTAAGAAGCCAATAATGTTGAAACGTGATGCCATCCCTAGGGCCAGGGGAATGGCGGTGTATATCAGGAACGAGTACCCTGCTTCTCATAAGTCCTGCTATCAATGTGGATGTCATGAGATTCAGGTAATAAAAGTTTGTGGCAGGCATAACAACTTTTATTTGTGTTCGATCTACCGGAATCCAGACATAGATGATTCTATCTTCGATTGTCTTCTTACCATTATGGCTGAGATACAAGAAGATGATAGAAAGGCTTCTTTTGTCTTTGTTTGTGATTTTAATGCTCACCATAGGGAGTGGTTAAGTTCTATCTCTCCTACCGATCGCCATGGCTTAAGAGCTTTAGATTTTGCCTCTGAATCAGGCTGTGAGCAAATCATAAATGAAGCTACTCACAGGTCTGGTAATTGCTTGGACCTCGTATACACTGACTCCCCTGGCGTTATAACTAGTAAGGTTGCTTCTCCAGTCGGGACATCTGATCATGCCTTGATTTCATTATTAGTGAAGACTGAGCAGCCTAGCCTGTCCCTCATATATCATATTCTTGTAAAATTTATATGAAATCCCAAGCATACTGGAATGGGATTTTACATGATCTTTTGTGCTTGAATTGGTCACAATTATATAATAGTGTAGATCCTGTTGTCCCTTTGAATGAGAATCTAGTCAACATAATTGATAGGCGTATCCCTTCTCGTGTGCTAAGGTACCGAGTGAAGGACAAACCGTGGTTCAATGATGATTGTAGACGTGCTTATTTGGAGAAGCAGGAGGCCTATCATCTCTGGAAGGGTAACAGATCAGATTTGACCTGGAACAACTATACTCAGCTTCGGGCTTTTGCTCAGAGAGTTTATGCCTCAACTGAAAAGGAGTACAATTTAACCATAAAAGAAACACTTTCTGGTACAACTCAGGAACATAAATGGTGGTCTACCCTTAAATCTGCACTCTTTGGTGTAGATACAACAGTTCCTCCTTTACTTAAACCAGATGGCTCAGTCACTCACTGTCGAAAGGAAAAGGCAACCCTTTTGGCTGATGTTTTTGACAGTAAACAGAGTAATTAAAAACTTGAACTTCCTCATTCCTGTTTTCCTGAGGCTAAACTAACTAGTTTAGCTTTTCGATCTCGTTAGATTAAAGCTCTGTTGGTGGACCTTGATGCTTATGGAGGTGTAGACCCAAATGGTATTTTTCCTTTGTTTTTTATAAAGACGGCAGATTTCTTAGCTCCAAAGTTATCTGTTATTTTGCGCAAGTTAGCAAGAAGAGGAGCTTTTAGCACTAGTTGGAGAATTGGTAATGTTGCTCCTCTATGTAAATGTGTTTGTGGTAGCTCAAATCCCACTGATTACCGCCCAATTTCCATGACTCCCATATTATCTAAAGTTTTTGAACGTCTTCTGGCAAAACGTCTTAATAGGTTTGCTGAAGGTAATCATCTACTCCCTAGTTTGCAATTTGGTTTTCGTAAAGGCCTTGGAGCATGTGATGCCCTTCTCACAATCTCCAATGCTGTACAGAAATCCCTTGATTGTGGTCGGGAAGTTCGTATGATTGCCCTTGATTTTAGTGCTGCCTTTGACCATGTTAATCATGAGACCCTTGTTTTCAAACTGAAACAGTTGGGAGTGGGTGGGTCGTTTCTTAGCATTATTATTGATTTTTTAAGTAATAGATCTCAAAGAGTTGTTGTTGATGGGCACCATAGTGATTATAGGAATGTTATATCCGGTGTTCCACAGGGTAGTGTTCTTGGCCCATTACTTTTCATACTATATACACATGACATGTGGTTTGGCCTAGAAAACAAGCTTGTTGCATATGCAGATGATGCTACTCTCTTTGCATCAATTCCATCCCCTGAATGTAGATCTAGGGTTGGTGAATCCCTTAATAGGGATTTAGCTAGAATTAGTGCATGGTGCAAATTATGGGGTATGAAGTTGAATCCTAACAAAACTCAAAGTATGATTGTAAGTAGGTCAAGGACGGTGGCCCCTCAACATCCGGATCTCAGTATTGATGATGTTTCTTTAAATATGTATGACTCTTTCAAAATTTTAGGTGTGATTCTCGACAGTAAATTTACTTTTGAGAAACATATAAGGTCTGTGTCTTCTTCAATTGCACAAAAAATAGGCTTATTGAGAAAGTCTTTAAAGATTTTCGGTGATCAATCTATTCTGAAGAAGTGTTTTAATTCTTTCATTCTACTTTGTTTTGAGTATTGTTCTCCTGTCTGGTGTTCAGCTGCTGATTCTCATCTTAATTTGTTGGACAGAAACTTACGGTCTATTAAATTTCTTATTCCTGATCTAGATATTAATCTCTGGCACCGTCGTTCAATTAGTTCATTATGCATGTTGCATAAGATTTTTCATAACTCTGACCATCCTTTACATTCAGATCTCCCTGGACTATTCTATCCTGTTCGTAATACTAGGCAGGCAGTTAATTCTAATAGCCAGGCCTTCTCCATCACGAGGCTCAATACTACGCAGTACTCTAGAAGTTTTATTCCAGCTGTGTGGAATGATCTTCCTAATCGGGTGGTTGAATCAGTAGAACTTCAAAAGTTCAAAGTTGGAGCAAATGCTTTTTTGTTGACCAGGCGGACATGAGTCTTTTTATAGTTTATTTATGACATATTTGTTTTTGATGTTGTTAATAGTTAATATAAAACATGTCTGTTTTGACGTTGTTACTTATTTTAGAATGATTTATTGTTAATTTGTTCTCTTCATTTATTTATTTCCTAATTTCCTCTCCTCACTGGGCTATTTTTCCCTGTTGGAGCCCATGGGCTTATAGCATCTTGCTTTTCCAACTAGGGTTGTAGCTTGGATAGTAATAATAATAATAATAATAATAATAATAATAATAATAATAATAATAATAATAATAATAATAAACTACGTGGGTCGAGATTAAATTCCTAAACTGAATTTCGATATAAATTTCAATACTGCTGAATTAATGCATCTTATATTTCTTAATACCAATTAAGGTTTGTTAATTTTAAGATGTATGCCCATCGCACCAGTCCATTGTTAATTAATCATTTAAACTATTAATTTTTAGCAAGCCAGAATAGGTAGGATTGTTGAATATATAAACTCCCTTAGAGCAGCAAGATTTCTCTGAAGTATTTAGTACAGAATCCTGCCTCCTCTGCACTCCTTGCAACAATATATTGCTCTGTCCTGAAGTCCCGATATGGCACCCCCAATGAAGTACCATGTGCATCAAGCTCTTCACCTGTCTGGAAAGGTGAAGCCAGGTGAACTGATGCCCCTCGACCTTAGTGTCGCCCCATTCGACGAGAAGGCGCCCTGGCCTACTGACCTGCCTGGTCAGTGAACCTGTGCACCTCTGGCTCATCCCCTCTCCCAAAACGTAACTCACCAAGGAGTCCTGTGGCTGCCGGCTGGAGACAGTGAAGGAGTGGAACCTGGGAACCATATTACCACAAAAAAGGATTCTTGGGGTGGGCCAGAAAAGAGTGCAAAGTGCAACCAGGTCAACAGCCATCACGGGCATAGGATTAATCTCAAAGGAGTGCAGGTACTACAACAATGGCCATTTAGTTTTCCCCCATTTTTTTCTTAGCTTAGAGTAACTAATTTTAACTTTATAGGGAACCTGGCTTTTACACTATTCGGACTGTGTGTGGTGGGATTGTGTGTAAATATTTTTCCATTATTATTTCTTGCTTGGAGACTAGCACAGTCTCTGGGTCACATGGGCCACGTGTCCGACCCCATTTGATCTTTTATTATTGCAGACCACGTGTCTAACCAATCATTTTTATTATTTTTAATTGCTTTCAATTTGCATTTCTTTTGATATTTTGTCTTTGTTAAGATGTCCGTTTCTTTTGATGTAAATTTGTGTAATAAATCAATATTAGGTTAATTAAACCTCTTTCGTATTTTTGCTCCCTCAATTATTATAATGTGTGAATTGAATAGTTGATCACGGGACAAAATACCCAATATTTAAAGAGTAAACTTAAGTAAGTCTATAGGTGGTAACAGCGAGGAACTTTGCATTAATATATTTGCTTCGAAGGTAAAGATCCTCATCTTTAAACTTTTACACTACTTTACATCACTGCTCCCATTTTGGAATTTGTCTAATTACATTATTGAAAATACCTGTCCAGCATCTCATTGGGGTAGCTAGGACGGAGTCGGAACAGAGCCTGACAATGAGATGACTATAGACCTGACAAAGCTAGAGTAGGCCGTAGATTATTTCTTATTCTACATGTGGAGTTCTCCGGCCTCTGGACAGTAAATTTCCCCCTTTTGTATTTAAGAGTGATGGTTAGTGAATTGTGACAGTAAAGTATTAGCAGGGCGTTTGTGCCCCGAGAGTAAGTGCTCCTTATCCTCCCCTGTTGAACTTTATGTAACTGCCATAAGCAGACTTTCCCGGACTAAGTTCCCACTCAGAACATAAAAAAAATTCTCCACACGAGTGGTCCTTCGAAGCGGATCTTTTACCTTTGACTTGTGAAGCATTAACGTAATTAATCAGCTTGATTAAGCATATAGTAACTCGCTATATCACTTACCCACACGCACACAGCCAGTTTGTCGAATGTGTAATGCCCAGACTTTAATTAGGAAGAGAAATTTGTAATCATTATGATCATTTTGTATCGACCACGTGTTTAAGGAAAGAGCTACGTAGCCAGGTTAATTTGTTGCTTAAATGTTCTCTACTGTTGTGAATTTCACCAGTTTATTAAATCTGCCCGATGTACTGGGCGGATCGCAAGGCCTTGAAGAGGCTAGCCTCCCAAAACCCTTCAGGAATTACTAAAATACTGCTATATTTTAACAAGTTTATTACAAAAATAATCATTTAATACGAGGGAAATACATAATTAAACCTTTACTCGACATACAAAAGAGACACCAGACTCAAAATTAAGCAAAATTAATTAATCTTTTAGTAAGTTACCTCGATAAACGGCATACCGAGGCCTTTTCACGTAATTTACAAGACAAAACTGATCCCCAATCACAAGGATCGACTAAATATTCATAGATACAAATTTTACAGAACACTTGTAAAACCTATATGGAAACCGACCTAGGTACAATAGGGGGGGGAGAGAGTACAATTAAGGACTTACTTCGACTGAGGACATCGGATCAAAGAGGCAGAGCTGAGCTCTGCACCCCCCGATGTCACCTTGTTCCCGCGTTTTTTCTGAACCTAAATTTCTAGATAGGATATTTTCATCATGTTACAATAAAATGACATTAAATTTCTGAATCATAAATTACAAATGCTCGATTTCTTTAGCCTCAGCGCCTCCCCTACCAGGCGGTTGCTCTCTAGGTTCTAAAACAGTCTCGTCTTAAACCACATTCATTCGCCCGTGAGTTCTCTCAACCCTCCCTCCAATTTGACGTAACGTAGGTGGAGTTAAATGGCGGAAATTTCGAGTGATCAGTTCGAAATTCCCAACATCCTCCACGCCCCAAAATAAAGGAGCGATGAAACGTCGGTCAATTGGACAAGGCTGGACTCGGGGTGGGGGGAGTGACTTACTCTTAGGCTCGCTGCGTAGTGCTCCGCAACGACTCGAACAGAGTACACACAATGTACAACACACAGCAATGTTACCCCGGGGCAATAAACTCTTACAGGTGTACACAAAATAATAATCCAAATGTACCTATACAACGGCTCAAATTAGGCAATGGGCCTAGCAATTGAAATGTACTCGTGTATAATACATATAAGGAATCAAATGGAATGGCAATTAGGCAATGGGCCTAAGACAAATCAGCTTGTCATTCGTGTATGAAAACAGCAGAAATTAGCAGTAATGTACACATACATATTACAGAATTCAAATGGCAAAGCAAGTAGGCAATGGGCCTAAAACAAATCAAGAAATAGCAATGGAAATGCATACATAACAATTCAAATGTAAAGGCAATTAGGCAATAGGCCTAAGACAATCAGAAAATGGCAAAAAATAGCATTGGAAATGCATACATAACGATTCGAATGTAAAGGCAATTAGGCAATGGGCCTAAGACAATCAGAAAATGGCAAAAAATAGCAATGGAAATGCATACATAACGATTCGAATGTAAAGGCAATTAGGCAGTGGGCCTAAGACAATCAGAAAATAGCAATTGAAATGTATTCACACAATACCAAAGTCAGTCTGCCTTTACTCACATTAATCGATACTTTTATAGCGCTGTTACATACAGGCTATTACTTGATGGAGTACAAGAGGGAGGGGGCTGGTTCTGTGCAACGCTCGGTCTGTACGCACGAGAGACCATTCCGTCCCCGTTCTCCACGCCCTACGCACTTCCAACTTCCGCAGATTCATGCACACCTTACAAACGGTTTCTCCACCCTCCCTACCCTCCAGATAGGACACTCCCCTTTTTCACTCACTGTTTGCAGCTACGTTTTATATATCGTCACCTTTCAGCAGACAGTCCATCAGTTCTCGCTGCTTCGCGGCAGCCCTTCTCAATGGGCGTGCGGAACGTTCTTGTGCGTTCGTCTGCTCTGATTCAGTTTCATTTTCACTTCTCTCACTAACTGCATAGTTCTCACCTTCATCGTCGTTGTCGACCGTTCCTGTGGCTGGTTGTTGAGTTGTCGTAGCTGGTGCCATATCCTGGTTATCCACAGACGTCTCCACGATCCCTGGCATTCCTGCTGTCGAACTGTACGCGCCCTCTTCTCCGTCATCGCCGCCGTCGTCGTCTTCTCCTCCATCATCATCCTCAGAGAGGGCTATTTCTAGGGGAACCAGGTGGCTGACAGCTCGCAGTGACTCGACACCCTCGAACAACACTTTGGCCGAACGCACGACTCCGTCGTCGTCAGGATACGTCTCCACGACACGCCCAAGAGGCCATGTAGCTCTTTTCTTATTCTCTTGTTTAACTAGCACGATGTCTCCGGGGTACAGCTTGGAGGGTTCCCCAGACCGACAGTCGTGCCGGGCTCTCAAGGCACTCAAGTATTCCCTTCTCCACCGTTCTCGAAAGGCTTTCAAGGAATCTGTCAGTCTTAGGTAACGATCACGTAGCCTCCGAGAGGTGAAGGTTGCGTTGAGATGGTCGTCCGGCAAGATCGGTGCCATGAGGTGGACTTGGTGTCCTCTTAGCAAATGGGAGGGGGTGAGGACTTCATCCTCGCGCTCGTCACCGCTGTACATAAGCGGCCGATTGTTCACCACTGCTTCTGCTTCTTTCACGAGGGTTAGCACGTGGGCGTCCGGCAGGTACTTCTTTCCGAGGGCTATCTGGAGGGTCCGTTTCGTTACCCCTATCAAACACTCGAAGAACCCACCTTTCCAAGGTGCACGGGGCGTCTGAAACCGCCACTTTATGAGAGTTTTCCTCAAGAACTGCTGGACTTCATCTTCTTCGTAAAGTCCCTGAAGGAGGTGGCTGGCAGTTTTGAAAGTTTGATGGTTATCGGACATGATGAGCTGCGGGGCACCATGGGTGGCACTAAACCGTCTTAGTGCTAACACGAATTCTTCTGCTTCCAGGGAGGGACAAAAGTCAAGGTACACGGCTCTGCTAGCCATGCATGTTATGATGAGTATGTAGCACGGCCGCGTTTCGGTCTGTATGGCTGCTGTGTGGTCCACTCCGACTGTTGTGAAGGGTTTTGTGAGAGTGATCCTTTCCTTTGGCAGGGGGGGTGGTGGTGACTGTTTCGTGAGAGGTTGGAAGGCCAGCTTGCATTCGGGACATTGTCGCACAGTTCGCTTCGCAATGGAACGTAGACCCGCCACCCAGCATTTCTGTCGAAAGATACCTATTAGAGTATTCACCCCACAATGCAAATGTAACTGATGTAAATAATTTAAATACATCCTGACTAAATGCCCATTGGCTGGCAAGAGAATTAACTGATCAGTTTCTTCGACTTGGGACACTCGTCCCCTAGTGCAAATGAGACTATCTATTAAGACAAAATTAGCAACTTCACGAGGGGGTCTGACTCCGCCCTCTAAGTATGCATAAACGGTAGGCAAATAATGTTTTTGCTCTAATTGGACAACAATACTGAACGGATGCCGTTCTATCTTTGTAAACCTTTTGATTACTTCTACAACTCTCAACAAGAATTGGAAATCTACTTCCCTTTGCAGAATTTCCCATATCTCGCCTGGAGGGGAAGGATTCATTTCCTCTCTCAACTCCTGCACCGCCGCGACTGTGGCCTTTTCCTGTGTTGGATCTTCTTCCTTGTCAGGAACAGGCTTTCCCGTGGTCCGGAGGAATTCTGGACCGCTCCTCCACAGGGAGTTATTTAGCAGTTGTTGCGTCGTTGCACCTCTGGACAGGATATCAGCAGGGTTCTGTTTACTGGGGACATGCATCAATTTCAAATGACAAATCTGCTGAAGAATAACAATCTCCGCTACTCGATTAGATATAAAAACATTCTTGTGGTCCTTGGCCTCGGGAGATGCTACCCATGCCAACGTGACATTACTGTCCGTCCATAGGATTACCTCTCGAGGTTCTATCAGCTCTTTGAGGGTTTTTGCTAATCTGCTGCCTAGCAACAATGCTAGCAGTTCTAGCTTTGGAATTATCCTCATTTTACTTGTGACTATGGTTACGTGATTGCAATCGTCCCTGGTATATGCTACTGCGCCTTATGCCTTACTGCTGGCATCGGTGAATATATGGAGTTCTAAACCTTTCCTACCTATTGTTCTTGGAAAAGTGATTTCGCTCACGGCTTTCAAATCACTCAACAACTCACTCGCTTCTCTAGCCTTTTCTCCTTTCAACACATCATCCCAACCCACGTCATTCTCCCATAGTTGTTGGAGGAAAAGTTTTCCTCTTACAAACAATGGGCTTATCAAACCTATCGGATCGTAAATTGAGATTAACAGGGAAAGTATCCTACGCTTCGTAGGTACCCATCCCTCCCCCAACTCACAGATCTTCTTACTTTCTTTCACACACAATCGGTCCACGTCTCGGGTCCATCGCAACCCAAGCACGTTCACACTCACAGGCTCTCTCCATTCTTTCTCGCTATCAAAGGCCAAGTGATTGGATGCCCATCCTTCTAAAGGCATACCCGCCACTGTTAAGATGTTATTAACAGACTCATGCTCCTGCTTCATGCTCTCCAGATTCTCGAAAGTGGCTAGATAATTATCAACATAAAAAGACTTTACCAAATCTGGCCTACCTTCCCCTTTAAAATGATAATTTAACACTTGTTGTAACAAAAATGGACTTGCCGTGATGCCGAACACCACGACTCTAAAGGCGAAGGTAAGCGCTCGACCTGCTGCCTCGCGCCACAGAAATCGTGTGTATTTGGCATCACGAGGATCCAACAAGACACGATGGAAGGCTTTGCTGATATCAGCTAACATGGCATATCTGTTCAACCTAAACCTTATGATTAAGTTATATGCTAGTTCCACTAGATTGGGGCCAGGCAATAGGCACTCATTCAAGGACTTACCACCTTTCGATTTTGCGGAAGCATTGAACACAATTATAAGGGGGGTGGTGCGACTTTCTTTCTTGATTCCAAAGTGCGGCATATAATAACCTTCAACCTTAGGTTCTTCTACTTAAGATATAAAACCCGCTTCAATATATTTGTCTATCACTCCCTGGTATTGTTCGAAATATTCCCTATCCTTCCTAAATTTAGTTTGCAACGACTCTAACTGTGCCATAGCGTTTCTATAATTTTGCGGAAGCATTGAACACAATTATAAGGGGGGTGGTGCGACTTTCTTTCTTGATTCCAAAGTGCGGCATATAATAACCTTCAACCTTAGGTTCTTCTACTTAAGATATAAAACCCGCTTCAATATATTTGTCTATCACTCCCTGGTATTGTTCGAAATATTCCCTATCCTTCCTAAATTTAGTTTGCAACGACTCTAACTGTGCCATAGCGTTTCTATAATTTGTATCGGGCCTAGCATTCGATCCGAATGGTAGGCTAACCTGATATCGCCTCGCGCACGGTGTATTGCTCGGATGGGGCGATGCCAACACGGTCCAAACGCCACCATTCATCTACATCAAACTGATATGGTTCATTCATGATTTTGCACACTCTGAGCGTTCTTACTTGTTCAACTTTTTCCCCTTGGAATAGCCACTGTGGCACCTTCCCATATGGGGACATACCATTATGAGTCAAGAAAAGATTTATCCCGTCCACTTTCTCAACACCTATAATAAAATAGCTAAAATAATCAGCCCCTACTAATATGTGTACGTTTTTCATGGTATCTGATTGGTTTGTTGGATCGGCTAACGTGACTCCCTTGCTCAACAGATGCTGTCTGACCTTTACATAACCAGCGTTATGTATCAGGACGTCCACGTGTTCGTGTGCCACTAACTTCATCCTCACTGATCTTTTTCCCATCTCAACCCTACAACTCACTACATTGTACTGTCCACTTATTTCTGCGGAGCTGAATGGAGCTATATTCAATGACACTTGCCCTACCACTGGTAGGCCTAATTGACTGGCGACTTTCGCTGATATGAAGCTTCTTTGGCTCCCGGAGTCAAGGAATAGGCGGACTTGCTTGCTACCTTGTTTTCGATATATGTCTGCCATCGCGGTTGGCAAGAGGGTACATGGGAGGTCTACATCAGATTTCTGTGCAATCTTTGCACTTTTGCATGGTTTAGATTCTACTTTAACTTTGGATGGACGGGGGGCGGTTTCGTTCTGTGTAGGCGTCGCATTTACTACGGGGCGGGACGTTGTTAATTGACTATTACTACTATGGGGGTTAGATTGCGGTCGTCTTCCCGCATTGTGATCATCGCAAATTGCGGTGTGGTGTTTGGCATTGCAAATTTTACAAGAACTTTGGATGGGACATTTATCACTACGATGACCTGACTTTGTACAATTAAAGCAAAGGCCCCTTTTAAGCAAAAGGCGACGTCTGGCAGCTACGTCAGTTACTTGGCGACAGCCGTGAGGCGGGTGCCGTTCGTTACAAAATGGGCAAGAATTATTGTGGACAGGTGTGGATTTCGGTCTTACACTGTTGTCTTTTCTTTTATCATGCTCGAGTTTGTCGCCTCTTTGTAACGCATCGTCTTCGAGCATTCTTATAATGAAGTCTATTGCATCAAAGAACTCATCCAACGAATAATCACATTTTCCCAAATGCTCGACCACTTTCCGATAGAGCTTTCCCTCTGACAATTTTTGATTTATGAGACTCATGACCATGCCCTGGCCTATATCGTCTTTACTCAACCTTTTAATTTGTTCAATGATAATAGTTAACTCGAAACGGAACCTTTTGAGCTCTACGGGGTCTAGTGATGGCACAAATATGTTAGCTAACCTTCGGTGCAGAATCACGAGCGTCTGATGTACGTTACCATATTGTTTGTCTAATAGATCTAACGCTAATCTATAGTTCGCGGCGGTTACACTTAAAGATTTTACGACTCTAAGCAGCTCTTTGTCCAATGTCCCCAGCAAATAAGTAAATTTAGACACTTCGTCTAAATCCGCTCTTCTATCCACGTGGATTGTGAAGAGCTCACGGTACGATGCGTACTCTTGCACTTCCCCTTCAAACGTGGGGAGAGGCAGCGGCTTTAACCTGGGGAGGGCAACATTCTCCGTTGAAGTGCTTTTCACTTTGTCTATCCTATTATACAGTAGGGTAGAAGCATGTGTAGCTTCACCTAACGTGTGCCTGATTCGGTATTCAATACTAGATTCTAGTTTCACGCGCTGGCTCTTTTAGCTGTCGGACCTCTGCCTGCAACTCCGTTACCAAATTCTGGTAAACGGACTCAGAGTAGGTCTCTAATAGCGCTCTTTGCGTTTCGCTAAGCAAGTCTTTCACTAGGCCCATCGACGCCTCGATGTGCACGATCGTGGCCACCGCCATTCTGACTACTTTACTTTAATCACGGGAGGTTATCAAAACAAGAAGAAAAGTTATGTCTACGTTATGAAGTGGGAACTCAAGAAAACTAACACGTGGTTGATCGCACACCGAGACGTTGAGGACCTTAATTGTTACTTCTCTCCCACCCTCAAAAGCTCATATTTTAATTTAGTCCTGTCCGGCTCTGGGAAGCGCTTGCGATCCGGTTGGAAGGACCAAATGTTGTGAATTTCACCAGTTTATTAAATCTGCCCGATGTACTGGGCGGATCGCAAGGCCTTGAAGAGGCTAGCCTCCCAAAACCCTTCAGGAATGACTAAAATACGGCTATATTTTAACAAGTTTATTACAAAAATAATCATTTAATACGAGGGAAATACATAATTAAACCTTTACTCGACATACAAAAGAGACACTTGACTAAATGACCACATGCGTTACTGAAAAAAACTAAGTCCGCACCGGACTGAAAATTAAGCAAAATTAATTAATCTTTTAGTAATTTACCTTGATAAACGGCATACCGAGGCCTTTTCACGTAATTTACAAGACAAAACTGATCCCCAATCACAAGGATCGACTAAATATTCATAGATACAAATTTTACAGAACACTTGTAAAACCTATATGGAAACCGACCTGGGTACAATGGGGGGGGGGAGAGAGTACAATTAAGGACTTACTTCGACTGAGGACGTCGGATCAAAGAGGCAGAGCTGAGCTCTGCACCCCCCGATGTCACCTTGTTCCCGCGTTTTTTCTGAACCTAAATTTCTAGATAGGATATTTTCATCATGTTACAATAAAATGACATTAAATTTCTGAATCATAAATTACAAATGCTCGATTTCTTTAGCCTCAGCGCCTCCCCTACCAGGCGGTTGCTCTCTAGGTTCTAAAACAGTCTCATCTTAAACCACATTCATTCGCCCGCGAGTTCTCTCAACCCTCCCTCCAATTTGACGTAACGTAGGTGGAGTTAAATGGCGGGAATTTCGAGTGATCAGTTCGAAATTCCTGACATCTACAGAAAGACTAGAATTTGTCGTAGGAACTTCACTTTGTCTCAGATTCGTTCACCCACGTGTTGTGGCGGAATCCACTTATACCAGAAAGTTCTAAGCTACTTGAACTAAGGTTTTTGTTGTTCAGACGCCCGTGTTTACTGCTCAGCTAGAGCGCCGGTGTGCTCGTTCTGTCAACTCATTTTGCTAATTTAGCTTCTAATTTGTAACATTTTGTACCTTGGTCTACCTTCCTTTGTATCGTTTACCTTCCCTAACCAACCTTAACTTTTCTAACTAAATCACCGTATACCTAGCACGTGTCCTTGTCCTAAAGAGCGAATTGGCGTAACATGATTTTAAGTCTTCTAACAAGTAACGTAGAAACTTAATTTAACCAAGTCCGTTTCATTCCACGTGTTTGTTCCGAGATGGCGGATCTTGTTTACAGCCCAAATTAAGGGTGCGTAATTGTTTGCTACCGTAAGTAAATTACTGCGTGTAGTTCATTTAATTTCCTTTAGCGAGGAGATATTATTTGTGTCCTTTATCGACGATATTTTTGTTTTACCTCCGCGTGAGGGAAATTTCATTTTGTTTAGCCTCCAAGAGAGTGCACTTTAAAATCTAAGTCGTTGCCTCGTGCGCCTATCTACATTTTGAGTAGTTCAGTGGCTGCCCCAGTGCGCCCGTAATTGTGAAATTGTCACAACAGTGTCAGCCTCGACCTATTATTTTAACTTTTAACTTTGATCTTTGCATTCATAAGCCCATGTGCTTTCTAATGTTTTACTTTCAATTACAGTAACTTAATTCAGTCATCTATCGCCAGGTGCGTATATAATTCATTTTAGCAAAGTCTTTAACGTCACGTGACCTGGGCATCGTCTGCTTTCTTGGACCCGGTCACTTTGAATTTTAAAGTAATTTCATGATCTATATGTTTTTCATCATTTAACCATTTTCCTCTCCTCATGAGTAAATTTAAATGTTCAATTGTCTCGCTAGTAAATGTGTAAAGTTTCATTAATACATTCCTTTGAACATTCAGATTTGTCCTTTGTTTTGCTTTACGAATCCGTTCATCAAACGTGGTCATACAAAGATGGCGGACTTCACTTTTAACGAAAACAACCCTCCACCGCCTAAGGCGGAATCGCTCAGCCCCGAGGAGATTAACGCTAGGCCTAAGGAACAGGAATTAACATTCACCTTTGTTTGTGAGGACGCAGACCTAGCACTTCATGCTCTTGCTTCTGTAGATTTTCCCAGCATGGGTCCAGAAGCCATAAGTCATTTTAAAAGTGAAATTAGTAAAGTAAGAGATGAACTTTGTGATTACAAGAGTTTTTGGAGACGTCATTACGACCATCCCATCGTTAAATTAAATTATCCAGTGCTTGCTGCCTGTTCAAGTAAAATTGAGATTGCTTTTAATAGCCTCATGGCTCATCCCAATTTACTAATTAAAGCTAATCAGGCTAATTCTTCTTCGAGGGTGACACCTTCAGTGACACGTCCTGTTGTAAACGCTATTAATAGTCCCCTAATTGTTACTTCTAATATATCAGCAGTCAGGCACAATGTTCATACTTTAGCATCAACTCTCCAACCTGTTCAATCGTCACATTCCAGTACTATGTTGCCAACACGGCATACGATTAGTAATTTTGTGTTAGCCCCACCTGCTCTGTCCTCATCTCCAAACCTTAAGCCGCCAGCGTTTGATCGCCCTCAAGCCCCTTTGTCTTTACCGCCGGTGACAGTTCGTCCCGGAGGAGAAACCATTCATTGTCTTAAAATGGACCCCCCTCGTGGTAGCGCAAATACCACTCAACCTAACCGTGTGCTTGAAGACCAGCAGAGGCCTACACCAGTAAAGTCAGTCATTAAAACCGTACCATCCCAAGGACCAGCGCCCACGTTGCCTGATTGTCCTATTCTGAAGCCCGTAACATCCGCTGCAACCGGAGTCGACGCTAAAACATCCATGTCAAAATTTGAAACCGGCTCTCAGAATGAGGCGCGTGACCGCAAGGTTAAGACTTCAGTTGTCAGAAAGGAACCTTTTGCGCTGACGGCGGATTTAGCGAAGGTCACACGTGTAGACTTAGCACCGGAGCTTACAGCTTGTTTACAAATAACTTTGCTTAAGGATAACGGTACCATGAACATCATTCATTGTTTTCATTCACTTTTATATAGCACAAGTGTAAGCCTTTATTATTTTTGCCATGTCATTCAGCAACATTTTTTCGGTCAATCCCTTGCTTTAACCTCCAAGCGTAAATTTAATTCTTGCCTTGACAATTTGTCATTTTATTACAATCCCCCTGACATCCTTCAGCTCGTGCTGAATATAAGTTTTGTTTTTAATGTTCCCCTTTCCAACGTTTCCCTTGCAGATGACATCCAAGACCTTAGCTGTCAGAAATACGATGTCCCCATGGACCTAGTTTGTCCCAGTTTACCATTCAGGCTAGTGCCAAACAACTTTTCACCTTTTAACGCCGAAAAGGATGTAACCTTTTTCCTCTTGTCAGGCGACGTGTACAAAGTTTTCATTACGCCAATAATTTTATTTGTAAAAATATTTCATGTAAAACGTTGGGTGTCAGACTTGGATTGGGATTCACCCCCATAATTTTTAATTAGTCATTGGCCGGACTTGTTGCTGAACTCGACGGATATTGGCTTACGTTTTGTTTGCTCTATCTGTACCCCTAGGGTGGGAAGAATTGAGTACTTTTAATCGTTCTATTATTATTTCATCGTACGTTTAAAGTTAAAACTGATCATATGCTTAACTTAACGCTTCCGTGAAGCATTGCCTGCGGGTCCAATTTTCCCCAAATTCACGTGAAAGCATAACTTTTGATTCAATTGATTTTAATTAACGCCAACATCGGTTTGTTAACTTTAAACGGACGTTGATGTGAAGAACAACTTCACTCTTCATTCAGCCAGTAACCTTATCTCGCTCATATTAACAAGTAGTTGAATCACATTTGCCGGAACTAACCCTTCTCCCTTTTTTCGGTAATTTTGTATTGTATTACATGGTGTGATTTCGCACAGGAAATATATGATTTCCTATAGCAAATAACGTGATTTAACCGATTTTGATGATCATTTCAATTGGAAACAAACAGATTAACCAATTCGGTTAACTTTTAAGTTGACGAATTGGTTGATGTTATTACGAATGAAATGAATGTGCAAACCTGTTAAATCACGTTATCTACTATAGGAAATCATATATTTCCTGTTCGAAAATCACACCATGTAATACAATACAAATGTACCATATAAATATTAACACTGTTGACATATATATTGAGTTAAAATATTTAAACAACAGATGTACTGAGGACGATAACATTAGCAACGTTACCAATGGTTGACAGAACTACCAACGTTGACGAATGGTACACAATGTTACCAACGACACGATGTCATTTCTAGAGATAGAAATGCTAAATATTTCCATACGTAAACTAAATAATTTTTCCATATAACTATTAAACAATAAATAAAAAGTACCAAAAGGCCACAGAACCTAACAAACCCACCTAACCTTGCCTAGAAGTACCCCGGTCACAAAACTCATATAATAAGCATTGGGGAATGACTTACTTTGATTCACAGTACTACCAACGGTGACGAATGGAACACAGAACTACCAACGACATGATGTCATTACTAGTGGCAGAAATGATAAATATTTCCATTCGAATATTAAATAATTTTTCCATATAACTGTTACACAATATATAAATAGTACAGAAAGACCACAGAACCTAACAAACCCATCTAACCTTGCCTAGAAGTACCCCGGTCACAAAACACGTATAATGGCTATTGAGGAATGACTTACTTTTATGAAGAAAACGTCGAAGTATTCGGTAACCTCGGAACAGAAACTTCTCCAATCGACACTAGTTTTCGAAGATATGTCGATACCATCCATGAGGGTCTCATGGTCCGAATGTTTATGCAAAAAGTGGATGGCACATAATATTATCTTCCATGGGGGTAGACGACTTTTGTCCAAAAAAGTACCTTTATAGGCAGTAACGGTATAACCACAACGGCGATTCTTCTTAGTTTTACGAATGATGGATTCAGAATTGCAATAAAACACGTGAATGTCTTGCCTATAAGATAAAACAGAACGGCACTAGGGGCACTTTAAACCCTGAGGAATAACGTTGTGAGATTTAAGAAAATGCTCAACATTACCTGAAGTTTCCAAAAAATCACCACGGAATTGAGCCACTGATTTTAGGTACGGAATACTGCAGCCACTACAAGTTTCTATAACTTGCTCCATCGCAAAATACGAAAAAAGAAACCGCACTTGTAATGCAGAACGTCTCACCAGGTCAAAGGTTACAACGGGAAAGGCATTGGAACAAAGGGTATGAAAAGACCGCTAATAGGGATAAAGGAAGGGGGGGGGTAGGGAGATATCTGCATAGGCCTAGGGTGGTGATTGGTTAAGGGAAAAACAAAGAACACTAGGGGGTAAACATGAATGAACTAAATACGGAAACTAGACCAGAGAAAGGATTTATAAGGCACAGAGGAGAGAAAAGGAAATAACCAACAAAAATAAATAAAAACAATATAGGAGGGTAAAATGGAATGAACGGTAAATAATATTGAATGGGAATATAAAATGAGATGATCATACCGAGAATTAACTGGATAAAAAAACTAGTCCAGAGTAAGTATTTATGTGCAACCGGGAAGAGATAAAGAAATAACCAAACAAATAAACCCAATATAGGAAGGTAAAATGGAATGAATGATAAATAATATTGAATGGGAATATAAAATGAGAAAATAACATGGTAATAAAAAGAGTAATAGGGGAGAGGAAACTCCTGCGGAGGGGGGTGATATATGCGCAGGTCGGAAACTGGTGAGAACGAACGTACGTACAAATGGGAAAGGAAATAACCAAACAAATAAACCCAATATAGGAAGGTAAAATGGAATGTATGATAAATAATATTGAATGGGAATATAAAATGAGAAAATAATACGGTAATAAAAAGAGTAATTTAGGAGAGAAACTCCTGCGCAGGGGGGTTATATATGCGCAGGTCGGAAACTGGTGCGAACGAACGTACGTACAAATGGGTGCTAATGTTAGCATGGAATACTAACATTTGATCTACATCAGGTATGGAATGCTAACATTTAATCTACATCAGGCATTGGCAGCACTGGTTACTGTATTACTACAAGAAATAACCTTTGAAACGGCTCCTCCCAAATATATCCAGTTATACTGTTTTGTATTTTCCTACGGTTATAATAAATACAAGAAGGAAATGTATAGAGAAGAAAAGGAGTGATTTACGGTTATATATAGGTTCCCCAGTATGTATTCCCCACCCAAAACCCCGAGTTCTCAAAGGGGGTCCCCCATTATCGGAGGATATAGATATATATATATTTCTGAAACTATTCATTTGCGACGGGAACGAGTGTTATTTTCGAAGGGAGCGTAATTTTTCCTATAAGAAAAAGTAGTTGGAATCCTAGGTTACATTGCCATGTAATACACTACAATGAAACCCTTTTTTCTCCCCTTTATCCCCAGGGTGTGAAGAATTTTCTTCACTCTTCTTCTTTCAATCGTATTTTTAGCCCTCTTCTACTAATACTATAGCTACTCCTTAAACGTTCTCTCCTACATTCAATTTTCTTTAACGAAACATAGGGAGGACTATTCTAAACTAAAACTTGTTGACAGTGGCGCACGCCGTGCTTGTGACGTCACAGCGTAGATACGCACAACGGAGGGCCTTAGTGTAACCACGGCGTATGTTGGTTCTTTCCATAAACTACGTGGGTCGAGATTAAATTCCTAAACTGAATTTTGATATAAATTTCAATACTGCTGAATTAATGTATCTTATATTTCTCAATATTAAATTAAGGTTTGTTAATTTTAAGATGTATGCTCATAGCACCAGTCCATTGCTAATTAATCATTTAAACTATTAGTTTTTAGCAAGCCAGAATAGGTAGGATTGTTGTATATATAAACTCCCTTAGAGCAGCAAGATTTCTCTAAAGTTAGTACAAAATCCTGCCTCCTCTGCACTCCTTGCAACAATATATTGCTCTGTCCTGAAGTCCCGATATGGCACCCCCAATGAAGTACCATGTGCATCAAGCTCTTCACCTGTCTGGAAAGGTGAAGCCAGATGAACTGATGCCCCTCGACCTTAGTGTTGCCCCATTCGACGAGAAGGCGCCCTGGCCTACTGACCTGCCTGGTCAGTGAACCTGTGCACCTCTGGCTCACCCCCTCTCCCAAAACGTGACTCACCAAGGAGTCCTGTGGCTGCCGGCTGGAGACAGTGAAGGAGTGGAACCTGGGAACCATATTACCACAAAAAAGGATTCTTGGGTAGGGCCAGAAAAGAGTGCAAAGTGCAACCAGGTCAACAGCCATCACGGGCATAAAACTAATCTCAAAGGAGTGTAGGTACTACAACAATGGCCATTTAGTTTTCCCCCATTTTTTCTTAGCTTAGAGTAACTATTTTTAACTTTATAGGGAACCTGGCTAATTACACTATTCGGACTGTGTGTGGTCTGATTGTGTGTAAATATTTTTCCATTATTATTTCTTGCTTGGAGACTAGCACAGTCTCTGGGTCACATGGGCCACGTGTCCGACCCCATTTGATTTTTGATTATTGCAGACCACGTGTCTAACCAATCATTTTTATTATTTTGAATTGCTTTCAATTTGCATTTCTTTTGATATTTTGTCTTTGTTAAGATGTCCGTTTCTTTTGATGTAAATTTGTGTAATAAATTAATATTAGGTTAATTAAACCTCTTTCGTATTTTTGCTCCCTCATTTATTCTGATGTGTGAATTGAATAGTTGATCACGAGACAAAATACCCAATATTTAAAGAGTAAACTTAAGTAAGTCTATAGGTGGTAACAGCGAGGAACTTTGCATTAATATATTTGCTTCGAAGGTAAAGATCCTCATCTTTAAACTTTTAAACTACTTTACATCACTGCTCCCATTCTGGATTTTGTCTAATTACATTATTGAAAATACCTGTCCAGCATCTCATTGGGGTAGCTGGGACGGAGTCGGAACAGAGCCTGAGAATGAGATGACTATAGACCTGACAAAGCTAGAGTAGGCCGTAAATTATTTCTTATTCTACGTGTGGAGTTCTCCGGCCTCTGGACAGTAAATTTCCCCCTTTTGTATTTAAGAGTGATGGTTAGTGAATTGTGACAGTAAAGTAATAGCAGGGCATTTGTGCCCCGAGAGTAAGTGCTCCTTATCCTCCCCTGTTGAACTTTATGTAACTGCCATAAGGAGACTTTCCCAGACTAAGTTCCCACTCAGAACATAAAAAATTCTCCACACCTATAATACACATAAATGAAATAGGATCATATAATAATTATAACATGTACAACAGATATGAATAGACAATCCTCTAATAAATGACTGGAATATACCGGGACTAGCCCGTAAGCCAAATGGGAGGTAATTGTATCGATACAACCCTTCAAAAGTGTTAATTGTTGTATATTTCTTAGATTCTTCATCTAACAGCAACTGTAAAAATGCATGTGCTAAATCAATTTTAGAGAAAATTGTTGCAGAGCCAACTTGTGCAATGACCTCGTCAATAGAGGGTAATGGAGTCTGCACTGGATCGAGGAATTTATTGACTGTAACTGAAAAATCCCCACATATTCGAATGTGATTCTCATCCTTCATGACATTAACTGTGGGTGAAGCCCAATCACTGGAATATACCTTAGATATCTTACCACTAGCAATTAACCTGTCAAGTTCTTCTTTTACCTTACTTCGTAAACACAATGGGACAGTTCGAGCTCTTGCAAAAATTGGCTTTGCATCAGACATGACATTTAAGGAGACAGTATGTTTGACGTCAGACTGAAATTCATCACGTAAATATATTTTGAATTCAGACAAAATTCTATTCCTGACGTCATCATATTTACTCACATTTACATTATTTACCTTATCAGAATGTAGCATAACATCGGGTAACACAAGTATAATATCCATCTTTTGACATAAATCCCTACCCAACAAATCAACATTACTGGAATTTACAATTAAGAATTTGTGTTTCAACATTTTGTGACCATAAGTCACATTTACATGAGCTTCTCCACATAAATTTATAACATTTCCACTGTATCCACGAACACGGTGTTTTGTTGGAGAAATAACAACACGGGCTCTGGCTGCATCACTTTGACATATTGTAGAAACTGTGGAGAATTTTTTATTGTTATGTTCTGAGTGGGAACTTAGTCCGGGAAAGTCTCCTTATAACAGTTACATAAAGTTCAACAGAGGAGGATATGAGCACTTACTCTCGGGGCACAGACACCCTGCTAATACTTTACTGTCACAATTCACTAACCATCACTCTTTAAATACAAAAGGGGGAAATTTTACTGTCCAGAGGCCGGAGAACTCCACACGTAGAAATATCAATAATTTATGGCCTACTCTAGCTTTGTCAGGTCTATAGTCATCTCATTCTCAGGCTCTGTTCCGGCTCCGTCCCAGCTACCCCAATGTGATGCTGGACAGGTATTTTACGTTAATGTAATCAGACAAAATCCAAAATGGGAGCAGTGATGTAAAGTAGTTTAAAAGTTTAAAGATAAGGATCTTTACCTTCGAAGCAAATATATCAATGCAAAGTTCCTCGCTGTTACCACCTATAGACTTACTTAGGTTTTCTCTTTAAATATTGGGTACTTTGTCCCGTGATCAACTATTCATTTCACACATTAAAATAAATGAGGGAGCAAAAATACTAAGGAGGTTTAATTAACCTAATATTGATTTATTCACAAATTTACATCAAAGAAACGGACATCTTAACAAAGACAAAATAGAATCATAAAAATGCAATTCAAAATGATGAAAATTAGTTAGTTAGACACGTGGTCTGCAATAATAAAAAATCGAAATGGGGTCGGACACGTGGCCCATGTGACCCAGAGACTGTGTTAGTCTCCAAGCAAGAAATAATAATGGAAAAATATTTACACACAATCCCACCGCACACAGTCTGAATAGTGTAATTAGCCAGGTTCCCTATCAAGTTAAAATTAGTCTAAGCTAAATAATGGGGGAAAACTAAATGGCCATTGATGTAGTACCTGCACTCCTTTGAAGATTAGTCCTATGCCCGTGGTGGCTGTTGACCTGGTTGTCGCACTAATTGGCACGTTGCACTCTTGCCTGGCTCACCCCAAGAATCCTTGTTTGTGGTAATTAAGGTTCCTAGGTTCCACTCCTTCACAGTCTACAGCCGGCAGCCACAGGACTCCTTGGTGAGTCACGTTTTGGGAGAGGGGGATGGGGGGGGTGAGCCAGAGGTGCACGGATTCACTGACCAGGGACTCAGGGAGGTCAGTAGGCCAGGGCAGCTTCTAGTTGAATGGGCTCAACCCTAAGGTCGAGGAGATCACCTGGCTTCACCTTGCCAAACAAGTGACGGTCATGATGCGCGCGGTAATCCATTGGGGGTGCCATATCGGGACTTCAGGACAAGGCAATATATTGTTGCAAGGAGTGCAGAGGAGGCAGGATTTTGTACTAAATACTTTAGAGAAATCTTGCTGCTCTAAGGGAGTTTATATACACAACAATCCTACCTATTCTGGCTTGCTAAAAATTAATATTTAAAATAATTAATTAGCAATGGACTGGTGCGATGGGCATACATCTTAAAATTAACAAACCTTAATTGGTACTGAGAAATATAAGATGCATTAATTCAGCAGTATTGAAATTTATATAAAAATTCAGTTTAGGAATTTAATCTCGACCCACGTAGTTTAAGGAAAGAACCAACATACGCCAGGGTTACCACTAAGGCCATCTGTAGTGCGTATCTACGCTGTGACGTCACGAGCATGGCGTGCGCCACTGTCAACAAGTTTAAGTTTAGATTAGTCCTTCCTACGATTCGTCAAAGAAAATTGAATGTAGGAGAGAACGTTTAAGGGGTAGCTATAGTATTAGTAGAAGAGAGCTAAACATGACTTCCACTATCAATTTCAAAATCGACTTTCTGATTGTTAATAAAACAGCTCAACATATATGGTGAATCAGACATAGGCACAGTGGAGTTTATTCTAGAAAAGAATTTACCCTTCGCTGAGAACATTCACAGCTGTCTTCTACGACACTAACATCATCATCCGTCTGGTCACAGCGTGCCATCCCCTTATGCTGCGTTGCCACATCTCCCTGGGTCGTTGCTGCATCCCTCGGAGCTGCTTCAGAGACCGCATGCAATGACTTTGCAGTGGATTTGCAACACCTAGCAAGGTGACCAGTTTTCTGGCATTTCATGCATTTCAGTTTCATGGCAAAACAATCATTAGCAAAATTATTTGCTTGCTGACCACACATTATGCAAATGTATGAAGTAGGAACCTTTTTAATACCTTTAGCCCTATGTTCAGTAACTTTATAGCTTGGGTGATGATTGCATTCTGGCTTTAAATCCTGAGCATCAGCGGAAAATGTTGCCAGTAGTTTCGCCTTCTCAACACAATTGTTAAATGACTTGTTTTCACAGTCTTGTAACAAACCACTCAGAATGCTGGCAGACCTTAAGCCCCTCACAAATGCATCTCGCAGAGATCTGTCCCGACAGCAATCTTTATAATTGCAATTTGAACACAAGTCATTTAATGCACGTGCATAGTTTTCAATAGATTCATCCGGAAGTTGTTTCCTATTCAGGAATTGTACCGTTGCACCTATCACACTCTTTTTAACCTCATACTGAGCAATTAACTTTTCTTTAATATTTTCGTATGTGGCGTCTGACAGTTTCACTGGTTTAAGTCTCCGTTGCACATCAGTAACGACATTTACAGAAAGAGATTTGACCAAAATACTGACCTTCTTAGTACTGTTGTCTCCAGCTTGCTGCTGTAAATCAGCAGATTGAACTGTGAATCTTTCAAGAAACTCAACTACAGTTTCTAAGCTAGGATTGAATGCTGGACACTGTGTAACCATGGTTAATCAATTTGTTTTCCGTTGTATTCCTCGTCGTCACTTGTAATATTCCTGCTTAATTTATATTGTAGTCGTTCTCTGTAAAGATGCACGCAAAAGAGAAAATGAAAAGACGAATTCTTGAAGAGAGATGTATTCTCTAGTACACGGAGGCAGACACTGACTCTATTTCAAATTCAACTGCCCAACGGCTGGAGTCATGACGTAATAAAAACGTCACTACAATAACAGAAAATCATGACTTAATGATGACGTCAATACAATAACAGAAAATGGAATTGATCATAAGTTAAGATAAACTAAAGTAATATATAACAAAGTGCCATCTTTTCTTTTCCACCAGGCGGAAGATGGCCAACATCACTTGGTTGATTTGAGGCGATCTCGAGCCTTGTCGATTCAGGCATCTCATTACTACTTTGCTGTCTAGTACCAGTCGGATGTGGATTGAGCAGCGAAGTTTCAGTTTTTTCAGTGAGAGAAAAACTGCCATGGCTTCTAGAATGTTGATGTGGAAGGTCTTGAAGAGGGAGGACCAGGTTCCTTGGACTTTCCGATGGTGAGAGTGGCCTCCCCACCCTTCCTTTAAGGCATCCGAGTGAACGGTAACGGAGGGTGGAGGCGGTTGTAGAGGTACCTTCTCCTTTAGGTACTTGGCCTCTGACCATGGCTTGAGGAGTGATCGCAGACGAGTTGGTATCGGTCTTGTCAGATCTCTTCCAGTGTTTGATGTGTATTTTCTCCAGACTCCTGATGCATCTTTTAATTATGCTCTCAACACTGGGTCTGTCACTGAGGCAAACTGGAGAGATCCTAACACTCTTTCCTGTTGCCTTCTTGATATCCTGTCGGATTGAAGAAGTCTCTTGACAGAGCCTGCTATCTCTCTTCTCTTCTTTGATGGAATGGAGAGGCAGTGTGACTGTAAGTTCCAGTGAACACGCAGCCATTGGAACTTTTGAGCTGAAGATAGTCGAGACTTTTCCAAGTTGATCTTGAATCCTAGATGTTCCAGGAACTGGATCACTTCCTTGGAGGCTTGCGTGCATTCTTCTTCGGATGCTGCCCATACCAGCCAGTCATCCAGGTAGGCAATCACCTGAACTCCCTTTAGGCGTATTTGATGAATGACTGCATTCGCAAGCTTTGTGAATACCCTTGGGGCTATGTTTAGTCCAAAGGGCATGGTTATTAAGATGTATCGTCTCTTTTGCAGCTTGAATCTTTGGTAGGAGGAAACTTGTCGATTGATCGGAACATGCCAATATGCGTCCGCCATGTCTATGGAGACTGTGTATGCCTGTTTGGGCAGTAGGGTCCTTATGTGTTGAAGAGTAAGCATTCTGAACTTGTGGTTCACTATGAACTTGTTGAGTGGTGACAAGTCTAGAATGACCCTGAGTTTTTCCTAATCCTTCTTCGGAACACAAAATAGCCTTCCTTGGAATTTGATGGACTTGGCCCTCCTTACAACTCTCTTGTCTAAGAGTTCTTGGACATATTCTTCCAGAATGTGGGTTGAGTGTTGGAAGAATTGAGGGAAAGTCGGTGGAGTTGTGTACCAACTCCACCCCAGTCCGTTCTTGATTAGGCTGTGAGCCCAGGGATCGAAGGTCCAGCGATCCCAGAAAAGGAGAAGTCTCCCTCCTACTGGAAGCATCTCACTTTGAGTGCTGGTTGGAGGACTTGCCTCCTTGGCCACATCCACCCTTGTTGCCCCTGCCTCTAGAGGGGCGTCTAGAGGAACCACGAAAGGAACCTCGAGACTTCGACCGAAAGGTTGTGGATAGCCTTTCAAAGGCTGGGGTGAAAGCAGGCGACTGTGTCGCTACTTGTTGGGGCACCAGCTGAAATGTGGTCAGTGGTTGTGTCTCCGTCTGGGACACCGTGGCCATGGGAAGTTGTTGTTGTCGTGGTGGGCGAGAGGGCACTCTAGGTCGCTTGGTCTTCCTTTTGAGTTGGGGACCCTCCTCACTGGAAGACTTTCTCTTGGTCGACAAGCCCCACTTGTGGAGAAGATTCCTATTCTCTGTGGCAGCTTTGTCGATAACCTCTTTGACCACTTTGCTTGGGAAGAGGTCTTTTCCCCAGATGTTGGAAGCTATCAGCTTCCTTGGTTCATGCCTCACCGCAGCCGAGGCGAACACGAACTCTCTACAAGCCCGTCTGGCTTTAATGAAGTTTTACAGGTCTTTGGTGACCATTGCCAAATGAGCTTTGGCAAAGGTCATTTACATGTCTGGGGTATCTGGAACACTTGCCATCGTCTCTAGTCTAGTCTGCAGGGACATAGAGGTGGCAAGTCTCTCCTTCGTCTCATGCTCCCTGCGGAGGTGGAAGTCCGACAACTTCGGGAGGTCTTCTCCGAACTGACGTCCGGCAATGTCGGCCTCCAACTTCCCGACTGAGAAGGTGTTATAAACATCCTTCCAGTCTGCATCGTCTGATGGTAGGGCAAGGGAAAAGGGCCTACACTCTTCGAGTGTGGGACAAGGTTTCCTTGCCTCGACTGCCTTTAAGGCTGCCTTGAACCCTTTATCCATAAAGGGGAAGGCACGGAAAGAAGCAGCAATGAAGGATGGGTGCTTCTTGCTGAGAGCCAGTACCTTGGAACTAGTAAAGGCCCTATCTTTCAAGGTCTTAGTGAAACAAGGCTTGGGCCTTGGGGAGGTCCAGTATGATGACCCTTTCGGCTCCGTTTCCTCTTTCGAGGGAGGTTCCATCCTTAAGCGGACGTAACAGTCAGGATAGGCCCCTTTGCTGGGCCAGAAATCTATATCCTCTACTGGGACCGTACCCAGCTTGTCAGAGAGGAAGATCTTCCCTCCTGACGTAGGCATGTGTTCAGCATACCTCCAAGGGTTGACGTCCGAGAAAGGGGGAAGTTCCTTAATGTTTAGCTTCTTGGGGATTAAACGGGAAGTCACGCATTGGTGCATCTCAGAACTAAGCGTAGCTTCCTTCTCAGATGACTCCTTCTTCACGTCCTGAAACATAGACAGGAGAGAAGTTAACGTATGACTAATCGTATCCAATTGGGGGGCAGAGGAGGTCGACGGGACCGGCTCAGCCACCGGAGCCGATGAAACCGAAATAAATTTGGTTCCTTTATCATCGCCTTCAGGAGGTAAGACAGACTCCTGATCCTGCTCTTCTGCTAGAAGACTCCGTTCCGTACCCTCGGAAACTACCAACATGTTATCTTCTAGCTGGATGTCCTTCATGGCATCCGAAACATCAGATTCTAACGGAATCTGGACGAGGGGGATCTCAGGCTGAAGTTGAGGGATAACTGCATCCGAAGATGCCCTAGGGAAAAGACAAGCCCTCATTCTTTCATTAGGAAGGTATGGGCCAGTGGTATTCTTCTGAAAACCCCTGACCCATTTCCGCAGCTTCTTTCTTGCTGCATCCCTTGACTCAGTTGACTTTTGATCATCAAAAGCCTCAGTAACCAGATTGGAACAAATGTCACATACCTGGGGGTCCCAATACTTCAGAGAGCCCTTCGTCATTGCGCAGCGCGCGTGGGTCCTGCACAAACCATGGCCGCAGAGGTTCTTGCTGCGGACCTTGCAGAAGTGATTCCCGCACTCGGGATAGTTCTCCTGTAAGAAAGGAAAGGCGGATGAGTATTCGGTGAATTATCTCACAATTTCATCATACAATGTTATGTATATTTTAGCTTAGGATAGGTATGCTAGAAAAGAAAGAGGAAAGACACCTACATGTGTTTCCTGCTCAGCCAATTGCTATGACCTCCATCAGTATTGAATCTCGGGTATTCTAAGATAGAATTATTAAAAGAAGACATTTTATCCTCAGGATATATAAAGGTGTAACATAACACCGTCTTCGAGAGTTCAATATTGGGGATTGAATAAAGTGATCATTGATAACTTTTCAAAAGAAGAGTGAATCGCTCTCTTTATCTAGTGGTCTCACAATAGGCTGCCCGTGAAGCATATTGTAGGTTGGAAATGTATGGGCTACCGTACAGGCCGTACAGTGGTTTATTTATTGCGGAATAATCAATATCGCAATCATTGCTGACCACTCCACGGCCAAATACTGTAGTACCTACCGGTATACGCTGGTAGTTCCTGGGTTTTTTGAAGGTATAACTGCCTTCAAGAGGTAGTGGGCAGTAGACAGCCGGCAGTTGCATGCCGCCGGCAGCCATGGGGCCGCCGACATTCAGCAGTCCCACCGGCAGCCGGCGGTGAGTGATATGTCGTCAGACAAACGTTCGACCGGCTGTCGGCAGTCAACATAGTTGCCGGCAGCCGGCCGGTGTGTGCCAACTGTCGTTGGGTCGTCGGCCATCGGCAACCCATATCATTCAGCGGCAGTGCAATCTGTCGGCGGACCACAGTCCTGCCGGCTGCCGGGTGCTCTAGGTCGCCGGCAGCTAGGCCAGGGTACTTGGTAAGAGAGAGAGAAAGCATGGATGGGAGGGGGAAGTAAAGACTCACCCTTGCAGACCGCCATCCAGAATGAGGGTTCATATGGAAGGGGGAATTACATTCGGGCTTCCATCCAGCCACAACCCTACTGGTACCAGACGGTAGGGCTATGAAAGGCAGTCCAAGAGAGGACTGAAGAACACTCGATAGGTTAGGGGAATCTTTGCCGGCAGCCAACTCAGCCGGCAGCCGACAGAGAACCCGAGCCAATCCCAAATCTACCCCCTAGGGTCGATTGTAGAATGATGGTCAAGATGTGTGAAGGCTAGGCCAACACTAAAGGACAGCAAGGGGAGGGGTAAGGGTCCTGTAGGTAAGGTAGTAGTCGGTGGGTTCTGCCGCACCTAAAAAGACTCTGTTCCAATGTAAAGACAACCCCAAGGGGCCAGGGAATTCAGTTCCCTAGTCTGGGGTTAGCCTAATAGGATGAGATGGCGGCACCCTGGCTGCTGTCTCAGGTGTTAGGAACAGAGTCTAGTGTTGGAGACCCTAAGCAAGGGAAGAATTCAATTCTTCAGCTTAGGATCTGCTGGGACAGGACTGTCTGCTAGGCCACAGGGAGGAGGCATCATATCATATAATGCCTTCAGGTGAGGCCTAGGGAGGTCTAGCCTCCTGCATCGGTAGCCTAACCTGACTTAGGAATTCAATTCACCAAGCCAGACGGCCACCGACCACAGACGAATACTCTGATGTTCTGTCCTAAACTCAAAACCAACCTCTGCAGTAGAGGGAAGGAACAGAAACACCCTAGCCTAGATTTACCCGAATAAAATTCACGGTAAAGCCGACTAGGGTTAGCCTAGGCTAACTCAGAGGGAAAGGGATTGCTCTTAAATCTCCCAAGGAGATTAGTATCGGCTGAAAAGGAATAGGAGGTGTCAGTCTCCACTTAAAAGACGATACAAGGGCGATCGGGGACATGTATGAAAGTATACTAAAGCCCCTAGGCTCATAGCCTAGGCGAGGTGAGAATCGGTCACCAAAACTCTCTCGTATACTATCTTGGAAGAGGAAAATTTATATTCAGTAATATCTTATATGTATAAAATATTGCCTAAAGCTTCATAAATTATCACACCAAGAAAACTATATCATGCATGAAAGTAAATGTAGGAGCCTAGGCTAGGAAGCCTAGCACTCGTGGGGCTTGGTAAATAAATTGCCAAATCCACGAAACAATCGGCATAATATAAAATTTCCTAGCTAAATTGCTAAATAGCTAAATTCATTAAAGCGATATATACCAGGAATGTCGTTCTGGCTAACTAAATGCACATACAAACAGAACGACCCCGTCCAAGACGCCATCTAATTAGGCAACAGCTCTTGTTACGTTAATTACGATCTTAATCGAAGATAAAAACTGGCAAGAGCTTACATTTATACAAATTAAAGATAATATTCAACTTTCCAGAGGCAGATGAGGCTGGGGAAAGCATCATAGCAGTAATAAACTCCAAAATGGCGAGAGGCACAAGGAATAACACCGAGCTAGGTACGCTACTAGAGAAAGAGTGACAAAATGGCGCCAGGACACGGCGTCGTTCTGGCGCTCAATAACAGTACGAGTAGGAGCATTGCCTTATAACGGCCCTCCTACAATTCTTGCCACTTTCCCCTCTCGAAGCGTAAACGCTATTAGGGGTGTAGATAGCTATGTGGTGTTTCAAGAATATGTCCTCTGATCTTATGCGATATCCCTAAAGACAAAAGCAAGGGATAGTCGCGCCAGGAGTTAGAATTTTGGATACCTTTTGTAAAATTCTCTGGGATATATCACTGTAGTTAAATATAACCTAGGAAGCTACTATGAAGGAACTTCCATCAGGATGACATGGCCTGAGCCCAAAAATGTTTTATTTAGTTAGTAGTATGATGTTCCCGGTAATTAGCTATAAAATGGATTTTGAGCGAAGCTCAAAATCCATTTTTGGGTGAGGTAGCCATGTCGTCCTGATGGAAGTTCCTTCTTAGTAGCTTCCTAGGTTATATTTAACTACAGTGATATATCCCAGGGAATTTTACTAAAGGTATCCAGAATTCTAATGCCTGGCGCGAATATCGTCTTGTATTGTCTTTAAGGATATCGCATAAGATCAGAGAACGTATTCTTGACACGCCACATAGCTATCTACACCCCTAATAGCGTTTACGCTTCGAGAGGGGAAAGTAGCAAGAATTGAAGGATGCCGTTATTAAGGCAACGCTCCTACTCGTACTGTTATTGAGCGCCAGCACGACGCCGTGTGGCGCCATCTTGTCATTCTTTGTAGCGTTAATGAGGTGCTACAAATACAGTACATAAGGGAGGGATTCGTTCATCCTTTTTCAAAGGAGGGTGGGTCCATCAGGACGACATGGCTACCTCACCCAAAAATAGATTTTTCTCTTTGCTCAAAATCCGTTTTTTGGGCTCAGGCTATGTCGTCCTGATGGAAGTTTACCAGAGCATTAATGTATCTGTGGATTTTCAATAGTGCCAATAACCACGAGATAAATTTTCCTTGGTCATCTAGACCTAGAGACACCTGGTATTACCGTCATACACCATTCAACTGATCATGGATTATGTCAGTGCTTCCTGCCCCCTACAGGGAAGAGTCAGGGAAGACTCTAGGAAAAAAACCCGAGGATTGTGAGTTCAAGGAACAATCTAGCATACAAGTTGTATATTAGTATCATCATATACATGAAAACATAGTTTGTATTCTGAAAGGAACAAATATGTGTAGGTTACTGACACCTCCCTCACTCTACTTGTTCGTTGTAGACAAGTTAGACAGGTTTACATTCATGTAGGAAATTGTAAAGTCAGTAAGGTAAACAGGTTGGTAAAGTCAGTCATTACCAGGGACTAAACTTAATAGCATAACACATAAATCTGATGATTGTTTGCTTAGAACAGAAATGGAATTTATTCTGAAATATTTCCCAGAAATAAGAGGATAAAAAGTAGCTCTGACACCCTTTATTTGTATTTTAGAATTTCTAGGGCGAAATGAGACGCAAAAATTCCTAACTGTGTTTAACAGGCAGTATTTAGAAATCATGGGTTGTAATATATACAATTAAAGAAAATTTTCTTTGAAAATATTGTGTGAAAGCTTAATAATTAGTAATAAGAGAAAAAAAATGAAGTTTCATCTGAAAAGGAAACACAAAGCCACTCTAAGGAAAATATAGTAATATTTCACTATTGTTTCTGTTGTTACAAAAGGAACACTTGCGTAGAATACACAAGGCACATGTGTCAGTCTTTTATGCTTTGGTCACCTGTGTATTTAGAACAGTCTATAGTGTCATTTACTAGACACGTCACTAAACATGATACACCGTAGAAGTAAGTCATGCACACCCTTCACTAAAAGTCCCAATTAGTGCACTGTTCTTTGCAGAATTCAAGCGGCAGGTTTTAGTACACTACCTGCTGTCACCAAGTAGTGCTTTATCTCTTGCACTTGTTTTGCGTAGTGTTTGAAGAAAACCCCGAATGATTTCCATCCAATGTAGGCGTGAAGGCTTTCAAAACTCAAGTTCTGGAAGAAGTTCAGAGACGAAGCGACCTTTCTCAGATCATGATCTGCGGGTGTACTGTCTGGATCCGCTCTGCGAATGAAATAGGTGATCTTCTCCCTTAGTTGTTTCAAGGTCAATGTTGAACCTGAGGTTTCTCCCTAAAAAGCTGACCTCCCTTAAAGTCTGAAGTTCTACAAAGATAGACCTTTAGGCATTCTACTGGACATAGAGATGCTTCTTTCTTCAGAGGGCAGATTCTCCAGGGACCCCACCTCTTGGTGGGCAGTTCGTTCTTGGCGAGAAACGCTGGGTCAGGAAATAGGTTCAGTTCTCCGCAGTCTGTGAACTGAATGTGGCCATCATATCTCGAAAAGGCCACTATTTCGCTAACTCTGGCTCCTGAGGCTAGTGCAAATAAGAATATCACCATTTGAGTCAAATCTTTTAGAGAGCAATCTTTGTTGTTCAAGGTTGACGCTAAGTGAAGAACCTTATCCAAGGACCAGGAAATGGGCCTCGGAGGTGCTGCGGGCCGAAGTCTAGCGCAGGCTTTTAGAATCTTGTTAAAGGTTTCATTGGAGAAGTCCACCTAGAAGGCGTAGAGCAAGGGTCTAGTCAGGGCAGATTTACACGTAGAAATCGTGTTGGCTGCTAAACCTTGTTCATGGAGATGGATAAAGAAGGATAAACAAAATTCTGTTGATATCTCCTTTGGTTTCATTGCATTTCTTCCAGGAAAACTCGTATTGTCTTCTAGTTGATTTCGACTTGTATTCTTCTAAAAAGTTAATACTGTCCTTTGAAATCCCGAACCTTTTCTTGACTGCTAAGGTGAAAAAATCATGAGATGAAGGTTCTGGGTTTCCTGTGATGAAGCGGAGACAGTCGACTTCTGCACTTGCTGAATCAGAACTGGATCCGGCAACGGAATCAGTTTCAGCTGTAGCTCCGTTATCAGGGGAAACCAGATGCTGTTGGGCCACTTGTGAGAAACTATTGCTGCTGTTCCTTGATAGGATCTCAGTTTGTTGAGGACCTTGAGCAGGAGGTTGGTTGGAGGGAACAGGTAAATCCTGGACCATCTGTTCCAGTCTATGGACATCACATCCGTTGCTTCCGCTAGAGGATCCTCGTATGGGGCTACGTACCGGGGTAACTTCTTGTTGTCGCTCATTGCAAAGAGGTCTATCTGCAGTCCTGGGACTTTGCGTAAGATGAAGAAGAACGATCTTGAATCTAGAAACCATTCTGACTCTATCGGGTTGAGCCTGGATAGAGCGTCCGCTGTCACATTGCGGGACCCTTGAAGGTGAACTGCTGATAAGTGCCATCTCTTCTTCTCCGCCAAGCGGAAAATGGCCAATATCACTTGGTTGATTTGAGGTGATCTCGAGCCTTGTCAATTCCGGCATCTCATTACAACCTCGCTGTCTAGTACCAGTCGGATGTGGATTGAGCAGCGAAGTTTCAGTTTTTTCAGTGAGAGAAAAACTGCCATGGCTTCCAGAATGTTGATGTGGAAGGTCTTGAAGAGGGAGGACCAGGTTCCTTGGACTTTCCGATGGTGAGAGTGGCCTCCCCACCCTTCCTTTGAAGCATCCGTGTGAACGGTGACTGAAGGTGGAGGCAGTTGTAGGGGTACCTTCTTCTTTAGGTACTTGGCCTCTGACCATGGCTTGAGGAGTGATCACAGACGAGTTGGTATCGGTCTTTTCAGATCTCTTCGAGCGTTTGATGCATATTTTCTCCAGACTCCTGATGCATCTTTTAATTGTGCTCTCAACACTGGGTCTGTCACTGAGGCGAACTGGAGAGACCCCAACACTCTCTCCTGTTGCCTTCTTGATATCCTGTCGGATTGAAGAAGTCTCTTGACAGATCCCGCTATCTCTCTCCTCTTCTTTGATGGAATGGAGAGGCAGTGTGACTGTAAGTTCCAGTGGACACCCAGCCATTGGAACTTCTGAGCTGGAGATAGTCGAGACTTTTCCAAGTTGATCTTGAATCCTAGATGTTCCAGGAACTGGATCACTTCCTTGGAGGCTTGCATGCATTCTTCTTTGGATGCTGCCCACACCAGCCAGTCGTCCAGGTAGGCAATCACCTGAACTCCCTTTAGGCGTAGTTGACGAATAACTGCGTTCGCAACCTTTGTGAATACCCTCGGGGCTATGTTTAGTCCGAAGGGCATGGCTCTGAAGACGTACTGTCTTTTTTGCTGTTTGAATCCTAGGGAGGAGGAAACTTGATGATTGATCGGAACATGCCAGTATGCGTCCGCCATATCTATGGAGACTGTGTATGCCTGTTTGGGCAGTAAGATCCTTATGTATTGAAGAGTCAACATTCTGAACTTGTGGTTCACTATTGTAACAATATGTGAATGTTGTGGTCAGGATTTCGTATGTAATCAGTGTATGAATATTGTTTGGTACGCTGTCTAAGTTTGTAAATGATATTTGTTGTTTATGTTTGGGTAAGTCACGTGACCACAGGGTCTTCCGCATTTCTCCCCCGCTCTTCGCATGTTGGCTTGGCAATGCTGTATAACTTGCTGTATAACTTGTATAATAAACTAAGGTTAATTACCCTCAGCTTATCAATCAGAACCCATAACATGGTGTCAGAAGTGGTTCTTATCTACATATAAGCTGGATTAAAGAAGAAATGAGGGTAAGTGACAACTTACAAGTTACGGACCAGTTTGTTGATGTCCTAAGCTATGCCTTTTGCCAACGTGCATAATTTTTCCCAGTGGGATAAGTTTTTTTTTTTCTCATCATAATTAAGGTAGTTTTGTACAGCTAACTCCACCGAGTCCTATGGACTTTAGTGCAAGTACTAATGTAGCCCTCAAATGGAAGAAATTTAAAGAATCTTTTATTAAATATGAAATTGCCCTAGGCTTAGACAATGAAGCTGACAGACGAAGGGTAGCAACATTCTTGCATGTTATAGGAGAATTAGGGGTTGAGAAATATAATACACTGTCTTGGGATGCAGATGGAGATAAATATAAGATAGATAAAGTATTAAGGAAATTTGATGCAGAATGCAGTCCCAGATCAAATATAATCATGGAAAGATACAAATTTCTCAAGCGGAAACAAGAATCTAATGACAGTTGTGACCAATTCATAACTCAGTTAAGAATTCTTTGCAAAACTTGCAATTATGATAATGAAGAAGAAATGATCAGGGATCAATTCATCCTCAATTTACATGATGATAAGGCTAGGGAGAAATTACTGGATCATGTGCATATGGATATAAAGTCAATGACCTTGGAAAGGGCTGTGAATTTTGTAAAAAATTATGAAATGCGAATTCAGCAAAAGCAGCAGATGACTAGTAGCAATACTGAAGAAGAGGAAGTTAATGTCGTGTGGAAGAAGAAAAATAAGTACACAAATCCTCAAATTAAGCCTAAGTACAATTGTGCCAAAGAAATAAAAGATTGCAGGTATTGTGGCAGGACTCATAAAATTAGGACGTGCCCAGCATATGGTCAAGTGTGTGCCAAATGTAAGAGCAAGAATCATTATGCTAAACAGTGTAATACTAATTGGAACTCTGAAAAAGTGAAAACTTGTGAAGAGAATGAGGACAGTGATAGTGACCTTCAGCAAATTAGCACAATAAATGAATCGATAGGAAACATTTCTATGTCTCATGAGAGAAAGCAGTATGTAACCATGACTATAAATCAGCAAGAAATAAATTTTCAGTTTGATTCCGGTGCTACGTGCAATGTTTTGAGTGTTAGAGAATTGAAGCGTTTGATTGGAAATGATAAGTTAGATATTGGTGATAGCATCAAACTGAAAGTGTTTAATAATAAAACAATCAAGACTATTGGAATTAAAACTCTAATGTGTGAAAGGAAAGGAAAGCAGTATAAACTTAATTTCTATGTAGTGAAGGAAAATGTTTCTTCTGTAATAGGTTATGAGGATGGACAGAGACTGAAATTGATAAAAATTCTTGTGAATGATAACCCAAGTGCTAAGCAAGAAATAAATGAGGTTTCTCCGAAAGTGTTAGATAAAAACAAGATTATTTCTGATTTTCCTGATTTATTCGAAGGATTGGGGGAATTAGGACCTCCATGTAAGATAAATATTGATGATGCAGTGTCACCAGTGATCCATGCTCCAAGAAAAGTTCCTTTTGCCCTTAAGAGAAAATTGAAGCAGCAGTTAAGTAGTATGGAAGGTACCATTATTGAAAAGGTCTCGGAACCTAAAAATTGGGTTTCTAGCATGGTTTTAGTAACAAAACCTAATTCAGATTTAAGGATTTGTTTAGATCCTACAGATCTGAACAAAGCTATCAGGAGACCCCATTATCCACTTCCAACAATTGAGGAAATTTTACCAAGATTGGGTAAAGCTAAAATGTTTTCAATACTTGATGCAAAGAACAGATTTTGGCAAGTGCAACTTGACAAAGAGTCAAGTTATTTGACTACATTTAATACGCCTTTTGGTAGGTATAGATGGAAGAGAATGCCTTTTGGTATATCATCGGCACCAAAAGAGTACCAGAGACGAATGCATGATGCCTTACATAATTTAGATGGCATAGAAGTAATAGCGGACGATATCCTAGTTTATGGCAAAGGAAATACTGATCTGGAAGCTTTGGAAAACCATGATAAGAACCTATTAGCGTTACTACAAAGATGCCGAAAAGAAAACATCAAGTTAAATCAAGAGAAGATGAAATTACATGTGACTGAAGTTAAGTACATTGGACATTTGCTAACAAAGGATGGTGTTTGTCCAGATCCAAAGAAAATTGAAGCTATTAATTATCTAAAAGTGCCAAGTGATGTTAAATCATTGAAAAGATTTCTAGGGATGGTTAATTATCTTTCAAAGTTTTTACCAAGGTTGTCAGAAGTAACTCAACCATTAAGAAATCTGGAAAAGGAAAATATTGAATGGCAGTGGAACTCTTCTCATAATGAAGCATTCTCCAAGATTAAGAAACTAATTGTTGAAGCTCCTTGCATGAAATATTTTGACAGTAATTGTAATGTGTCTCTACAGTGTGATGCTTCAATGTCAGGATTAGGTGCTGTCCTAATGCAAAACGGTCACCCAGTGGCTTATGCTTCTAAATCGTTAACTGATACAGAACAGCGATATGCTCAAATAGAAAAAGAGATGTTAGCCATTGTTTTTGCAGCGTTACGTTTTGATCAATATCTTTATGGCAAAGATGTTATTGTAGAAATTGATCACAAACCTTTGAAAAGTATTTTTAAGAAACCATTAATGAAATGTCCCAAGAGGTTACAAAGTATGTTATTGCAATTGTAGAAGTTTAATTTGAGTGTTAAGTATAAACCAGGTAGTAAAATGTATATAGCAGATACATTGAGTAGAGATTTCTTGTCGAATACATTTTCAGGTGCTGATAAATCTGATGTAATTGCATTATTTGAAGAGGTTGGTAATGTAAATATGACAGAACATGTTGCTGTGACCAATGAAAGACTTGAGGATATTAGACAAAAGACCATAAGTGATATTGCATTGCAAACATTAAAAGAAACAATTCTAAAAGGTTGGCCCACTCATTGTATAGAGGTTCCTGAAATCATAAGATCTTTTTTTAAATTTAGGGATGAACTTACTATTGATAATGATATAATATTTAGAGGTAATTGCATTGTAGTCCCATCATGTTTAAGGTCTTACATGCTGAAACAAATTCATTATGCTCACAATAGGATTGAAGCTACTGTTAGATATGGTAGAGATATATTGTTCTGGCCTGGCATGAGTGCAGATATAAAGAATTATGTTTCTTCTTGTGTGGTGTGTAATAGGTATGGTAGTAAACAAACCAAGGAATCCTTAAATTCACATGATTTTCCTTCTAGGCCTTGGTCTAAAATTGGAATGGATATTTTTAGTGTTGACAATTGTAACTGTTTGATTTTGGTAGATTATTATTCATCATATTTTGAGATAAATTCATTGGAAAATATGTTAGCGTCAAATGTTGTAAGCAAGTTAAGGAGTCATTTTTCACGCTATGGTATACCAGACATTGTAGTAAGTGACTGTGGTTCACAATTTACATCAAGTGAATTTCAAACTTTTGTAAAGAAATGGTCATTTAAACATGGAAAATCATCCCCTTACCACCACCAGTCGAATGGCAAAGCTGAAAATGCAGTAAAATAATGAAACAGTTGTTCACAAAATCAAAGGAGGATGGCACTTCTTGAATGGAGAAACACTCCAACTGAGGGATTTAACTCTTCACCTGCTCAAAGATTTTTTGGTAGAAGAACTAAAAGTCAATTACCTATAACAGAAAATTTACTTAAACCCAAGATTGTTGATGGGGTACCAGAAGTTCAAACTAAGAAATTGATTAGGCAAGCTAGATATTATAACAGATCATGTAAGAATTTAGTCTCATTAAAACCAGGTGATATCATCCGTGTACAACCAGTTCCAGGAAAAAAGGAATGGAAGAAAGGTAAGGTAATGAAAGAGGTTGCAAAAAGGAAACACAAAATAGAAGTAGAAGGCAAAGTATATTTTAGAAATCGTAAATTTTTGAGAAAGACATCAGAGACAGTAACTGATAATTATATCGATTCTGATATTGAAATTGAAACTGATGTAAATACAAATGATGTTGCAAATAAATCTTTTATAATTCCTGAAGCTGATAACCTAGAATCACAAAGAACCAGAAGTGGTCGTGTTGTAAGGAAACCTCAATATCTTGAGGATTATTTGTGATAAATTTAAAGAGCCAATTAGGTATGTAAGATTAAATGTATGTTGCAGAGACCATTTATGTAGAAGAAAAGATCATTCAAGATTTTGTTGAGAAAATGTAAAAGAAGGGAGATGTAACAATATGTGAATGTTGTGGTCAGGATTTCGTATGTAATCAGTGTATGAATATTGTTTGGTACGCTGTCTAAGTTTGTAAATTATATCTGTTGTTTATGTTTGGGTAAGTCACGTGACCACAGGGTCTTCCGCATTTCTCCCCCGCTCTCCACATGTTGGCTTGGCCATGCTGTATAACTTGCTCTATAACTTGTATAATAAACTAAGGTTAATTACCCTCAGCTTATCAATCAGAACCCATAACAACTATGAACTTGTTGAGTGGTGATAAGGCCAGAATGACTCTGAGCTTTTCCGAGTCCTTCTTCGGAACACAAAACAGCCGCCTTTGGAATTTGATGGACTTTGCCCTCCTTACAACATATTCTTCCAGAATGGGGGTTGAGTGTTGGAAGAACTGAGGTAAAATTGGTGGAGTTGCATTCCAACTCCACCCCAGTCCGTTCTTGAATATGCTGTGGGCCCAGGGATCGAAGGTCCAGCGATCCCGGAAGAGGAGAAGTCTCCCTCCTACCGGAAGAGGAGAAGTCTCCCTCCTACCGGAAGCATCTCACTTGGAGAGCTGGTTGGAGGACTTGCCTCCTTGGCCACGTCCACCTTTGTTGCCCGTGCCTCTGGAGGGGCATCTAGAGGAACCTCGAAAGGCACCTCGAGACTTCGGCCGAAAGGTTGTTGATTGCCTTTCAAAGGCTGGGGTAAAGACAGGCGACTGAGTCGCCACCTGTTGGGGCACCAGCTGGAACGTGGTAGGTGGTTGTGCCACCGTCTGGAGCACCGTGGCAACGGGAAGCTGTTGTTGTTGTCGTGGAGGGCGAGAGGGCACTCTAGGTTGTTTGGTCTTCTGTTTGGATTGGGGACCCTCCTCAGTGGAAGACTTCCTCTTAGATGACAAGCCCCATTTGTGGAGGAGATTCCTATTCTCCCTAGCGGCCTTGTCAACGACCTCTTTGACTACTTTGCTTGGGAAGAGGTCTTTTCCCCAGATGTTGGAAGCTATCAGCTTCCTTGGTTCGTGACGAACACGAACTCTCTGCAAGCCCGTCTAGCTTTAATGAAGTTGTGTAGGTCCTTGGTGACCATTGTCAAATGTGCTTTGACAAAGACCGTATACATATCTGGGGTGTCGGGGACGCTTGCCGTCGTCTCTAATACAGTCTGCAAGGACATAGAGGCGGCAAGTCTCTCCATCGTTTCCTGCTCCCTGCGCATGTGGAAGTCCGACAACTTCGCGAGGTCTTCTCCGAACTGACGTCCGGCAATGTCGGCCTCCAGCTTCCCGACAGAGGTGTTGTAAACGTCCTTCCAGTCTGCATCATCAGATGGTAGGGCGAGGGAAAAGGGTCTACACTCTTCGAGTGTAGGGCAAGGTTTCCCTGCCTCAACTGCCTTTCAGGCTGCCTTGAACCCTTTCTCCATAAAGGGAAAGGCATGGGAAGAAGCAGTGATGAAGGATGGGTGCTTATTGCTGAGAGCCAGTACCTTGGAACTAGTGAAGGCCCTCTCCTTCAAGGTCTTAGTGAACAAGGCTTGGACCTTGGGGAGGTCCAGTATGATGACCCTTTCGGCTCCGTTTCCTCTTTTGAGGGGGGTTCCGTCCTTAACCCTGGATAGGTAGGCTCCTCGGACACCCCTTTAAGGGTATACTCGGACGCGCGCGACCCCGACGCCAAAAAAAATTCTTGAAAAATCAGTTTTGCAGTAACCTCCTTTTTTCTTTTGCCAAAAAAAACATCAATGAATGCTTAAAACAACTGTAAAGATAAATACTACTCATCTGCAGAAAAACTATTTACTATAAATATTTTAAAAAATTAAGTAGAAAAAAAAGACCTTACATAAAAATTCATAAAAAAAAAAGTTTATACATACATACACAAATCCTTTTAGGAATTGATTCTTGAATGTTTAGGACACATCTTGATGTATTTTGGATGAAGTCAGACCCATGGAGGTGAAGATCTGAAATGAGAAAAAAAAGGGTAACTTTTTTTGGCCAAAAAAATTTGTCCAAATTTCATGAATTTTTTGGGGTACCCAAATGAAATAGGAAGTGGCTAATTTTTTTAGGGAATAAATATGTTATCCTAAAATAGAAATATGTAAAAAAATCTTCATTATTTTGTAAATTACATTTATATCAGGGGCCATATCTAAAGGTAATTTTTTGAGTACTTAGAAATTTCGTAAAATAATACATATATTTAATATATAATATGATATTTATGCAGGTAAAAATATACCAAAATATCACAAATTCTATAGGGAACAAGAATATATATAGATAGGGCAACTTACGCTTCGGATATGTCCACACAATGGCCGCCAACCACACTGACTCAGACTCCCTAATCTGCCACTTGAAATGTAGGAAGGGTATGTCAATTTCAAGGTGTTATTTACTAATCTAATTATTCTTGGATATGCATAAAAATTGTATGGTGGGTTGCTGGATAATTGTCGATTATTTTACGACTATAAAATTAAAATTCTGACCCAAAAAAATTTTTTTGAAGGGAAATAAAATCGAAAAAAAAAATGTAAAACAATATAATATTTTAGCTAAAAAAATTTGATGATATTCAATCAAAAAAGAAGTAAACAAAATTTTCCGACAAATAAACATCTAGAGGAATCATTACTCTGTGATAGTTCCTTAGTACGTAGTAATTTTGAAAGAAATGGGAAAAAACGAAAAAGTGGCAATCGCAGGAAAATCGAACACATACCTATATATACGCCATATCTGGCTAAAAATAAAGATAGGCATGGGTAACCAGATCATCTAGAAACACTTTCCAACACTATAAAAATACAAGTTTTGCGACACTACTTGCCAATTCCTTACGGTAACATGACTAAGCAAAAAAATGCAAAACAAATAAAAAGGGGCACTCGCGGAAAAATGGCCAACATTCTAATATACGGCATTTCAGAAAAAAAAAAAAATTTCAGCCACGTACTAGGCAAACCATCAAGGCACATTTTCCGACAAATAAACATCTAAATGAATCATTACTCTGTGATAGTTCCTTAGTACGTAGTAATTTTGAAAGAAATGGGAAAAAACGAAAAAATGGCAATCACAGGGAAATCGAACACATACCTATATATACGCCATATCTGGCTAAAAAAAAGATAGGCATGGGTAGCCAGATCATCTAGAAACACTTTCCAACACTATAAAAATATAAGTTTTGCGACACCACTTGCCAATTCCTTACGGTAACATGACTAAGCAAAAAAATGCAAAACAAATAAAAAGGGGCACTCGCGGAAAAATGGCCAACATTCTAATATACGGCATTTCAGAAAAAAAAAAATTTCAGCCACGTGCTAGGCAAACCATCAAGGCACATTTTCCGACAAATAAACATATAAATGAATCATTACCCTGTGATAGTTCCTTAGTACGTAGTAATTTTGAAAGAAATGGGAAATAACGAAAAAATGGCAATCACAGGAAAATCAAACACACCTATATATACGCCATATCTGGCTAAAAAAAAAGATAGGCATGGGTAGCCAGATCATCTAGAAACACTTTCCAACACTATAAAAATATAAGTTTTGCGACATTTCTTGCCAATTCCTTACGGTAACATGACTAAGTAAAAAAATGAAAAACAAATAAAAAGGGGCACTCGCGGAAAAATGGCCAACATTTTATTATACGCATTTCAGAAAAAAAAAATTCAGCCACGTGCTAGGCAAACCATCAAGGCACATTTTCCGACAAATAAACATCTAAATGAATCATTACTCTGTGATAGTTCCTTAGTACGTAGTAATTTTGAAAGAAATGGGAAAAAACGAAAAAATGGCAATCACAGGAAAATCGAACACATACCTATATATACGCTATATCTGGCTAAAAAAAAATAGGCATGGGTAGCCAGATCATCTAGAAACACTTTCCAACACTATAAAAATATAAGTTTTGCGACACTACTTGCCAATTCCTTACGGTAACATGACTAAGCAAAAAAATGCAAAACAAATAAAAAGGGGCACTCGCGGAAAAATGCCCAACATTCTAATATACGGCATCTCAGATAAAAAAAAAGACATGCACGTGTTAGCCCAACCATCAAGACACACTTTCTAACACATAAACATGAAAAAAAAATCAATAATATACGGCAATTCCTTACTACGTAGTAAATTTTTACAAATATTGAAAAAAAAAGAAATTGGCAACCGCAGTTAAATACCCAATATACCAATAACTACGTCGTATCTGACAAAAACAAAGTCACGCATGGGTAGCCAGATCATCTAGACACACTTTCCAACACTAAAAAAGCAAAAGTTTTACGACACTATTTGGCAATATCTTACGGAAAAATGACTTGGCAAAAAAATGAAAAAAAAATTAAAAAGGGGCACTCGCGGTAAAAGGCCCAACATTCTAATATACGTCATCTCAGATAAAAAAAAAGACATGCACGTGTTAGCCCAACCATCAAGGCACACTTTCTAACACATAAACATGAAAAAAAAATCAATGATATACGGCAATTCCTTACTACGTAGTAAATTTTTACAAATATTGAAAAAAACAGAAATTGGCAACCGCAGTTAAATACCCAATATACCAATAATTACGTCGTATCTGACAAAAACAAAGTCACGCATAGTTAGCCAGATCATCTAGACACACTTTCCAACACTAAAAAAGCAAAAGTTTTACGACACTATTTGGCAATATCTTACGGAAAAATGACTTGGCAAAAAAATGAAAAAAAATGAAAAAGGGGCACTCGCGGTAAAAGGCCCAACATTCTAATATACGGCATCTCAGATAAAAAAAAAAAAGACATGCACGTGTTAGCCCAAGCATCAAGGCACACTTTCTAACACATAAACATGAAAAAAAAATCAATAATATATGGCAATTCCTTACTACGTAGTAAATTTTTACAAATATTGAAAAAAAAACGGAAATAGGCAACCGCAGTTAAATACCCAATATACCAATAACTACGTCGTATCTGACAAAAACAAAGTCACGCATGGGTAGCCAGATCATCTAGACACACTTTCCAACACTAAAAAAGCAAAAGTTTTACGACACTATTTGGCAATATCTTACGGAAAAATGACTTGGCAAAAAAATGAAAAAAAATGAAAAAGGGGCACTCGCGGTAAAATGGTCCTCGTGGTGATGAACGACATTTTAACTAAAAAAAAAATCATGCACATGGTAGCCAAACAATCCACCAAGACTTTCCAGGACTGATAACCTATACAAGTTGCACCATTCTACGACAATTTCATAATACGTAATAACTTTGATAATTATGCAAATTACCTTAGAAGGGTAAACTCGGTCGCGCTCGACCCCGATGCGTCTCAGAAATCGGGGAAGGAGTACAGCTACAGCAATGCACATCTGGACACTACTAGAGCGTGTAGGCGAGACACCTACTGCAGGTCGATCACCCACAAATTCAGTCACGGGGGTGAGTCACGTGAGAAAAACCTCTTTTTTTTTTTGACGCTCGGGGACGCGGACGACCCACCGTACCGTTCCAGGGTTAAGCGGACGTAACAATCCGGGTAGGCCCCTTTGCTGGGCCAAAACTCAACATCCTCAACTGGGACAGTGCCCAGTTTGTCGAAGAGGAAGATCTTCCCTCCTGACATAGGCATGTGCTCAGCATACCTCCAAGGATTAACATCAGAAAAGGGGGGAAGTTCCCTAACGTTTAGATTCTTAGGGGCTGAATGGGAAGACACGAGTTGGTGCATCTCTGTTCGAAGTGAAGCTTCCTTCTTGGATGACTTCTTCTTCATGTCCTGGAACATGGACAAGAGAGAAGTTAGCGTATGGCTAATTGTGTTTAACTGGGGGGCAGAAGAAGTCGACGGGACCGGCTCAGCCACCGTAGCCGATGAAACCAAAATACTTTCGGCTTTCTCTTTGTCGCCTTCATGAGGTAAGACAGACTCCTGATCCCGCTCTTCAGCTACAAGACTGCGTTCCGTATCCTCGGAAACCACCGATATGTTGTCTTCCAGCTGGATGTCCTTCAAGGCATCTGAAACATCAGATTCTATCGTAATCTGGACGAGAGGGAACAAACAAGCCCTCATTCTTTCATTAAGAAGGTATGGGCCAGTGGTGTTCTTCTGAAAACCACTGACCCATTTCCGCAGCCTCTCTCTTGCTGCATCCCTTGACTCAGTAGGCTTTTGATCACCAAAAGCCTCAGTAACCAGATTGGAACAAACGTTACATACCTGGGGGTCCCAATACTTAAGAGAGCCCTTCGTTGTCGCACAGTGCGCGTGGGTTCTGCACATGTCCTGGCCGCAGAAGCTCTTGGTGCGAACCTTGCAGAAATGGTTCCCGCACGCGGGATGCTCCTCCTGTAAAGAAAGGAAAAGCGGATGAGTATTCGGTGTAATATCTCATAATTTCATCATACAATGCTATGTATATTTTAGCTTAGGATAGGTAAGCTAAAAGGGAAAGAGGAAAGACACCCACATGTGTTTCCTGTCCAGCCAATTGCTATGACCTCCTTCAATATTGAACTCTATATTCTAAAGTAGAATTATTAGCAGAAGACAACTTATCCTTTGGATATAAAGTGTAACTTAACACAGTCTTCGAAAGTTCAATATTGGAGACTGAATAAAGTGATCATTGATCGCTTTCTTAACAAGAGAGAATTGCTCTCTTGGTCTGGTGGTCTCACAACCTTGTAGGTTGGAAATATGTATGGGCTACAGCACAGACCGCACAGTGGTATATCTAGTGCGGGATAATCAATATGGGATAAACAATGACCACTCCACAGCCAATACTCTAGTGCCTGCTGGCATACGCCGGCATTATCCTGGGCTTTTTGAAGGTACACTGCCTTCAGTAGGTAATTGGCGGCAGGCCGCCAATGTTCGCCTATGATGGCGGACCCACCAGCGGCTAGCGAAAGAATATGTCTTCAGACAATTGGTCGACAGGCTGTCGGCAGTCAGCATAGTTGCCGGCAGCGGGCCAGTATGTGCCGGCTGTCGTTGGGTCATCGGTCAACGGTAATCCATAGCAAGCGGCGGCAGAGCAGCCTGACAGCGGACCGCAGTCCATGTCGGCTGCCGGAGGCTCTAGGACGCCGGCAGCTGGCCCAGGGTAGATGGTAAGAGAGAGAGAAAGCATGGATGGGAGGGGGAAGCAAAGGCACAGCCTTGCAGACCGCCATCCAGAATGAGAGTTCATATAGAGGGGGAATTATATTCGGGCTTCCATCCAACCACAGCACTGTCAGTACCAGCTGGTGGGGCTATGGAAGGCAGTCCAAGGGAGGACTGAAGAACATTCGATAGGTTAGGGGAATCTCTGCCGCAGCCGACTTAGTCGATGACCGACAGAGAACCCGAGCCAATCCCACAATCTACCCGCAGGGTCGATTGCACAATGATGGACAAGATGTGTGAAGGCTAGGCCAACACCAAAGGACAGCAGGGGAGGGGTAAGGGTCCTGTAGGTGAGGTAGTACCTGGTAGGTCCTACCTAACCTAAAAGATTCTGATCCAGAGTAAACACAACCTTAGAGGCCAGGGAATTCAATTCCCTAGACTGGGGTAGTCTGATAGGATGAGATGGCGGCACCCAGGCCACTGTCTCAGTGGATAGGAATAGAATCTAGTGTCGGAGACCTTAAGCAAGGGAAGAATTCAATTCTTCGGCTTTAGGATCTGCCGGCACAGAACTGTCTGCTATGCCACAGGGAGGAGGCATTATCATATAATGCCTTCAAGTGGGGCCTAGGGAGGTCTGGCCTCCTGAATTGGTAGCCTAACCTGACTTAGGAATTCAATTCTCCAAGCCAGACGGCCACCGATCACAGACAAATATTCTGATGTCCCGTCCTAAACTAAAAAACTGACCTCTGTGGTTGAGGGAAAGGAACGGAAACACCCTAGTCTAGATTTACCTGAATAAAATCCACTGTAAAGCTGACTAGGGTTAGCCTAGGCTAGTCAGAGGGAAGAGGAATTGCTCTTAAATCTCACAGGGAGATAGGTATCGACTTAAAAGGCATAGGAGGTGTCAGTCTCCACTTGAAAGACGTATACAAGGGCAATTGGGGACATGTATGAAAGTATACTAAAGCCCCTAGGCTAGTAGCCTAGGCGTGGTGAGAATCGGACACCGAAACTCTCTCGTATACTATCTTGGAAGAGGAAAATTTATTCAGTAATATCTTAAATGTATAAAATATTGCCTGAGCTTTGATAAAACTTTACTAGGAAGGTTATATCATGCATAAAGTGTATGGGTGCCTAGGCTAGGAAGCCTAGCACTCGTGGGGCTCGGTAAATAAATTGCCAAATCCACGAAACAATCGGCATAATATAAAGAATTCCTAGCTAATTTGCTAAATACCTAAATTTATTAAAGCGAAATATGCCAGGAATGTCGTTCTGGCTAACTAAATGCACATGCAATAGAACGACCGCGTCCAAGACGCCATCCGGCTAGGCAACAGCTCTTGTTATGCTAATTATGAACTAAATCGAGGATAAAACTGGCAAGAGCTTACATTTATACAAATTAAAGATAATACTCAACTTTCCAGAGGCAGATGAGGCTGGTGAAGGCATCATAGCGATAAGTACAATCCAAAATAGTGAGAGGCACAAGGAATAACACCGAGTAGGTGAGCTACATGAGAAAGAATGACAAGATGGCACCACAAGGCGTCGTGCTGGCGCTCAATAACAGTATGAGTAGGACCATTGCCTTAATAACGGCCCTCCTACAATTCTTGCCACTTTCTCCTCTCGAAGCGTAAACGCTATTAGGTGTGTAGATAGCTATGTGGCGTGTCAAGAATACGTCCTCTGATCTTATGCGATATCCCTAAACGGATTTTGAGCGAAGCGTAAAATCTATTTTTGGGTGAGATAGCCATGTCGTCCTGATGGAAGGTTCCTTCAGTAGCTTCCTTAGGGTATATATGACTATAGTAGATATTCCCAGAGAATTAAACTAAAGGTTTCACAGAATTCGAACTTCTGGTGCGAGTACCCTAAAGGTTTCCCATCTAGGATATCGTATATCAACAGGGGACGCCTGCATTAACACGCCACATTGCTATCTGCACCCCCACATAGCGTTAACGCTTCGATGGGGAAAGGTGGCGGGGTAACTGAGGAGTCGCTCCAGAGTTACCCTCCTTCGTTACTGCTACGGTACTCGCGACGTAAACAAATGGCAACCATATTGTGTGACGTCACGTCCGTCCTCATTCCGAAGTACAGCTTCTACCTATCTCCGCAATACAGTATAGCAGGGAGGGGCCTGGCAGGCTGAACTGGAACAGTCGGGCGGGTCCATCGGGACGACATGGCTATCTCACCCAAAAATAGATTTTTCGCTTCGCTCAAAATCCGTTTTTAGGGCTCAAGCCATGTCGTCCTGATGGAAGTGTACCAGAGAATTAATGTATCGTAGATTTTTCCCCATTCCAAGTGCCTTCTACTTCGAACAATATTCCTATGGTCTGGTGACCGTAGAGACCGTGACATCTCCGTTAAATGTCACTACCAGTGGTCTTACAACGACCTGGGATATCTCAAAGTAATCTGACGAAGATAGACTCACCTGGGCGAAGAGATCGTGCCGGTCTCGAAGACAGATCAGAAGGTTAATATTTGTGTAAGAACAATATTATGCCATTAGGTGAGTATATATCAGATAGTAGGTATATTAGACGTAAAATAACCATAGAATAGGGGCAAATAAAACTATAACAGCAATTCATTTCCATATGAAAGATAGGAGCGAAATAAGACGCGTATTGTAAAATAAAATAATTATTTTATTTGAAAATTTGCAAGTAATTATAGAAATAATTTACAATAATAATATTGGAGAGCAGACATAGATTTCCAGTAAAGACGGTGATGTGGAATCTGAAAGGGAAAGTTTTTTGCCTTTAATCACAAGTTCCCGGGGGAACGCCAGTCTTTAGAGTCAATATATACTTCATGTCCAAGAACATGTGGCACACATGTAAGAATCTATGTCACTTCACCTTGATGAAGAACAGTCTATCAGTAACACTAAATGTCCCTTGAAATCACTATGTATCGCACTAGGGTCAACACAGGCACCCGTTGAGTTAAGAGTCCCGAAATAACTCACTGTTCTACGCAGATCTAAGCAGCAGGTTTCATTACACTGCCAGCTGCTACCATGAAATGTTTTATTTTGTGCACCTGCTTCGCATAGTGTTTGAAGAACACTCGCAAAGATTTCCAGCCCGTAAAGGATCGGAGGCTTTCAAAATCCATTCCTTGGAAAAAATACAAGGAAGATGCAACTTTCCTAGGATCGTGACCTGCGGGTGTACTGTCAGGATCCGCTCTGCGAATAAAGTAGGTGATTTTCGCTCGTAGTTGTTTCAGTGACAGGTCACTACCCGAGGTTTCTCCTTTAAAGAGTTGTCCTCCACCAAAGTTTGAAGTTCTTCGAAGATAGACCTTGAGACTCTCCACTGGGCATAGAGAGACATCTTCCTTCAGGGGGCAGATTCCCCAGGGGCCCCATCTTTTGGTGGGTAGTTTGTTTTTAGCGAGAAACGAGGGGTCGGGAAGAGGGTGAGTTCTCCTGTGTCGGCGAACTGTATCTGGCCCTCTTCTCTTGATAATGCCACTATTTCACTGACTCGGGCTCCCGAGGCGAGAGCAAAAAGGAAAATTACTTTTTGAGTCAAGTCTTTCAGAGGGCAGGATTCTTTGTCCAAGCTAGAGGCAAAATGGAGCACCTTATCCAGGGACCAGGTGATGGGTCTCGGTGGAGGTGCTGGACGGAGTCTAGCACACGCCTTCGGTAGTTTATTGAAGATTTTGCTGGACAAATCTATTTGGAAGGCGTACAGTAGTGGTCTAGTCAAGGACGATTTGTAAGTGGAAATCGTATTATTATTATTATTACTATCCAAGCTACAACCCTAGTTGGAAAAGCAAGATGCTATAAGCCCAGGGGCTCCAACAGGGAAAAATAGCCCAGTGAGGAAAGGAAATAAGGAAATAAATAAATGAAGAGAACAAATTAACAATAAATCATTCTAAAAACAGTAACAACGTCAAAACAGACATGTCATATATAAACTATTAACAGCATCAAAAACAAATATGTCATAAATAAACTATAAAAAGACTCATGTCCGCCTGGTCAACAAAAAAGCATTTGCTCCAACTTTGAACTTTTGAAGTTCTACTGATTCAACCATCCGATTAGGAAGATCATTCCACAACTTGGTAACAGCTGGAATAAAACTTCTAGAGTACTGCGTAGTATTGAGTCTCGTGATGGAGAAGGCCTGGCTATTAGAATTAACTGCCTGCCTAGTATTACGAACAGGATAGAATTGTCCAGGGAGATCTGAATGTAAAGGATGGTCAGAGTTATGAAAAATCTTATGCAACATGCATAATGAACTAATTGAACGACGGTGCCAGAGATTAGTATCTAGATCAGGAATAAGAAATTTAATAGACCGTAAGTTTCTGTCCAACAAATTAAGATGAGAATCAGCAGCTGAAGACCAAACAGGAGAACAATACTCAAAACAAGGTAGAATGAAAGAATTAAAACACTTCTTCAGAATAGATTGATCACCAAAAATCTTGAAAGACTTTCTCAATAAGCCTATTTTTTGTGCAATTGAAGAAGACAGAGACCTTATATGTTTCTCAAAAGTAAATTTACTGTCGAGAATCACACCTAAAATTTTGAAAGAGTCATACATATTTAAAGAAACATTATCAATACTGAGATCCGGATGTTGAGGAGCCACCGTCCTTGACCTACTTACAATCATACTTTGAGTTTTGTTAGGATTCAACTTCATACCCCATAATTTGCACCATGCACTAATTCTAGCTAAATCTCTATTAAGGGATTCACCAACCCTAGATCTACATTCAGGGGATGGAATTGATGCAAAGAGAGTAGCATCATCTGCATATGCAACAAGCTTGTTTTCTAGGCCAATCCACATGTCATGTGTATATAGTATGAAAAGTAATGGGCCAAGAACACTACCCTGTGGAACACTGGATATCACATTCCTATAATCACTATGGTGCCCATCAACAACAACTCTTTGAGATCTATTACTTAAAAAATCAATAATAATGCTAAGAAACAACCCACCCACTCCCAACTGTTTCAGTTTGAAAACAAGGGCCTCATGATTAACACGGTCAAAGGCAGCACTAAAATCAAGGCCAATCATACGAACTTCCCGACCACAATCAAGGGATTTCTGTACAGCATTGGAGATTGTAAGAAGGGCATCACATGCTCCAAGGCCTTTACGAAAACCAAATTGCAAACTAGGGAGTAGATGATTACCTTCAGCAAACCTATTAAGACGTTTTGCCAGAAGACGTTCAAAAACTTTAGATAATATGGGAGTTATGGAAATTGGGCGGTAATCAGTGGGACTTGAGCTACCACAAACACATTTACATAGAGGAGTAACATTACCAATTCTCCAACTAGTGCTAAAAGCTCCACTTCTTGCTAACTTGCGCAAAATAACAGATAACTTTGGAGCTAAGAAATCTGCTGTCTTTATAAAAAACAAAGGAAAAATACCATTTGGGTCTACACCTCCATAAGCATCAAGGTCCATCAACAGAGCTTTAATCTCACGAGATCGAAAAGCTAAACTAGTTAGTTTAGCCTCAGGAAAACAGGAATGAGGAAGTTCAAGTTTTTCATTACTCTGTTTACTGTCAAAAACATCAGCCAAAAGGGTTGCCTTTTCCTTTGGACAGTGAGTGACTGAGCCATCTGGTTTAAGTAAAGGAGGAACTGTTGCATCTACACCAAAGAGTGCAGATTTAAGGGTAGACCACCATTTATGTTCCTGAGTTGTACCAGAAAGTGTTTCTTTTATGGTTAAATTGTACTCCTTTTCAGTTGAGGCATAAACTCTCTGAGCAAAAGCTCGAAGCTGAGTATAGTTGTTCCAGGTCAAATCTGATCTGTTCCCCTTCCAAAGATGATAGGCCTCCTGTTTCTCCTTGTTCATGAAGGTGAATGAAGAAGGACATGCAAAAATCTATGGAGATTTTCGTAGGGTTTTTTGCCTTGACGAAGGATACCCACTTCTTCCAGGATGATTCATATTGCCTTCTGGTAGACTTTGTTTTGTATTCCTCTAGGAAGTCTAAACTTTTCTTCAAGGTCCCAAACCTTTTCTTTACGGCTAGGGAGAGAAAATCATGAGATGAAGGTCTTTGACTTTCTTTGATGAAGCGAAAACAGTCGACTTCTGCACCTGTTGGGAGAGAACTGGGCCTGGCAGGGGGATCATCCTGGGCTGTAGCTCCAGGACCAGGGGAAACCAGTTGCTCCGAGGCCACTTGGGAGCCACTAGAGCTGCTGTCCCCTTGAAGGTTCTCAGTTTGGCGAGGACTTTCAGCAGAAGGTTGGGTGGAGGGAACAGGTAAATCTTGGACCATCTGTTCCAATCCAGGGACATGGCGTCCACTGCTTCCGCTTTGGGGTCATAGTAAGGGGCCACATATCGAGGAAGTTGCTTGTTGTCGCTCGTCGCGAAGAGATCGATCTGTAGTTCCGGGACTTGACGAGAGATGAAGGAGAATGATCTTGCGTCTAGAGACCATTCCGACTCTATGGGACTTGTCCTCGATAGAGCATCCGCCGTCACATTGCGTAATACTTGTAAGTGAACTGCCGACAAGTGCCATTTCTTCTTGTCCGCCAGGCGGAAGATGGGTAATAGCACCTGGTTTATGTGGGGTGATCTCGAGCCCTGACGGTTGAGACATCTGACTACTACCGAGCTGTCCAGAGTCAGACGGATGTAGATCGAGGGACGCGGGGATAATTTCTTCACGGTGAGAAGAACCGCCATGGCCTCCAAGATGTTGATGTGAAACATCTTGAACAGGGGAGACTATGTTCCTTGAACCTGTCGTTGATGGGAGTGACCTCCCCAACCCTCCATAGAGGCGTCCGTGTGGATGTTGATCGATGGAGGTGGAGGTTGAAGAGGGATGGATCTTTTCAAGGTCCTTGCTTCTGACCACGGGCTTAGAAGTGAGCGAAGTCTGTTCGGTAGGGGTCTCTTAAAGATCTCTTCGAGCGATGGATGCGTTTCGTCTCCAGACTCCTGAGGCATCCTTTAGCTGTGCTCGTAGCACTGGGTTTGTCACTGAGACGAACTGTAGGGAGACGAGTACTTGCTCCTGTTATCGCCTTGAAATCCGTTTTGATTTTAGAAGTCTTCTGACAGACCCGGCTATTTCTTTCCTTTTCTTCAGTGGGATGGAAAGGCAGTGTGACTAAAGATTCCAATGGATTCCTAACCATTAGAACTTCTGAGCTGGAGCGAGGCGAGACTTCTCGGTGTTTATCTGGAAACCCAGATGTTCCAGGAACATTCTTCTGGCGATGTTGACCAGACCAGCCAGTCGTTGAGGTAGGCCATCACTTGGACGCCCTGAAGACGTAGTTGGTGGACGATTGTGTCTACTAGCTTGGTGAAGATTCTCGGAGACACGTTGAGCCCGAAGGGCATGGCTCTGAAGGCGTAGCTTCTTCTTTGGAGCCGAAATCCTAGGTAGGAGGAAGCATGATGGTTCATTGGGATGTGCCAGTAGGCATCCACCAGGTCTATTGAGACCGTGTAGGCCTTGTGAGGCAGTAGGGCTCTTATTTGTTGAAGAGTCAGCATCTTGAATTTGTTGTTCGCAATGAACTTGTTGAGGGAGGACAAGTCGAGAATGACTCTGAGTTTGTCCGAGTCCTTCTTGGGAACACAAAACAGTCTTCCCTGGAACCTGGTGGATTATACCCTCTTGATCACCTTCTTGTTCAAGAGTTCTAGGACATATTCTTCCAAGAGGGGGTTGATGGCTGGAAGAATTTGTGAAAGGTTGGAAGTGGTTGTGTCCAGCTCCAACCCAGTCCCTTCTTGATGATGCTGTGTGCCCAAGGGTCGAAGGTCCAATGATCCTGGAAGTGGCGGAGTCTTCCTCCCACCGGAAGCAGTTCATTGCTTCTGGTTTCCCGAGGGTTTGCCACCTCGGCCGCTAGCTCCCCTTCCTCCTCTGCCCCTGGAAGGACGGCAAGAGGAGTCTCTGCCGGAGCCTCTACCTCTGGTGACGAAAGGTAGTGGACTGTCGTTCGAAGGCAGGGGTGAAGACCGGTGGCTGCGACACCACCGGTTGGGGGACCAACTAAAAGGTCTGTTGTGGCTGCGCGACCACTTGGGGAGTAGCGGGAGCCGGAAACTGGCGTTTTGGCTGACGCTGCTGGGGCCTAGATTTTGAAGATTTCCTCTTAGGCTGAGGGCCTTCTTCCTGAGAGGACTTTCTTTTGCGAGACATGCCCCACTTACTGAGAAGGTTCCGATTCTCAGTGGCGGCTTTGTCCATTATCTCTTTCACCAGAGCTGTCGGGAAGAGATGTTTGCCCCAGATGTTGGAGGAGATTAGATTCCGGAGTTCGTGTTTTACCGTCGCGTTGGCAAACACAAACTCTCTGCAGGCTCTCCGGGCCCTGATGAAGCTATATAAGTCCTTCATCACTGTGACTAGGTGGGTCTTTGCGAGAACCATATACAAGTCTGGGACCCTAGTGTTCCCGGCAATGACTTTGAGCTGAATCTGATGGGACAGGGAGGCGGCTAGCCTCTCCTTGGTCTCCTGTTCTCGACGAAGAAGGTGGTCGTTTAGTTTTGGAAGGTCTTCATTAAACTGACGACCAGCTGCGTCAGGTTCCAGTTTCCCGACCGTGAAGGATATCTTTCCAGAATCTGTCGTCGGGGGGAAGGGCGAGGGAGAGAGGCCTACATGCACTCCTCCAGTGTAGGGCAGGGCTTTCCTTCCTCCACCGCCTTCATGACCGCAAGGAAGGCCTTTTCCACGAAGGGAAAGGTTGCAGTAGAGGGAGCAGGAAAGGATGGGTGTTTCTTGCTTAATGCCGGCATCTTAGAGTTGGTAAAACCCCTACTCTTAAGACAGTCTGCTGGCATGGCTTGGACTTTTGAGTGATCGAACACGATCACTTCCTTGGGTTCGGTCTCCTCCTTGGAGGCCGGTTCGGACCTGAGCCGGACGTAACAGTCCGGGTAAGCCTCAAAGCTGGGGAAGAATTCAACTTCTTCCAAGAGGATGGGTCCTAGCTTGTCGTTTATAAAGATTTTGCCAGTTGTAATTGGCATATGCTCAGCGTACCTCCAGGGGTTAGACTCCGAGCAGTGTGGGAGGTCCTTAACCGAGATCTTCTTTGGTTGCTTAAACCCCATAATAGTACTTTTGAGCTCCTCCTGATTCTTTCGGAGCTTCTCGTCCATCAGAGCCATCAACATCCGGATGGCATCTTCGGTGGCGGTTGGCAAGGGTTGCGAGGCGGCGGAGGTAGAGGGGACAGGCTCCTCAACCACTACAGGGGTTACCGGAGGTGCTGGGGCGACCTCGCCCTCTGAATCAGGGTACTCCACCTGATCCTCTTCTTCCTCCAGATCCTCCCCCATGAGGGTCCTCTCGGTATCGTCGGACACTACCGACATCTTTTCCACCTCGTCTAGGTGACACTCTCGGAGTTTAACCGAAATGTCTGGTTCAACCACCAGTTGAACGGTGGGAATCTGATCCTGGGGAACCACAGAATCTGAAGATGCTTTTGGGAAAAGCATGGCCCTCATCTTTTCATTTGGGAGATAAGGCCCGGTGGCGTTCTTCTGGAAACCGCGCACCCACTTGCACAGTTTCTCTCAAGCGATGTCCCTGACCTCCGTGGACGGAGGGTTATTGAACGCCTCATCAAGAATGCCTTTGCAGGTTGAACAGGTCTGCGGATCCCAGTACTTGAGGTTACCCTTCTTGGCAACATAGGGGGCGTGGGTCCGGCACGACTTATGCCCGTAGAAGTCCGGGCGGCGAACTCCGCAGAAGGAGCTCTCACACTTCACGTACTCCTCGTGTAAAAGAAAGAGATTATGAGTATATGGAAGACATAGTTATGGCTTACATTACTCTTAAGATTAAGATTGACTTATCTCTGTAAGATTGGTTTTATAATGAGGTCAGGATAGGTGAGCTAGAAAGGAAGTAGGAAGACACATACTTGTGAATCTCGTCCACCCGGTTACCGTGACCTTTTCTGCAGTCAATTCCTTAGGACCTGAAGGTTCTAAAGGAGGGAGAGCATCCTTATGGATGAGCCAAGCTTAGGCTTCCTTATTAAGGAATTGTCTACTGAATGGAAAGGATCTGAAATCATTCAGAACCTAGGGAGAGAGCGAGGGAAAATAGGATAAACCCCCTTATATAATTGGGTAGGTCCCGGCAAGAGACTGCACTGAGAAGCACAGAGTATGTTGGAAAATGTTGTACTGTGCAACCGTAGACCATAGCCACTGTTTTAGAAGGTATGAAATACCAAAGAAAAAATGATCAGGCTATCCGGCTGCATCAGAGCGACTGCCGGCGCGGGGCCAGCAGCCGGGGGAAGGGGTGCTTGTCCATTAAAGCCTTAGGTAGCGGCGCCGGCAGACCGGCAGCAAGCCGGAGGCCAGTCTAGCGTGGTGAATCCATCTAAGGCCACACACTGAGCAGCAGAGAGATAGGAGACACAGAGGGAGGCGATCGCCGGCACGGCAGCGGGTCGCCGGCATGGCAGCGGGTTGCCGGCACGGCAGCGGGTCGCCGGCAGGACGGAGGCCTCTGGCAGCCAGCAGGCTGTCGGCATTGGTGAACCTTAGCTGACCTCATAAGATGGAGTGGATGGATATCTGGGATGTCGGCGGTTAGCGTCGGCAAGGAGCGGCAGCCCCCGCCAGCCGGCAGGCTGTCGCCATAGGTAATCCTAGGATGGTAGCATCTTATGAAGTGGAAAGGTCACCTGGGGTGTCGGTGGCTAGCGCCGGCAAGCGGAGGTGGCAGTGGACCGGCAACATGATAAGAGAGAGAAAAAGGTAAGGAGGGAAGGTAAGGAAGGGTAATGTCCGATACCCGACCGGCTTCCCTCCGGAAGGAGTGCTCTCATGATAGGAGGGTATATGCCTATCATCCGGAGGCGGGGAGCCGGCAGACGGCCGGAAGCCTGTGGTAACCCAAGGGAGGGATAGAGGGCACTCAAAGAGGGGGGATCTTCCACCGGCCGGTTGGCCGCCGGCACCACCCCATAGTACGACTATGTAGGGGAAGTGTAGCAGAGCGGCCAGCCAAGCAGAAGAGCACAGCTAACCCTATAACTCTCCCCAGGGGAGGAGTTCTAGGACAGCGGACAGGAGTGTGAAGGCAAGCCAACACAAAGGGATAGAGTGGGGGATTGGTTAATGGTCTTTAGGGGGTGGGGGGAATCTGTTAGGTGCTAGTCTGCCCGGGCAGGAGAGAAACGCTCCCCAACCTAGGGAGGGTTAGCGCAGATCAGGTACAGCACTGGTGTACTGTCCTAAACTATAATAAAACAGAATTCCCCCAAGTCCTAACCTAAACCAGGGGAACCTTTCTCCTAGGTTAGGGAGGTCTGGGAAAGACACATCGCTAGGCTGCAGGGAGGAAGGGAGTGTCTCAACCAAGTACAGTCTAGGGGGAAGGGCAGAGCCCTTCCACCTTCGGTCTCAGTCGATACTCTAAGGGGAAGTCGTTCCCCTAAGGTGGACTAAGAAGAGCGATAGGTACTCAATATACTATGTAGGGAAGAGGGAAGAACAACCTAGCCTAACCTACCCGAGAACTATCCCGGGTAAGGGGGCTAAGATATAGCAAGGCTACCCAGAGGGAGGTTACCCGTAGGTAACAGGGGATATAAGGAAGCATACAAGGGCACCAATGTTGGGTTAGGGGAGTGTGGTATGGGTGGACCAAGCACGGTCCCTTGTATGGTCCCTAGAAGGAGAAGTTAGAATTCTGTGAAACCTTTAGTCTAATTCTCTGGGAATATCTACTGTAGTCATATATACCCTAAGGAAGCTACTGAAGGAACCTTCCATGCGGCGCCACCAACTATTCTTCCGTAGCTTTTAAAGTATTTATTACAGATACAGTACCATAGGGAGGGATAAACACCCTTTAACCAAAGGAGGGTGGGTCCATCAGGACGACATGGCTCTTTCACCCAAAAATAGATTTTTCGCTACGCTCAAAATCCGTTTTTTGGGCTTAGGCCATGTCGTGCTGATGGAAGTTTACCAGAGCAATAATGTATCTGTGGATTTAATTGTGCCGTTATCTCGAGTTGACTATTTCCTAATTGGACATAAAGACCAAAGACACTTGATGTTACCGCAATACATCAATCAACTGAGCACGTCATGAGCCAGTTCTTCCTGCCCCCTACAGGGAAAGTCTGTATAGACTCTAGGAAAAAACCCGAGGATTGTGAGTTCAAGGAACACCCATTTCTTCCAGGAAGATTCGTATTGTCTTCTCGTTGACTTTGACTTGTACTCTTCTAAGTTAATACTGTCTGCTGAAATCCCGAACCTTTTCTTGACCGCTAGGGTGAGAAAACATGAGATAAAGGTTCTAGGGTTTCTCTGGTGAAGCGTAGACAGTCGATTTCTGTACTAGCTGAGTCAGAACTGGTTCCGGCAACGGGATCAGCTTCAGGCGTAGTTCTGTTATCAACAGAAACCAAACACTGCCTGGCCACTTGTGGGCCACTATCGCTGCCCATCCCCGAAAGGATCTCAGTTTGTCGAGTGCTTCCAACAGAAGGTTGGTTGGTGGGAACAGGTAAATCCTGGACCACCTGTTCCAATCCGGGGACATTGCGGCCGTAGCTTCCGCTAGAGGATCCTCATACGGAGCTACGTACCGGGCCAACTTCTTGTTGTCGCTCGTTGAGAAGAGATCTACTTGCAATCCTGGGACTTTGTTCAATATGAACGAGAATGATCCTGCGTCTAGGGACCATTCAGACTCTATCGGGCTGAACCCGGATAGAGCGTCCACTGTCACATTGTGGAATCCTTGAAGGTGGACTGCTGATAAGTGCCATTTCATCTTCTTGGACAGATGAAAGATTGCTAGCATCACCTAATTTAGCTGAGGCGATCTCGAACCTCGTCGATTTACGCCTCTCATAACCACTTCGCTGTCTAGAACCAGACGAATGTGGATAGAGCGGCGAAGTTTCAGTTTCTTCTGGGAAAGAAACACTGCCATGGCTTCCAGGTAATTGATGTGGAAGGACTTGAAGAGGGGGAACCAAGTTCCCTGTACCTTTCGATGATGAGAATAACCCCCCCATCCTTCCTTCGAGGCATCCATGTGGACAGTGACTGCAGGAGGGGGTGGTTGCAAGGGTACTTCTCCTCTTAAGCTCTTCACTTCCGACTATGGCTTGAGAATTGATCGTAGATGACTTGGTAGTGGTCTTAGTAGATCTCTTCGATCGTTGTAAGCGAATTTTCTCCAGATCCCTGATGCATCTTTTAGTCGTGCTCTCAAAAGTGGGTCCGTCAAAGAGGCAAACTGGAGAGACCCCAACACTCCCTCCTGTTGCCTTCTTGATATTCTTCGGGATTGAAGAAGATTTTTGATGGCCCCTTCTATCTCCTTTCTCTTTGCCATCGGCAACGAGAGCCAATGTGACTGTAAGTCCCAGTGAACTCCCAGCCACTGGAACTTTTGAGCTGGAGACAGCCAAGACTTTTTCAAGTTTATCTTGAACCCTAGATACTCTAGGAACTGGATCACCTTTATGGAGGCTTGCACGCATTCCTCCTTGGATGCTGCCCACACCAGCCAGTTGTCCAGGTAAGCCATTACTTGAACACCCTTGAGGCGTAGTTGTCGAGTAACTGTGTTCGCAAGCTTTGTAAATATTCTCGGTGCGATGTTCAAACCGAAGGGCATGGCTCTGAAGACATATCTTTCCTGGAGCTTGAACCCTAAGTAGGGGGAAACCTGACGGTTGATTGGTACATGCCAGTACGCATCCGTCATGTCTATGGAGACTGTGTATGCCCTTTTGGGCAGAAGGGTCCTTATGTGCTGAAGCGTCAGCATTCTGAACTTGTAGCTCACAAAGAACTTGTTGAGTGGAGATAAGTCCAGAATGACTCTGAGCTTTTCCAAATCCTTTTTCGGAACACAGAATAGCCTTCCTTGAAACTTGATGGACTTTGCTTGCCGTATTACTTTCTTGTCCAGTAATTCTTAAACATATTCTTCCAAAACTGGGGTTGAAGGTTGGAAGAAATGAGGAAAGCTTGGTGGAGTCGGGTTCCAACTCCACCCTAGTCCCATCTTGATCAGGCTGTGGGCCCAAGGATCGAAGGTCCACCGATCCTGAAAATGGAGAAGTCTCCCTCCTACTGGCAGCATCTCACTTTGAGTGCTGGTTGGAGGATTTATCTCCTTGGCCACGTCCACCCTTGTAGCCTCTTCCTCTGAAGGGGCGTCTAGAGGAACCTCGAAAGGATCCTCGAGACTTTGGCTTAAAAGAAGCCAATTGCCTTTCAAGGGCTGGGGTGAAAGCTGGCGACTGTGTCGCCAGTGTTTGGGACACCCGTTGAAAGGTGGTGGTAGGTTGTGCCACTGTGTGGGACACCGTGGCCACAGGAAGCTGTTGGTGTTGCTGTCTTGGTTGAGAGGGCAACCGAGGTCGTTTAGACTTGTTTTTCGGCTGGGGACGTCCTTCAGCCAAAGATTTCCTCTTTGAGGATAAGCCCCACTTGGAGAGCAGATTTCTGTTCTCCGAGGCAGCCTTATCTGCGCCCTCTTTGACTACATCACTAGGAAAGAGGTCTTTTCCCCAGATATTAGAAGCTATGAGCTTCCTGGGTTCGTGTTTTACGGAGGCGGAAGCAAACACGAACTCTCTACAAGCCGTCCTAGTTCTGACAAAGTTGTACAGGTCCTTAGTTACTGTAGCCAAGTGAGCCTTGGCAAAGACCACATACATGTCTGGGGTATCGGGAATGCTAGCCATTGTTTCTAGCCCTGTTTGGAGAGACATAGACGCAGCCAGGCGTTCTTTAGTCTCGTGTTCTCTTCCTAAGAGAAACTCCGACAGCTTTGGGAGGTCCTCGTTGAACTGTCGTCCAGAGATATCGGCCTCCAGCTTCCTGACTGAGAAGGTAACATGAACGTCCTTCCAGTCTTTATCATCTGAAGGGAAAGCAAGGGAGAAACGCTTGCATTCTTCTAGCGTGGGACAGGGTTTTCCTGCCCTCGCCGCCTTCAGGGCCACTTAAGCCCTTTATCCATAAAGGGAAAAGCACGTTCAGGGTCAGCAATAAATGATGGGTATTTCTTGCTCAAAGCCGGCACCTTTGAGCTAGTGAATGCCCTCTCTATTAGGTTTGACGTAAGCATAGCTTGCGCCTTAACGAGCTCAAAGACAATTACTTCTTTGGGCTCTGTCTCTTCTTTGGCTACCGGTTCATTTTTGAGCCGGACATAACAGTCCGGGTAGACCCCTCTGCTGGGCCAAAACTCAATCTCCTCCACTGGAACGGAACCCAGTTTCTCTGAGAGGAAGATCCTGCCTGCTGACATAGGCATATGTTCCGCATACCTCCACGGGTTAACGTCGGAGAGTGTAGGAAGGTCCTTAACGTTTAGCTTCTTCAGGGCTAGGCGTGAAGAAACTAAGTGCTCAATTTCTGTCCGGAAAGTGATCTCTTTCTCGGTAGACCTCTTCTGTAAGTCATAAACCATTGACATTAAGGACTGGAGAGTACTAGTAATCGTCTCCAGATGAGGCGGTTGTGAAGATGTTGAGGGTGCTGGCTCAGCCACCGCAGCAGAAGAAACCGAAGCCACTTCGATGTTCTCCACATCACAAGCAGGAGGGACAACTGCCTCCTGGTCTAACTCTTCTACAAGGAGATTCTTCTCGGTCTCCTCAGAGACGACAGACCTATTGTCATCTAAATGGATACTTTCCAAAGTATCCGCAACATCAGATTCTTTAGGCTTCTGAACCTGAATCTGCACCAAAGGGATTGCAGGTTTCGTCTGGGGGATGATAGCGTCATCACGCGCTCCGGGGAAGAGACAGTCCCTCATCCTAGCATTAGGAAGGTAGGGCCCGAGGTGTTCTTTTGAAAACCTCTTACCCATTTACGCAGTGCAGCCCTAGCTGCATCCCTAGACTCGGTAGACTTTTGTTCATCAAAAGCCTCTTTAACCAACTTCTCACACACAGTACATACCTTCGGGTCACAGTACTTGAGAGCCCCTTTGGTGATAGAACAGCGGGCGTGAGACCTACACACGCCATGTCCGTAGAAGTCCTTGTTGCGGACCTTACAAAAGTTGTTCCCGCACTCAGGATGCTCCTCCTGTAAATAAAAGAAAAGCAAATGATTTTTCTGTGAAATCTTCTGATTTCAACATAACAAGTTATAATATTTAGCTTGGATAGGGTAAGCTATAGAAGGAAAGACACCCACATGTGTTTCCCGATCAGCCATTTGCTATGACCCCCCCCCCCCCCCATATTGAACTAAAAAATTCATAAAGAATTAAATAATAGTAGAGGAAATATCTAGAATATTTAGTGTCTTCTTGACACATCCTCTTAAAAAGTTCAATATAGTGGATAATATTAAATGGATATAACCATTATTATAGAAGAAAATCATCTCTCTATATGATGGTCTCACAAATGGCTGTACAAGAACCACTTGTAGGCTGGAAAAAATAATTTTTCCTGGGTACAGCAGTTGTCGGCGGCAGTATGCCGTCAATGTTGCCGGCCCCGCCGACACTGCCGGCCCTGCCGACACTGCCGGGCCTGCCTGCAATGCCGGGCCTGCCGGCAATGCCGGACCTGCCGGCAATGCCGGCCCTGCCAACACTGCCGGCCTCGCCGACACTTCCGGTCCCGCCGGCAATGTCGGCATGATGGGCTAGCTAACTTATGCCGACAGGCCAGTGTTGTTTAACATTTGGATGGAAGGGATAGGATAGTTGCCGGCAAGCTACTCAGTTGCCGGCAGACATACCTAGGACCTAACCAGCGGCATCGGTCTACGATGTCCGAGGAAAGGGTTAACAGCGAATTGTTAGCCTAGCCATCCAAAACTGGCGGCAGAATTAACTGCTGACGTAGCCCATGATTGATAGTAGGAGAAAAAGATAAGGATAGAAGACGGCAAAGATCAACTAAGATGTCTACATCCTGAAAGAGTGTGCCAGTGGAAGAGGGAAATAAATTTGGGCTTCCACTCAACCATATCCCATCTTAAGACATATGGAAGGCAGTCCAAGGGAGGACTCTAAGGTACACTCAAAGAAATGAGGTTATCTGCCAGCAGCTTACTAGCTACGGACAGAAAAACTCAAGCCAGGTCCACAGACGTCCATAGGAGCATATGTAGGACCATGGCCATAAGGGTGTTGGATCATTCAACACGAAAGAGATAGCGGGGCAGGGGTGAATAGTCCATAAGAAAGGTAATACCCTAGGGCCTTACCTAACCTGAAGGATTCTGTCCTCATAGTAACCTCAAATAGGGGAATTCAATTCCCCAGGTTGGGTTAGGCAATGAGAGAACGTCCGAAAACGAACTCTAAGAGAATAAAATCTCGTACCAGGAATCAAAACAGGGAAGAAACCTATCTTCCAGTTAAGAACCCCTAATACAGGACTGTCTGCTAGACCATAAGGCGAAAATTGCGAAACAATAACCATCAAGGTCTAGGGAGGCTAGCCTCCTGAACAGCAACTAGCCCTACTGGAATACCGACAAGCTAACTCAGTTGCCGGTATAAATCCAGGTAGCTAGATGCCTAACACAGACTTTACTCTGATGTCCCGTCCTCAACTCCAAACTCAATGCTGACAAGCTACTCAGTTGCCAGCTCAGAGAAAAGGAGAGAGAGAACGAAATGCCCCAGAGAATTTACCAAACCATAGGTAACAGCAAATTCACTGAGGATAGCCTAGGCTAATCAGAGGGAAAGGGAATTACTCTTATATCTCATAGAGATAGTATTGACTTAAAGGGGCAATGATGATTATCTTACCCCTAAAGACAATACAAGAGTAATGGGGACATAATGTATACTAAAGCACTAAAGCTATTAAGCTAAAGAGCTTAGAGAACGGATTTTGAGCGAAGCGAAAAATCTATTTTTGGGTGAGATAGCCATGGCGTCCTGATGGAAGGATCCTTTTTGGTAGCTTCCTTGGGTAATCACTACTAGGATTTTCCCAGAGAATTAAACCACAGGTTATCACAGAATTCTAACTTCTGGAGCGAGTATCCTAAGGGTTTCCCCTTAAGACATCGTGTATCAACAGGGGACACGCATGTATAAACGTGCCACATAGCTATCTGCACCCCATATAGAGTTAACGCTTCAATATGGCGGACAGGGAGTGGCTGGGAGCTGAGCCGCAGCCAATCTAGACGTGGCGATATCGGTACTCGCGATGTAAACAGACGGACGCCATTGCTTTTGATGACGTCACGTCCGTCCTCATTCCGAAAGTCTGGAGCTCGCTCATCACCATGATACAGCGGCGCAGGGCGGGACCTGATAACAGACAGGGTGGGTCCATCAGGACGCCATGGCTATCTCACCCAAAAATAGATTTTTCGCTTCACTCAAAATCCGTTTTTTGGGCTCAAGCCATGGCGTCCTGATGGAAGAGTACCAGAGAATTAGTGTATCGTGGTAGACTTTTTCCCCTTTATAAGTGAGTGCTAAAACATTGAGCCGAAAGCATAGTGGTCTATACTAGAGCTACCGTGAGGCAGTTGCCTTCCTGCCCCCCTGGCATGGAAGTCCCCACGGGCTATGCTGAGATCAAAGTGGTCATGGGAAGGCTATTCATATAGCCTGAAGGAACAATGAGATCCATAAGATAAGTCAGAGCGATTTGGTATTCGCGTCGAAACAAACTTGAAGAAGTGGTGGTTGTACACTTCGTGCATGGAGTTGACTCATCTTCATAATTGAGTAAGTATTCACTAAGGAAACTTACTTGCTCTATATAAATAAATGCCCGGAGTAAATCCTGGCATTTTCCTTAACCAAGAATAAAGGGTAATAAAACTATGACAATTAGTATATTTCATAGTAAGAAAGGAGCAAGGGAGACGCACAAGTAATAAAATAGACATTTTATTATATAATTGCAGGTAAATCAATACATGTCATGCAATAATTAGTAAAAAACATTTACATTGATAAAAATGTACATAGTCATAAAGGCGTGCTCTTGAGTCTGAAAGGGAAGAATCAAATATTAGTAGGCACTCGTTCTACGGAACGTTAGTCTTTATGTAACACACGTCATGCACGTGGCATGTAGCACTCATGTGGTAATCTACTATGACATTTCACCTGAGGTAAGAACAGTTAAAGAAAACACAAGGTGGTTTCTGCTTCACTACGTATCACTTGAGGGTCAACATAGGCACCCGACGAGTTAGAGTCCCTAATAACTCACTGTTCTAAGCAGAGTTCAGAGCAGGTTTCATAACACTACCTGCGGCTACCACAAAATGTTTCACTTCGTGCACTTGTTTCGCATAATGTTTAAAGAAAACACGCGAGGATTTCCAGCCTGTATAGTTCTTGAGGCTTTCGAAATCCATACTCTGAAAGAAATTCAGAGACGAAGCGACTTTCCTAGGATCATGACCAGCGGGTGTACTGTCTGGATCCGCTCTGCGAATGAAGTAGGTGATTTTTGCTCTCAATTGTTTCAGTGACAGGTCGCTGCCCGATGTTTCTCCTTTGAAGAGTTGGCCTCCACCAAAGTTTGAAGTTCTATGAAGATAGACCTTAAGGCTCTCTACTGGACATAGAGAGGCATCTTCCTTCAAGGGGCATATCCTCCACGGGCCCCATCGTTTGGTAGGTAATTCGTTCTTTGCGAGAAACGTCGGATCAGGGAAGAGGGAGAGGTCTCCTGAATCGTTGAAAACAATATGTTCCTCTTCTCTAGATAGTGCCACTATTTCGCTGACTCGGGCTCCCGAAGCTAGAGCGAAGAGAAATATAACTTTCTGAGTCAGGTCCTTGAGAGGGCATGAATCATTGTCCAAGTTGGAGGCAAAGTGGAGAACTTTGTCTAGAGACCAAGTGATTCGTCTCGGAGGAGGTGCCGGTCGTAAACGGGCACAGGCCTTCGGTAGTTTGTTGAAGATGTCGCTAGACAGATCTATTTGGATGGCGTATGACAAAGGTCTAGTCAAGGCCGATTTGCAAGTAGAAATCGTGTTGGCTGCCAAGCCTTGTCCATGAAGGTGAATGAAGAAGGACATGCAAAAATCTATGGTGATTTTCGAGGGGTTCTTTGCCTTGACGAAGGAGACCCATTTCCTCCAAGACGATTCGTATTGCCTTCTCGTGGATTCGGTCTTGTATTCCTCGAGGAAGTCTAGACTCTTCTTCGAAATCCCAAACCTTTTCTTAGCGGCTAGGGTGAGAAAATCATGAGATGAAGGTCCTTGATTTTCGATGATGAAGCGAAGACAGTCGACTTCTGTATTTGCTGGGAGAGAACTGGGTCCGGGAGGGGGATCAGCGTTGGCTGCATCTCCAGGATCAAGGGGTACCAGTTGCTGCGGGGCCACTTGGGAGCCACTAGAGCTGCTGTCCCTTTGAAGGTTCTCAATTTGGAGAGGACTTTCAGCAGAAGATTGGTGGGAGGGAACAGGTAAATCTTGGCCCATCTGTTCCAATCCAAGGTCATGGCGTCCACCGCTTCCGCTTTGGGGTCCTCGTACGGGGCTACATATCGAGGAAGTTGATGGTTGTCGCTCGTTGCGAAGAGGTCGATCTGGAGTTCTGGGACTCTGTGAGAGATGAAGGAGAATGATCTTGTGTCTAGAGACCATTCCGACTCTATCGGGTTTGTCCGAGATAGAGCATCCGCTGTCACATTGCGGAATCCTTGTAGGTGAACTGCAGACAGGTGCCATTTCTTCCTTTCTGCCAGACGGAAGATTGTCAGGAGCACCTGATTTATCTTGGGCGATCTTGAGCCCTGGCGATTGAGACAACGCACTACCACAGAGCTGTCCAGGGTCAGGCGAATGTGTATCGACGGGGGCGGGGAGAGTTTCTTCAGCGTCAGAAGAACCGCCATGGCCTCCAAGATGTTGATGTGAAACGTCTTGAATAGGGGAGACTAAGTGCCTTGAGCCTGTTTTTGGTGGGAGTGACCTCCCCAACCCTCCAACGAAGCGTCCGTATGGATGTTGAGAGATGGAGGTGGGTGTTGGAGAGGAAGGGACCTTTTTAGGGCCCTCGCTTCTGACCACGGCTTTAGAAGAAGTCGAAGTCTGCTTGGGAGCCGTCTCTTGAGGTCTCTTCGAGCGATGGATGCGGAATGTCTCCAGACTCCCGCTGCATCCTTTAGCTGTGCACGGAGCACTGGGTTTGTGATCGAGGCGAACTGTAGAGAGCCTAGAACTTGTTCCTGCTGGCGTCTCGAGATCCGTTTGGATTTTAACAGTCGCTTGACAGACCCTGCTATTTCCTTCCTTTTCTTTGCTGGAATGGAAAGGCGGTGTGACTGAAGATTCCAGTGGATGCCTAACCATTGGAACTTCTGAGCTGGAGATAGGCGAGACTTTTTCGCGTTTATCTGGAATCCCAGGTGTTCGAGAAACTGGGTAACTTTTCTGCAGGATTCTATACAATCCTCGGGCGAGGGCGCCCACACTAGCCAGTCGTCGAGGTAGGCCATCACCTGGACGTTTCGGATGCGGAGCTGTTGTACTACTGCGTCCGCTAGCTTTGTGAATATCCGAGGGGCCACGTTGAGTCCGAAGGGCATGGCCCGGAAGGCATAGCTTTTCCGTTGGAGTCGGAATCCTAGGTAGGAGGAAGCGTGATGGTTCATTGGTATGTGCCAGTATGCGTCCGCCAGGTCTATCGAGACCGTGAAAGACCCTCGAGGCAGGAGGGTTCTGATCTGTTGAAGAGTCAGCATCTTGAACTTGTTGTTCGATATGAATACGTTGAGGGGGGATAAGTCCAGAATGACTCTGAGTCTGTCTGAGTCTTTCTTGGGAACACAAAACAGTCTCCCTTGGAACCTTGTGGACTTCACCCTTCTTATCACCTTCTTGTTCAAGAGGTCTAGCACATATTCTTCCAGGAGGGGGGTTGAACGTTGGAAGAATTGCTGGAAGGTTGGGGGTGGTTGCGCCCAGCTCCAGCCCAGACCTTTCTTGATGATGCTGTATGCCCAGGAGTCGAAGGTCCAGCGATCCTGGAAGTGGCGGAGTCTTCCTCCCACCGGAAGCACTTCATTGCTTCTGGGGTCCCGAGGACTTGCTGCCTCGGCCGCTAGCTCCCTGTCCTCCTCTGCCTCTGGAGGGCCGGCGAGAGGAATCTCTGCCGGAACCCCTGCCTGAGCTTCTACCCTTGGGACGAAAGGTAGTGGAGTGCTGCTCGAAAGCGGGGTTGAAGGCCGGTGATGAGGACAAAACCGGCTGTGGGACCAACTGAAAGGTCTGTGGCGGCTGAGCGGCCACTTGGGGAGTAGCGGGTGCCGGAAACTGACGTCTGTGCTGACGTTGCTGGGGTCTATGCTTCGACTGCTTCCTCTTAGGCTGAGGACCGTCATCCTGAGAGGGCTTTCTCTTCCTAGACATGCCCCATTTGTTGAGAAGGTTCCTGTTCTCAGATGCGGCCTTGTCTGTGATCTCTTTCACTAGATCAGACGGGAAGAGGTACTTGCCCCAGATGTTGGAGGCAATTAGTTTCCGGGGTTCGTGTCTGACAGTGGCACTGGAGAACACGAATTCTCTGCAGGCTCTACGAGCTCGCATGAAATGGTACAGATCCTTGACTAAGGTTGCCATATGAGATTTGGCAAGGACCATGTAATGGTCAGGGACTCTGGTGTCACCAGCCATTACGTCCATCTGGACCTGGAGAGTGAGAGATGCTGCCAGCCTCTCCTTCGTTTCCTGTTCCCTACGAAGGAGGTGTTCGTTTAGCTTGGGGAGGTCCTCATTAAACTGACGTCCAGCAACGTCAGGATCTAGTTTGCCCACCACGAAGGTGTGTTGCACATCCTTCCAGTGTTTGGTGTCGGGCGGGGTGGCTGCAGAGAAAGGTCTGCATTCCTCCAATGCAGGGCAGGATTTCTCTTCTTCTACAGCCTTAAGGCAGGCAGCGAAGGCCTTTTCCGTGAAGGGTATCACCACTTCATCGGGCCCAACGTAGGTGGGGTACTTCTTGCTCAGAGCCGGAAGTCCAGAGCAGGTAAAGCCTCTGCTCTTAAGCGCTTTGGCAAGCATACCCTGGGCCTTCGAGAGATCGAACACTATTTTCTCCTTCGGTTCGGTCTCTTCCTTTGAGGATGGTTCTGAACGTAGACGGACGTAACAGTCCGGATACGCCTCAAAGCGGGGGAAGAACTCCACTTCTTCCAGGGGTATGGAACCGATCTTATCGCTGACGAAGATCTTGTCATCAGCGATGACCATATGCTCGGCGAACCGCCACGGATTGTCGCTCGAGCATGCGGGGAGGTCCTTGATGGAGATTTTGCGAGATTCCTTGGAACCTCCCATCGACCGAATGATCTTGTGAGTTTCTTGGAGCTTCTGCTCCATCACGGATTCAATGAGCCGAATCATATCCTGTGCCGTAGGTAGAGGAGTCGTGGTGGAGGACGTAGACGGGAGAGACACTTCCGTCGGTGTAGGAGTAGGAGGGGGGATGGAGGGAGGGGCATCCTCCTTATCGGACTCGGTATATACTACCCGGTCCTCTTCTTCATCATCCTCCCCTTCACCCTGGGCCATAAGGGTTTTCTCGGTGTCCTCCGAGATCTCTGACATGTGTTCATCATGTTCTGAATCCAGGTGACAATCATTCATGGACTGAGCCATGACAGTATCAGGTTCCACTGTGATCTGGACGACGGGGATCTGTTCGACTGGGACCACTGAGTCTGGTGAGGCCTTTGGGAACAGCAAAGACCTCATTTCTTCTGTGGCTAGGTATGGTCCAGTGGCGTTCTTTTGAAAGCCACGTACCCACTTGCGTAGGTTGTCCCGAGCAGTGTCCCGAATCTCCGCTGAGGGAGGATCATAGAATGCTTTCTGTAGGCATTCTTGGCAGACCGAACAGGTGGTGGGGCCCCAGTACTTGAGATCCCCTCTCTTGTGAGCACAAGGGGCGTGTGTCCTACACGCCGTGTGTCCATAGAAGTGTGGCCGACGGACCGCGCAGAAGTCGTGGTCACACTTGACGTACTCCTCCTGTAAAAGAAAGAGACGATGAGTATTGTAGAGTCATAATATGGCTCGTATATAAAGTTAATTATTAACAAGTTAATATTAACATAAGTTAATTGTGATGCACAGAAGGGTGGGTGAAAGGAGACAGACGCATGCCTCGTGTAACCCGCCCGGCTGGTTGCCGTAGCATCAGACAGTCCCAGGTGGCCGTAGGCCTCCATGGAAGGTGTCTTGATAATGGGAATTCCATTTAGAATTACCATATTATAGACTAGGCTTGAAATCTTATCAAGAAGTCTGGAGATCATGAGATCCTAGTAAGGTTCCGGCAACCAGACGTGCCAATTACACATAGCGTGCTGGAAAGATGAAACACGCAAGAAGACAGACTGAAAACTGAACAAAGTGTACGATTCCGTACCAGTTTGTCTGCGTTAACAAACCGTCTAGGTGCGGTTTTTAGGAGCTATCGCTAGTAAAGATAGCTGAGAGAAGGGGTGCAAGGCATCTTGCCGCCTCCGGACGGGTCCGGCCTACCCCCGGCACGCCGGAAGCCGCTCGAGCAGAGTTTCTGGCATTCAAGAATGATCATACTATGGTCAAAAGAAGCCAGGGTGGCGGCAGCCGGTAGCGGCGGCCGCCGGCAAGGAGCGGCGGTTCCGGCAGCCGGAGGCAGTCGGAGGGTGACAGGGGTAAGGATAAGGGAGCATAGCCGGGGCCGGGGGCCGGCTGCTAGTGCCGGCACTCCGGGAGGGGTCGGCAGTGTGCCGAGGCTATGAGGGAATGGAGAGGCCACGGCGGTAAGCCAACGGCCGGCGGCGATCCCCCGGCACTCGGGGGAAGGCGGCAAGGATAAGGAAGTCACCCGTAGCGGCGGTAATGCCGGGGTAGAGGCGGCAAGGGACAAGCACCAAAAGATGGAGGTGGGATGGCAAGGTTGTATAAGCCCAGTCAAGACACCTCTGGAAAAGGTACCACCATGATAGAGGTGAATCTATCATCCTAAGCAGGGGCCGCAAGGGCCGGGGGCTAAGGCAGTCCAAGAGAGGACAGGGTGTACCCAAAGAAGGGGTGGAGACTCTTCATGTCGACCAATGATAACTGACTCCATAGCACTATGGAAGGTCTATGTATCAGAGCGGACAACACTGGGAGCACCACGGGGTCCAGCACTCCAGCCTAGGGTGGAGTGTAGGACAGGGGACATATGAAGCCTAATCTACTGGTAGGTTAGGCTAGGCAAGAGATAGGTTGGGGGGGGAAAAGGGTCTTCTTATAAGAAAGGATGGGTTATGTACCAGAGCGGCCACCTAGGAAGGGAGATGCTCACCCTAACCTATAGTAGGTGGACTAACTGAAAAAACGGTGCACACGTATATTTCAGCAAGGTACATAAACCAGCCCTCCCAACCTAACCTGGATTAGGGTTGTTAGACCCTAATCAAGTAAGGGAGAAGACGTATCGCAAGGAAAAGGTCAAGGACCGATTCAGCTTAAAGGAGGTGGTCCTACCTTTAAGGCCCGCGACACTAAGGGAGGGGTCGTTCCCTTAGGTGGGGAGGCGATACAGTACTCTGAGGAGTCTTGTCCTATCACATGTAATAGGGTACAAGATTACCAGAGGGAAGCCCTAGGGCTAGGGATGAAGAGAGCATATAGGGGTCCTATCATAAGGTTAGGTTAGCAAGGCACTCAAGATAACCTACCCCCTATATGGTCCCTGAAGGCGAAAAAACACTTGCATCACTGTCAATGGTATTGTAAAATAATGCCAAATTCTTCATAACTAACACTAGGAACACTGAAATATCATGCATTAACACTGGTATAGGCTCACTGGCCTAGGGGCTAAACAAAGCCTACTGGTATGGGGTCAGCGAAGACCCTAACTAAAGCGTCAAAAACACGATAAAAGTTCCTAGCTATGAAGACTAAATAATTAATAGCGCTGATTAGTGATTTATATACCGGTAAGGCTGTTGCGGCTAACTAAATAAGGCATGCAAGCAACAGCAGCGTCATAAAATGGCGCTGACCGGTCTGGCAAAGCTCTGCCACAAATATGCAAATATCTCGAAAAGTAAGATTTACTTTAAGGCCAGAGCTTATTTAAACAATACTTAAACCTTTGTACTCAACTTTCCAGAAGAAGGTGAAGCTGAAGGTTGAGACATAGCGAGGATGCAAGTAGATAAAGTCGCACAAAGGGAAAAATACGTCCAATCGAGCGAGCTACTAGCAAAGGAATGAGGACGGACGTGACGTCATCAAAAGCAATGGCGTCCGTCTGTTTACATCGCGAGTACCGATATCGCCACGTCTAGATTGGCTGCGGCTCAGCTCCCAGCCACTCCCTGTCCGCCATATTGAAGCGTTAACTCTATATGGGGTGCAGATAGCTATGTGGCACGTTTATACATGCGTGTCCCCTGTTGATACACGATGTCTTATGGGGAAACCCTTAGGATACTCGCTCCAGAAGTTAGAATTCTGTGATAACCTGTGGTTTAATTCTCTGGGAAAATCCTAGTAGTGATTACCCAAGGAAGCTACCAAAAAGGATCCTTCCATCAGGACGCCATGGCTTGAGCCCAAAAAAACGTTCTACGTAACTCTAGTATACTATAGGGAAGAGGAAAAAGAAATAGTAATATCTTAATTGTATAAAATATTGCCTAAGCTTCAATAAAACTTTACCAGGAAGGTTATATCATGCATTAGGTGTGAAAGTGCCTAGGCTACTAGCCTAGCACCCAAGAGGCTCTTATCAAAGGCCAAAAACACGACACCAATGACATAATATAAAAATTCCTAGCTAAACTTCTAGATAGCTAAAGTCATTAAAGCAATAATGCCGGGAATATCGTTCTTGCTAACTAAATGAACAAAAGAACGATCGCGTCCATGACACCATCCGGCTGGCAAACGGCTCTTGTTACGTTAATTACGATATCAATCGAGAGCAAAAACTGTCAAGAGCCTACATTTACACAATCTAAAGATATTACTTAACTTTCCAGATGCTGATGAAGCAGGAGAATCCATCATTAGCAAAGAAATTCCTCGAAAATAGCGAGATAACACTAATAAATGCTGTCACCAAAAGCTACAAACGAAAGAATGGTTGGTGGCGCCGCATAGCGGCGGAAGCCCGAACTATTTTACAGTACATTAGGAGAGTCGAGTGTTTACCTCTCTAAGACTCTCCTATTTTTTCTTGCCACATTCCCTCTCGTAACGAAAGGCTATTTGGGGTGTAAATAGCTATGAGACGTGTCAAGATACGTCATTACGCGATATCCCTTGGAGAGATTTAAGGGATACTCGCTCCAGGAGATAAAATTCTGGGTACCTTCGGTAAATTCTCTGGGATATATCACTGTAGTCACATATAACTTAGGAAGCTACCAACGAAGGAACTTCCATCAGCACGACATGGCCTAAGCCCAAAAAAGAAGTTTTAGCTAGTTAGTTAAAATTATACTAGTGAAGATAAGCTTCACACATGTAATATTTCCTCTTTAGAATAAACATTTCTATCGTATACGATAGGGCCTTGGTGGTACTAGCGTAGCCGAGATCCTGACTCGGGTTAGGGTAGCCTAACTCGTTTTAGTATACTTTGGTAACGTTATCCCCGTTTAACCTCTTGTATCATTTTTATTAATTCAGTCGGAGATATAGATATCTCCTAGAATTACTAGTATAATTCGATACGCTTCTCTTTTAGAGAAATGAGGATAAACCCTTCCTTCCCCCTGAGTGCCGCCAACCCAGGCGACAACCCTATCTTCCATCATCGCCATCGAGTAGTGTACAGTGAACCCTCGTTTATCGCGGTAGATAGGTTCCAGACCCGGCCGCGATAGGTGAAAATCCGCGAAGTAGTGACACCATATTTACCTATTTATTTAACATGTATATTCAGACTTTTAAAACCTTCCCTTGTACGTAGTACTGTTAACAAACTACCATTTAATGTACAGAACACTTAATGCATGTACTAACGTACCCTAAACTAAAACAGGCACAAATATTAAGGGCGACTTTATATCATGCGTTTCCTAAACACGCCAAAAAGCATGATAAAAAATGGCCACCAATGTTTTGTTTACGTTTATCTCTGATTATAATGAAGAAACAAACGCATTTACACATCTGTGTATAGGTTAGTTTCTGCATCGATTATATTGATTATTCAGTACAGTATGTTGATTTGGTTATTACTAATGTTTTACTTAATTTTTCTTAGGACTTCCAAATGAAATGTTTTTCTTTATGACGCCGCCTGAAACGACGGTGTCATAAAGTACCTCAGTAAACAAACTAAGGAATTTAACGCGCATGATGAGAGTGATAAATAATGATATTACAGTAAAAGCTTTAATAAAATATGTTATTACAAATATTATTTACCGTATCTATATAAAATCATACATACGTAGCAAAGCAGGAAAACAATCTACGAGAGAGAGAGAGAGAGAGAGAGAGAGAGAGAGAGAGAGAGAGAGAGAGAGAGAGAGAGAGAGAGAGAGAGAGAGAGTTGTTTTACATACGTAAATGAAATTTTAAACAAAAAAATAGCCCCATTTCATATAAAATAGATTACAAATATTTTACTTTATCATATTACAGTAGTCTGTATAATACTGTAAAGTTCAGTACAGTATGTTGTTGTTAAAGTCGTGGCGATGAAATTCTCACGAAACAAAAACACGCCATTTGAGTACAACAGCTGATTCTTCTCTCTCTCTCTCTCTCTCTCTCTCTCTCTCTCTCTCTCTCTCTCTCTCTCTCTCTCTCTCTCTCTCTCTTCGTGTTATACAATACTTACATTTAGATGAAGAAACTAAAATTAGTTTTCTTAGTGTCAATTAAATACGAAACGAAATAATTAGGCCGAGTCTACATCCATTTCAATCATAGCTAAAAATACGGCATCCGATTTCATCAGCAAGCCACTATTTTTTGGGAAATATCATTTTATTCTAGAAAATTGCCACTCTTTAAATAGTTAATTGCACATTAAGAAAGCGTGTACTTTTGTTTTTAAATTTCGGGTGTGTTTTAAAAATCGAGTATTGTTGACTTCTTTTTTTTTTTACTTTTGGCTGTGATTAGATCAGCTGTCATCTAGCTGCCGCTCTTGAGTGTGTACGAATACACTAACAAAGTATCATTTATACCATTTCTTAACTTATTCAAACCGTCTACAGTATACAGTTGATATTACATAAGCACCAATGTGTTATAACCTATCAAATTTTTTTGTTTATTACATTTATACCCCCCTCTATCTCTCTCTCTCTCTCTCTCTCTCTCTCTCTCTCTCTCTCTCTCTCTCTCTCTCTCTCTCTCTCTCTCTGTGGGCTACTTTTCACTACCTCCCATTCCTTACCTCTCTCTATCTCTCTAACAAATGATATCTTTGTTGCTCCTCAAAGTTTCATTTATATTGAAAATCAACCATGATTCAATTTTCCTTACTTTCTCCAATCTCGCACCATCGGTCACATCGCGGTATTTTCGATATTTTTGGAAAATCCGCGATATATGTATATACATGGGTTATGAAAAAAATCCGCGAAGTGGTGAATCCGCGATGGTCGAACCGCGAAGTAGCGAGGGTTCACTGTACTCCGGTTTGACTTGGATAGTGTTTTCTAACGATCTTCTTTGCCGGGGAATATCACGGCTTTGATATACGACAGTAACTCGGTATTCTGTCTTGTTGCTGACAACGCTACCGATAGGGGAATAGTCATTCCCCTGCCAGTTACATCGTTGCCGGCATAGGAAGTTCGGCTTACCTAGTCTACAACTGAAAGTGGGTAGTATAATTGCCACCACCTTTCTCCCTTGTGGACTAGAAGACATGTCTTATATCAGGAACCTCCCATCGACCGAATGATCTTGTGAGTTTCTTGGAGCTTCTGCTCCATCACGGATTCAATGAGCCGAATCATATCCTGTGCCGTAGGTAGAGGAGTCGTGGTGGAGGACGTAGACGGGAGAGACACTTCCGTCGGTGTAGGAGTAGGAGGGGGGATGGAGGGAGGGGCATCCTCCTTATCGGACTCGGTATATACTACCCGGTCCTCTTCTTCATCATCCTCCCCTTCACCCTGGGCCATAAGGGTTTTCTCGGTGTCCTCCGAGATCTCTGACATGTGTTCATCATGTTCTGAATCCAGGTGACAATCATTCATGGACTGAGCCATGACAGTATCAGGTTCCACTGTGATCTGGACGACGGGGATCTGTTCGACTGGGACCACTGAGTCTGGTGAGGCCTTTGGGAACAGCAAAGACCTCATTTCTTCTGTGGCTAGGTATGGTCCAGTGGCGTTCTTTTGAAAGCCACGTACCCACTTGCGTAGGTTGTCCCGAGCAGTGTCCCGAATCTCCGCTGAGGGAGGATCATAGAATGCTTTCTGTAGGCATTCTTGGCAGACCGAACAGGTGGTGGGGCCCCAGTACTTGAGATCCCCTCTCTTGTGAGCACAAGGGGCGTGTGTCCTACACGCCGTGTGTCCATAGAAGTGTGGCCGACGGACCGCGCAGAAGTCGTGGTCACACTTGACGTACTCCTCCTGTAAAAGAAAGAGACGATGAGTATTGTAGAGTCATAATATGGCTCGTATATAAAGTTAATTATTAACAAGTTAATATTAACATAAGTTAATTGTGATGCACAGAAGGGTGGGTGAAAGGAGACAGACGCATGCCTCGTGTAACCCGCCCGGCTGGTTGCCGTAGCATCAGACAGTCCCAGGTGGCCGTAGGCCTCCATGGAAGGTGTCTTGATAATGGGAATTCCATTTAGAATTACCATATTATAGACTAGGCTTGAAATCTTATCAAGAAGTCTGGAGATCATGAGATCCTAGTAAGGTTCCGGCAACCAGACGTGCCAATTACACATAGCGTGCTGGAAAGATGAAACACGCAAGAAGACAGACTGAAAACTGAACAAAGTGTACGATTCCGTACCAGTTTGTCTGCGTTAACAAACCGTCTAGGTGCGGTTTTTAGGAGCTATCGCTAGTAAAGATAGCTGAGAGAAGGGGTGCAAGGCATCTTGCCGCCTCCGGACGGGTCCGGCCTACCCCCGGCACGCCGGAAGCCGCTCGAGCAGAGTTTCTGGCATTCAAGAATGATCATACTATGGTCAAAAGAAGCCAGGGTGGCGGCAGCCGGTAGCGGCGGCCGCCGGCAAGGAGCGGCGGTTCCGGCAGCCGGAGGCAGTCGGAGGGTGACAGGGGTAAGGATAAGGGAGCATAGCCGGGGCCGGGGGCCGGCTGCTAGTGCCGGCACTCCGGGAGGGGTCGGCAGTGTGCCGAGGCTATGAGGGAATGGAGAGGCCACGGCGGTAAGCCAACGGCCGGCGGCGATCCCCCGGCACTCGGGGGAAGGCGGCAAGGATAAGGAAGTCACCCGTAGCGGCGGTAATGCCGGGGTAGAGGCGGCAAGGGACAAGCACCAAAAGATGGAGGTGGGATGGCAAGGTTGTATAAGCCCAGTCAAGACACCTCTGGAAAAGGTACCACCATGATAGAGGTGAATCTATCATCCTAAGCAGGGGCCGCAAGGGCCGGGGGCTAAGGCAGTCCAAGAGAGGACAGGGTGTACCCAAAGAAGGGGTGGAGACTCTTCATGTCGACCAATGATAACTGACTCCATAGCACTATGGAAGGTCTATGTATCAGAGCGGACAACACTGGGAGCACCATGGGGTCCAGCACTCCAGCCTAGGGTGGAGTGTAGGACAGGGGACATATGAAGCCTAATCTACTGGTAGGTTAGGCTAGGCAAGAGATAGGTTGGGGGGGGAAAAGGGTCTTCTTATAAGAAAGGATGGGTTATGTACCAGAGCGGCCACCTAGGAAGGGAGATGCTCACCCTAACCTATAGTAGGTGGACTAACTGAAAAAACGGTGCACACGTATATTTCAGCAAGGTACATAAACCAGCCCTCCCAACCTAACCTGGATTAGGGTTGTTAGACCCTAATCAAGGAAGGGAGAAGACGTATCGCAAGGAAAAGGTCAAGGACCGATTCAGCTTAAAGGAGGTGGTCCTACCTTTAAGGCCCGCGACACTAAGGGAGGGGTCGTTCCCTTAGGTGGGGAGGCGATACAGTACTCTGAGGAGTCTTGTCCTATCACATGTAATAGGGTACAAGATTACCAGAGGGAAGCCCTAGGGCTAGGGATGAAGAGAGCATATAGGGGTCCTATCATAAGGTTAGGTTAGCAAGGCACTCAAGATAACCTACCCCCTATATGGTCCCTGAAGGCGAAAAAACACTTGCATCACTGTCAATGGTATTGTAAAATAATGCCAAATTCTTCATAACTAACACTAGGAACACTGAAATATCATGCATTAACACTGGTATAGGCTCACTGGCCTAGGGGCTAAACAAAGCCTACTGGTATGGGGTCAGCGAAGACCCTAACTAAAGCGTCAAAAACACGATAAAAGTTCCTAGCTATGAAGACTAAATAATTAATAGCGCTGATTAGTGATTTATATACCGGTAAGGCTGTTGCGGCTAACTAAATAAGGCATGCAAGCAACAGCAGCGTCATAAAATGGCGCTGACCGGTCTGGCAAAGCTCTGCCACAAATATGCAAATATCTCGAAAAGTAAGATTTACTTTAAGGCCAGAGCTTATTTAAACAATACTTAAACCTTTGTACTCAACTTTCCAGAAGAAGGTGAAGCTGAAGGTTGAGACATAGCGAGGATGCAAGTAGATAAAGTCGCACAAAGGGAAAAATACGTCCAATCGAGCGAGCTACTAGCAAAGGAATGAGGACGGACGTGACGTCATCAAAAGCAATGGCGTCCGTCTGTTTACATCGCGAGTACCGATATCGCCACGTCTAGATTGGCTGCGGCTCAGCTCCCAGCCACTCCCTGTCCGCCATATTGAAGCGTTAACTCTATATGGGGTGCAGATAGCTATGTGGCACGTTTATACATGCGTGTCCCCTGTTGATACACGATGTCTTATGGGGAAACCCTTAGGATACTCGCTCCAGAAGTTAGAATTCTGTGATAACCTGTGGTTTAATTCTCTGGGAAAATCCTAGTAGTGATTACCCAAGGAAGCTACCAAAAAGGATCCTTCCATCAGGACGCCATGGCTTGAGCCCAAAAAAACGTTCTACGTAACTCTAATATACTATAGGGAAGAGGAAAAAGAAATAGTAATATCTTAATTGTATAAAATATTGCCTAAGCTTCAATAAAACTTTACCAGGAAGGTTATATCATGCATTAGGTGTGAAAGTGCCTAGGCTACTAGCCTAGCACCCAAGAGGCTCTTATCAAAGGCCAAAAACACGACACCAATGACATAATATAAAAATTCCTAGCTAAACTTCTAGATAGCTAAAGTCATTAAAGCAATAATGCCGGGAATATCGTTCTTGCTAACTAAATGAACAAAAGAACGATCGCGTCCATGACACCATCCGGCTGGCAAACGGCTCTTGTTACGTTAATTACGATATCAATCGAGAGCAAAAACTGTCAAGAGCCTACATTTACACAATCTAAAGATATTACTTAACTTTCCAGATGCTGATGAAGCAGGAGAATCCATCATTAGCAAAGAAATTCCTCGAAAATAGCGAGATAACACTAATAAATGCTGTCACCAAAAGCTACAAACGAAAGAATGGTTGGTGGCGCCGCATAGCGGCGGAAGCCCGAACTATTTTACAGTACATTAGGAGAGTCGAGTGTTTACCTCTCTAAGACTCTCCTATTTTTTCTTGCCACATTCCCTCTCGTAACGAAAGGCTATTTGGGGTGTAAATAGCTATGAGACGTGTCAAGATACGTCATTACGCGATATCCCTTGGAGAGATTTAAGGGATACTCGCTCCAGGAGATAAAATTCTGGGTACCTTCGGTAAATTCTCTGGGATATATCACTGTAGTCACATATAACTTAGGAAGCTACCAACGAAGGAACTTCCATCAGCACGACATGGCCTAAGCCCAAAAAAGAAGTTTTAGCTAGTTAGTTAAAATTATACTAGTGAAGATAAGCTTCACACATGTAATATTTCCTCTTTAGAATAAACATTTCTATCGTATACGATAGGGCCTTGGTGGTACTAGCGTAGCCGAGATCCTGACTCGGGTTAGGGTAGCCTAACTCGTTTTAGTATACTTTGGTAACGTTATCCCCGTTTAACCTCTTGTATCATTTTTATTAATTCAGTCGGAGATATAGATATCTCCTAGAATTACTAGTATAATTCGATACGCTTCTCTTTTAGAGAAATGAGGATAAACCCTTCCTTCCCCCTGAGTGCCGCCAACCCAGGCGACAACCCTATCTTCCATCATCGCCATCGAGTAGTGTACAGTGAACCCTCGTTTATCGCGGTAGATAGGTTCCAGACCCGGCCGCGATAGGTGAAAATCCGCGAAGTAGTGACACCATATTTACCTATTTATTTAACATGTATATTCAGACTTTTAAAACCTTCCCTTGTACGTAGTACTGTTAACAAACTACCATTTAATGTACAGAACACTTAATGCATGTACTAACGTACCCTAAACTAAAACAGGCACAAATATTAAGGGCGACTTTATATCATGCGTTTCCTAAACACGCCAAAAAGCATGATAAAAAATGGCCACCAATGTTTTGTTTACGTTTATCTCTGATTATAATGAAGAAACAAACGCATTTACACATCTGTGTATAGGTTAGTTTCTGCATCGATTATATTGATTATTCAGTACAGTATGTTGATTTGGTTATTACTAATGTTTTACTTAATTTTTTCTTAGGACTTCCAAATGAAATGTTTTTCTTTATGACGCCGCCTGAAACGACGGTGTCATAAAGTACCTCAGTAAACAAACTAAGGAATTTAACGCGCATGATGAGAGTGATAAATAATGATATTACAGTAAAAGCTTTAATAAAATATGTTATTACAAATATTATTTACCGTATCTATATAAAATCATACATACGTAGCAAAGCAGGAAAACAATCTACGAGAGAGAGAGAGAGAGAGAGAGAGAGAGAGAGAGAGAGAGAGAGAGAGAGAGAGAGAGAGAGAGAGAGAGTTGTTTTACATACGTAAATGAAATTTTAAACAAAAAAATAGCCCCATTTCATATAAAATAGATTACAAATATTTTACTTTATCATATTACAGTAGTCTGTATAATACTGTAAAGTTCAGTACAGTATGTTGTTGTTAAAGTCGTGGCGATGAAATTCTCACGAAACAAAAACACGCCATTTGAGTACAACAGCTGATTCTTCTCTCTCTCTCTCTCTCTCTCTCTCTCTCTCTCTCTCTCTCTCTCTCTCTCTCTCTCTCTCTCTCTCTCTCTCTCTCTCTCTCTCTTCGTGTTATACAATACTTACATTTAGATGAAGAAACTAAAATTAGTTTTCTTAGTGTCAATTAAATACGAAACGAAATAATTAGGCCGAGTCTACATCCATTTCAATCATAGCTAAAAATACGGCATCCGATTTCATCAGCAAGCCACTATTTTTTGGGAAATATCATTTTATTCTAGAAAATTGCCACTCTTTAAATAGTTAATTGCACATTAAGAAAGCGTGTACTTTTGTTTTTAAATTTCGGGTGTGTTTTAAAAATCGAGTATTGTTGACTTCTTTTTTTTTTTACTTTTGGCTGTGATTAGATCAGCTGTCATCTAGCTGCCGCTCTTGAGTGTGTACGAATACACTAACAAAGTATCATTTATACCATTTCTTAACTTATTCAAACCGTCTACAGTATACAGTTGATATTACATAAGCACCAATGTGTTATAACCTATCAAATTTTTTTGTTTATTACATTTATACCCCCCTCTATCTCTCTCTCTCTCTCTCTCTCTCTCTCTCTCTCTCTCTCTCTCTCTCTCTCTCTCTCTCTCTCTCTGTGGGCTACTTTTCACTACCTCCCATTCCTTACCTCTCTCTATCTCTCTAACAAATGATATCTTTGTTGCTCCTCAAAGTTTCATTTATATTGAAAATCAACCATGATTCAATTTTCCTTACTTTCTCCAATCTCGCACCATCGGTCACATCGCGGTATTTTCGATATTTTTGGAAAATCCGCGATATATGTATATACATGGGTTATGAAAAAAATCCGCGAAGTGGTGAATCCGCGATGGTCGAACCGCGAAGTAGCGAGGGTTCACTGTACTCCGGTTTGACTTGGATAGTGTTTTCTAACGATCTTCTTTGCCGGGGAATATCACGGCTTTGATATACGACAGTAACTCGGTATTCTGTCTTGTTGCTGACAACGCTACCGATAGGGGAATAGTCATTCCCCTGCCAGTTACATCGTTGCCGGCATAGGAAGTTCGGCTTACCTAGTCTACAACTGAAAGTGGGTAGTATAATTGCCACCACCTTTCTCCCTTGTGGACTAGAAGACATGTCTTATATCAGGCAATGTCTCAGGCTAGGGAATCATTATTCCTCTGCCGCCCAAGACGGCACCGGTATAAGAAACTATGCTTCCTTGATTTACAGCCGAAAGTAGGAGGCATGGCTGACGCCATCTATTTTTGTAAAATATAAGACCCTTTCCCTTCCCCTTCTGCCCTTTAGTGACGGCTTAGCCGTCGCAATTCCTGTGGCTGGTATTCTACAATCAACCCGCTTGCCGGGCTGGCTGGGTTACCAGCCGGGCTCCTACAAAGGCGGTTAGGTTGCCGCTTCGACCATCTCCCTAACGTAAGCTAAGCTCCGGGAAAGGTTGAGCCGGTCCTGACGGCTGCCGGTGGGAAACCCATTATAATTTTGAGTATTCTTCAGTCCTCCCTTGGACTGTCATCCACAAACCCTGTAACCGGCAGTACAGCCAGCAACAGAAATTGTGGCTGGATGGAAGCTAGAATCAATGTATTCCTCCCCTTCCATTTGAATCCTCATTCTGGAAAGAAGGCAGTAGAGGCTGTAGTCCCTACACCACTAATTATTGTACTAAACTATAATAATATGGTAGTTCTTCTTTCCATTCTTTCTCTCTCTCTGTCAGCTAGTGCCGCCAGGTACCAGCCTAACCCAGTAGCATACTGGCAAAACTACAGTATAAGACAATACAGTAGCCAATATTCCTGCAGTATAACAATACAGCAGTTAGAAAACTACAGTATATAATGATACAGTAGTATGAAATTTCCAACATACTCTGTGTATCCTTTCACAGTCCATTGTTGAGACCATTTAAAAAATGCTGAGGTGAAGTATTCCTTCAACATTCTGATGAATCCTAGATCATCGGAACACCAATGATTACCTGTCAGTATTAATATTCTACAAGTGGTGGAGTTAGTGTTAGTATCCACTGACTCCGGCTCTATGTACGAGAGTTATTCCACTCTGTATTTTCCCTAATAAGGAAACTAAGAATATTAATATTGTATGAGGTCACAGCAATTGCCTGGAGGGGAAACACAGATAAGTGTCTTGCCTACTTCTTTTCTAGCTTACTATGCTAAGCTATGATAAATGATAGTAAAGTATACTATTTTATGCATGTGTAATTTTATCAGTGAGATGAATTACCCTATACTCATTTCACTCTTTCTTTCCTTACATGAGGAGGCTAAGGTGAAGTGTGCAGTCCTGTTCGCAACCACAAAAGTAGGGACTTTTGCCGCCACAAGATGTGCAGGTCTCATGCCCCCTGCTGTATCGTATCTGAGTCCCTGAGGTACTGGGACCCAGCTTTTAAGCATATATTATATCAATGATATAAACAACCTAGTATTCATTCACCCTTCTTTCCACTACAGGAGGAGCCAATGACGAAGTGTAAAGTTGTGTTCTGCAACCACAAGAGTAAGAACTTTTGTGGGCATACGATGCACAGGTTTTATGCCCCTGCTGCATCGTATCTGGATCCCTGAGGTTCTAGGACCCGAAGGGTTACTCCAATAGCTTGACCTTGCTGACCGACGGCTTTGTAAAAGATATCCCTGACACTACAGAGTCAAGGGATACAGCAAGGGAAAACCACCAAAGGTGAGTATGAGGCTTCCAGAAGAACTCTCCGGGACCTTACCTACCTAACAAATCCTCGAAGTGCCTACTGTTCCCTAAGGCTCAATCAAATACATTTGTGCCTCAGGCACAGGTCCAGCCTCCTTCTATCCAACGAACAGTGGACCCAGATATCAACAGGCACTGCAAGGCTTGGACATCCACCAAGACTGGATGTCAGAGGCATCCATTGACACCAGACAGGACCTACTGCGAGAAGGCCCTGAATAAGGAGTGCTTCAACCACCCACGGAGGAAGAAGGGTCCGTTTCGACGGTGACTGAGGTCCCTCAGCTCACTGTGCCAGCATATCAACTTATGCTGTCAACCTCTTTAACACCAGCTCCCCAACTAGCTAGACAGGTCGGCAGGAGCGAAACGCTCCTAGAGTCGATACTGCAGATGCTGATACTGTTCCGGAAGGAACGAGAGGAGAATAAGCAAGATCTCAAAGAGATGAAGAGAGAGGTACAGGGAAGGAAATGCCTTAGCACTTCCAGGGGCTGTGCCAAGCCCCTTAAAATATCTGACCTCCCTCACTGCTCCAAACCAACCCCTAGAGGTAGACGGAATACATGCCCATGTTGAATGGGAAGCTATATATCTCCTAGAAGTTGGGCCCCAATCACTTTGAAGAGCTTCAATTCTGGCCCAGCTTTCAGCGTACCCAGATTGCTATGTGAGACTGTGAGATGAACCTACATCCCGCGAGGAGACTATACCGAAGGAAGTCATTGTCCTCGAACATGACAAGGCACAAGCCATCCTTACCAAGACCATGAAAGGGGCCGGATATACTAACTCCAAAGTCTCAGCATTGAGCAAGAAGCATCCAACCTTCATTGCTCCTTCCTCCTGAGCCTTCCACCTTTCGGGGAAAGCCCTAGACTGTGTCATGAGAGCAGTCGAAGAGGGTAAACCCTGCCCAATCCTAGAGAAATGCAAACCATTATCTCTAGCTATGCCTACCTGCGAGGAGAAGTGGAAAGAGGTACATCTAACCTTCTCCATCTCAAAGTTGGATCCAGAGATAGCAGGCCAGCAGCTTAATGAGAACCTTCCAAAGTTGCAAAACCATCCTTTGAGAAGGGAACAGGAGACGAAAGATAGTCTTGCCACATCCCTGTCTCATCAGAACTGTTTGAAAATGTGTGCAGGCCTTTAATAACACCCCACCCTTGTGATGGATTTGTAGGCTTTTCTCAGGTCAAAAAAGGACCGGTAGAGAGCATGTGTTTGCCGCAACAACAGTGAAACACGAACCCAGAAAACTGATTTCATCATGTATCTGGGGCGTAGACCCTTTCCCAAAGGAAGTGGTCCAAGGAGTCATTACCAAAGCCACCACGGAGAATAGGAACCTGCTCCAAAAGTGGGGCATGTCCTCAAACAGGAAATCATCATTAGCACTGCACAATTTCCGACCGTGACCATGACCACGGTGCCTCAAATGGTAGTCCAGCCATAAACCACCTTCCAGATGGTCTCTCATCAGCTGGTAGCCAGTCACCTGTGTTTAATCCAGGCTTTGAAAGGCACTCGACCACCTTTCGGCCCTACAAAGGTAAGGGCCCAAAAAGAGAATCCTCCAGAAAGGGTGGAGGAGGACGTGGTCACGGAAATATGTCCTCAGGAACCTCTAAACAATGAGTGGTTATAGGTAGAAGGCAGAATTTTCCACTTTCGGGATCGTTTGACCTTCGATCCTGGGTCCACAGCCAAATTATGAATGGACTTGGTTGGAAATGGAAAAAAAAATCCACCCCACCTTTCCAAAATTCTTCCGATACTCCACCCCCTTATTGGAAGAATATAACTCAGAACTCTTGAACAAGAAGGTCATGAGGAAAGTGAAGTCCATCAAAATTCCAGGGAACGCTGTTTTGTGTTCCCAAGAAAGACTCGGACAAATCCAGAGTCCTTCTAGACTTGTCTCCACTCAACAAGTTCATCGAGAACAACAAGTTCCGGATGCTTACAGTGCAACACATAAGGACCCTTCTACCAAAAAGGGGCGTATATAGTCTCAATAGAGTTGGCAGATGCTTACTGGCACCTACCAGTCAGTCATCCCTCTCCTCCTACCTAGGATTCTACAGAAGACAAAATTTGTCTTCAAAGCCATGCCCTTTGGACTAAACATAGCCCCAAAGGTATTCACAAAGCTAACTGACAAGATCGTCCAGCACCTACGCTCTGAAGGAGTACAGGTAGTAGCATACCTGGACGATTGGCAGGTGCGGGCAGCATCCAATGCTACTTGTCTGCAAGCAGCCGGAAAGGTGATCCAGTTCCTGAAACACCTGGGCTTCAAGATCAATCGCTAGAAGTCTCGCCTTTCTCCAGCTCACAAGTTTCAATGGTTAGGAATCCATGGGAACTTACAGTCATACTACCTCTCCATTCTATTAAAGAAGAGGAGAGAAATAGCGGCATCTGTCAAGAGACTAATCCAACACAAGAGGATTTCAAAATGCCAACAGGAAAGAGTATCTGGGCTCTCTCGGGTTCGCAGTAGTGACAGACCCGGTGCTAGAAGCACAACCAAAGGATGCGCCAGGAGTCTGGAGAAGATACGCATCAAACACTCGTAGAGATCAACAAGGTTGACACCGACCCGATTGCGCACGCCATTCAGGCCGTGGTCAACGAATAAGAGCCTAACACACACAATTCTCTTGCAACCACCACAAACATCAGTGGCAATATACACGGAAGCCTCCCTGAAAGAATGGGGGGGCCATTCGCATGAAAGTAAAGGGAAAGAAATTGATCATTCCAGTTCAAAATACTTTCACATCAACATCCTAGAGGCTAGGACAGTCCTCCTGACGTTGAGGAGACTATCCCCTCGCAGAACAGTCTACATCAAATTGGCTCTCAACAACGAGGTGATAGTAATATGTCTAATCGACAAGGCTCAAGTTCAACTCACATCAACCACGTGATGTTAGCCATCTTCCACCTGGCAAGGAAGAGAAGATGGCATTTATCAAGCAGTTCACCTTCAAGGGTTCCGCAATGTGACGGTGGATGCTCTATCCAGGCGAAAGCTAATAGAGACAGAATGGTCCCTGGAGGCAGACTCATTCTCCTATATTTTCGATAAAAGTCCCGGAACTGTAGATCGACCTCTTCGCAATGAGCGACAACAAGAAACTCGTTATGTAGGCCCTTACGAGAACCTTAAGCAGAAGCGATAGTCATCATGTCTTTCGACTGGAACGGATGGAATCGAATTTATCTGTGTCAAAGTTCTCATCAATTGTTAATCAAAATAAGTCAAAGTTCAAAAGCGGGTTAAGACAGAGGCGAATCTGTATCCGACAATATGTATTTCACAAAAAATATTACAAGTCTTTGAGCACACTTAAGTTACTTGAAAGTCTAAACAATTATCAATCTCATTCATAAGATAAGTGCTCTTTTCAAACAGTGGTTAAGTTACATTATTCTTGGGTGAACAAACGGTCAGGGAACGAAGGAATTATTGCATTACTTTACTTTAAAGTTTCTCTCACTTTTCTCTTTACTCTAAAACATTTAAGTATAAGTTCAAAGGATATTGATCTTAGCAAGCAGCGTAACTACGAGTCAAGTGTAACTATTACTTGTGGCGACTCAGACCCAATTGAGATGACAGCCAGGGCGTCGCTGGGCGTGACTCCATATCCTCCTGAGAAGAGACCAAATATGGTCATGCTTGAGAAATTGTTCGTCATTCTAAACCGGATCCATCCGGAAGGCCTTCGCTCTCCTGGGCCGTTGCTCCCCCAAGGAATCTGCGAAAAACAAGGAGGATACAGAAAAAACCCTTTGTCTGCAGATTGACATAGAGACAGAATCCTGTCGCCAGTGGAAGCTGAGAAAGCACACACTCCCAGGGGAGCCAGCGAACTGAGGTCATTCACATGACCTCAAACAGAGGTTCACAAACAAGGTGTAGGTGATAAATCCCTCCCACCCCCCCTGCCCCCCACCAAGTTACAGTTACTCCTGGAACTGTGATAAATTCCAACAAGAAACAAAAAAAGACTGTCACATCACCATTTACTTGAAATTCAAACCCCAACATTACTATTCAGCCGCAACTCGCTCTGGGTGTGCAAAATCTCAACTTAACACAAAAAAGAAACTCAAACAGCAACAAACTACAGAATCTGAACAAATTAAATTCACATATTTCATTACAGTAGTTGTGTTTTCTAATATGAATAAAATAGGAACTATAATGCAAGACATATAATGTGATTAAATGGAACCAAAAGCAAACTCAAAAAAGACTACATACTCAAAAGGATTATATATTCAAAAAAAGATTATATACTCAAAACAAAAGGTAAAGAACAAAAATGGCAGTAAATAACTCTGAAAATCAACAAACATGAGTAAATACGAGTAAATATGGGTAATATAAGTAAACAAATTACTGAAAAAGATTACACAGGTATAAAGTAAAAAATTATGGCAAGTAATTCTGAAAACAATGCATAACTTGACAGCTTTAGGCAAGCAAGAGCTAAGAACAAAATATTCCTTGAGTAAAACAAATCATATAAAGAAAAATACTCAACTTAGGATTTTTAATCCTCAGGCTCGCCTAAGCGACTATTTTACTACTCTTAGATCACAGGGGAGGTGTTCCATGGTTCAGTCTCACTGTCCGCCCTGGATTCTGGAAGTAGAGACATGGTATTATAACAGTTGACAAAAAATCATAGTACATAAAATCAAATCATTCCCTATGGAAAAGAAAAATATATATATAAGTCCACAGAGACGTCATAATAAAAAAGAGATACATATCATGAAAATCAAGAAAGTTAAAATGAAACATTCAGGATGGCTATCACATATAAAAGAAAAAATCACCAAAAAGATTATTAAACATAATATTCTCATTAGCTATATCAATCTAGCAAAGCGCTTACAAACTCAAAAAGTACTAGTACATAAACACAGAACACACAGTACTGCGTATAAACACAGAACACATCTGTGTGCGCACTCAACCTACAGGTGATACCAGCTGGGTTGGTACGTCTTCAAACCGTGCTTGTGACGGTACGTTCAACCGTACCCCTGAGGGCTCATTGTGACACACCGGAACCCCACCCTGTGTAGGAATGTTCCCTCGACCTTCACCGGCGTGAGACACCTGGCTGGCGGTCCTCCTTGGAACTTGTTTTTCTACAGACAAAGTTTCCCTTACCGGCAGAGGGTCTGTCAGCATGACTGCCCCGACTCCCTCTGCCCTCCGCCATCGGAGACAGGCAGGACCACATATTATTGGCCTACAACATATAACCAGTACACACAGGACGGCAAGAAACACACATACACTAGTTAAATAAAAACCTAAGCTCAAAGTCCTATGTGACGTTTTTAAATCTACGAATTGTTCGAAAAGAGGGAGGTGATCTAAGGACATGGTTCCAAGTCTAGTCAGATTAAGGTGAACTAATACATGAGACACATTCACACCTGGCAAAATGACAGAAGCATTCAACACAGAAGTGTCCTTAACTGCCACACGTTCACTCTTCATTCTCCTTTGGCCAGGTAGTCAATACCCGTCCCCTTGGACAGAACACCCGTCCTCATTTGTCAAAACAGTGACTCCTGGGTTCAACACTTTAACCTCATTCCTCGAGTCACACATCACCTTGTACTTTGATTCATGTTTCACAGATACAACCCAACGATGTCCTAAATTAACTATTTCCCTCTCAAAGTCAGCTTTTACCTCGAACTTACAACTGTGCACAAAGTTAGGCTGTTCCAGGTACACATCAAGCAAACAGACACGCGCGGCAGGCGCGAAAAGTGCATACACAGGTTCACACAACACATGCGTTTTCCCTATCCTACACCTATCTAAGTTAGGTGTCCCTCTCGTTCACAGCAAAATATGGCAGATCCACTGATGCCCGAGTTGTGAACTCCTAACTGTTCCGGTATGAGTTCACAGTGACTTTACTTCAAACAAACGAAAATCTGAATCCTCATTTTTAACAGGTATCTCTACAGAAAAAAAAAAAATTGCACTTTAACTTAGTAACAGTCACGGATGACATTCGATAGAATTCAGCTAAATTTTTCTCTACAGGGGGAATAAACAATGTCACTACCTCATGGATTTTGTTAATTATCCTAAGGAACTCCCTGGGAGGTAAAATGTCGGATGTTATTTCACCCTCGGTGGCCACTTGTTGAATTTGGTTGGCCATATTCTCTAAGTGAAGAGTTAGCTCACTAGCTACAAAAGCTAATTGTGCAGCGCTCTCTATGTAAATCACGCCCCTTTGGATTTGTTTTAATCTCTCCTCGAAGTCATTAACTCTTTTCGCTAACATACTTAGTGCCTCCTGTCCTTTAGCTACAGTCATAAAAACTGTCTTCAATTTATCATCTAAGACACGGGTATGAGATATTACTTTATTTATCATTACGTGCGTATTTTTCTCTTCTACAGTTAAGACGGTCTCTAACTGATCGAGTTCCGACCGGGTAATTAGCCCAGTCCAACCTCCAATCAATTCACCAATCCAATTAGCCGCACATTTCTTGCTTTCCCTTTTTGAAAGCACGAAGTCTTTGAAGATATCCAATGAGTTACTAAGGGCTCTTTTTACGTTATCAAGAATCGCTCTAAGTTTAATACTGTTATTCCTTTTAAACCTGTTTCAATTGATCCTCTAACTTGTCAATCTGGTCCAGAATCGTAACTAGTGGACTCGCAACTTTCTCGGGATCATAACTAATTAACAACACATGTACGTCAGACGTGAAAGATAACTTAAATCTCTCATCAAAGACTACGCCCTTGCGTACTCTCACTTCACTGTTCACACACACGCAAACAGCTATCAAACGCACTGCTGAAAAAAGTTGGACACTTCCCATGGCTAATTGATTAACCTAAGCCTATCGCTAATCCTGGCTAGCTGACGCCAAGTTCTAGGCTCACTGCCTTTAACCCTGGAACGGTACGGTGGGTCGTCCGCGACCCCGAGCGTCAAAAAAAAAGAGTTTTTTCTCACGTGACTCGCCCCCGTGACTGAATTTGTGGGTGATCGACCTGCAGTAGGTGTCTCGCCTACACGCTCTAGTAGTGTCCAGATGTGCATTGCTGTAGCTGTACTCCTTCCCCGATTTCTGAGACGCGTCGGGGTCGAGCGCGACCGAGTTTACCCTTCTAAGGTAATGTGCATAATTATCAAAGTTATTACGTATTATGAAATTGTCGTAGAATGGTGCAACTTGTATAGGTTATCAGTTCTGGAAAGTCTTGGTGGATTGTTTGGCTACCATGTGCATGATTTTTTTTTTTAGTTAAAATGTCGTTCATCACCATGAGGACCATTTTACTGCGAGTGCCCCTTTTTCATTTTTTTTTCATTTTTTTGCCAAGTCATTTTTCTGCAAGATATTGCCAAATAGTGTCGTAAAACTTTTGCTTTTTTAGTGTTGGAAAGTGTGTCTAGATGATCTGGCTACCCATGCGTGACTTTGTTTTTGTCAGATACGACGTAGTTATTGGTATATGGGGTATTTAACTGCGGTTGCCAATTTCTGTTTTTTTTCAATATTTGTAAAAATTTACTACGTAGTAAGGAATTGCCGTATATTATTGATTTTTTTTTCATGTTTATTTGTTAGAAAGTGTGCCTTAATGGTTGGGCTAACACGTGCATGTCTTTTTTTTTATCTGAGATGCCGTATATTAGAATGTTGGCCATTTTTCCGCGAGTGCCCCTTTTTATTTGTTTTGCATTTTTTTTGCTTAGTCATGTTACCGCAAGGAATTGGCAAGTAGTGTCGCAAAACTTATATTTTTATAGTGTTGGAAAGTGTTTCTAGATGATCTGGCTACCCATGCCTATCTTTATTTTTTAGCCAGATATGGCGTATATATAGGTATGTGTTCGATTTTCCTGTGATTGCCATTTTTTCGTTTTTTCCCATTTCTTTCAAAATTACTACGTACTAAGGAACTATCACAGAGTAATGATTAATTTACATGTTTATTTGTCGGAAAATGTTCCTTGATGGTTTGCCTAGCACGTGGCTGAAAATTTTTTTTTCTGAAATGCCGTATATTAGAATGTTGGCCATTTTTCCGCGAGTGCCCTTTTTATATGTTTTGCATTTTTTTGCTTAGTCATGTTACCGTAAGGAATTGGCAAGTAGTGTCGCAAAACTTATATTTTTATAGTGTTGGAAAGTGTTTCTAGATGATCTGGCTACCCATGCCTATCTTTTTTTTTAGCCAGATATGGCGTATATATAGGTATTTGTTCGATTTTCCTGTGATTGCCATTTTTTCGTTTTTTCCAATTTCTTTCAAAATTATTACGTACTGAGGAATTATCACAGAGTAATGATTCATTTAGATGTTTATTTGTCGGAAAATGTTGCTTGATGGTTTGCCTAGCACGTGGCTGAATTTTTTTTTTTTTTTTTTTTCTGAAATTCCATATATTAGAATGTTGGCCATTTTTCCGCGAGTGCCCTTTTTATTTGTTTTGCATTTTTTTTGCTTAGTCATGGTACCGTAAGGAATTGGCAAGTAGTGTCGCAAAACTTATATTTTTATAGTGTTGGAAAGTGTTTCTAGATGATCTGGCTACCCATGCCTATCTTTTTTTTAGCCAGATATGGCGTATATATAGGTATGTGTTCGATTTTCCGGTGATTGCCATTTTTTCGTTTTTTCCCATTTCTTTCAAAATTACTACGTACTAAGAAACTATCACAGAGTAATGATTCATTTAGATGTTTATTTGTCGGAAAATGTGCCTTGATGGTTTGCCTAGTACGTGGCTGAAATTTTTTTTTTTTCTGAAATTCCGTATATTAGAATGTTGGCCATTTTTCCACGAGTGCCCCTTTTTATTTGTTTTGCATTTTTTTGCTTAGTCATGTTACCGTAAGGAATTGGCAAGTAGTGTCGCAAAACTTGTATTTTTATAGTGTTGTAAAGTGTTTCTAGATGATCTGGTTACCCATGCCTATCTTTATTTTTAGCCAGATATGGCGTATATATAGGTATGTGTTCGATTTTCCTGTGATTGCCACTTTTTCGTTTTTTCTCATTTCTTTCAAAATTACTACGTACTAAGGAACTATCACAGAGTAATGATTCATCTAGATGTTTATTTGTCGGAAAATTTTGTTTACTTCTTTTTTGATTGAATATCATCAAATTTTTTTAGCTAAAATATTATGTATTTTTTTTTTCGATTTTATTTCCCTTCAAAAAAAATTTTTTTGGGCCAGAATTCAAATTTTATAGTCGTAAAATAATTGACAATCATCCAGCAATCCACCACACAATTTTTATGCATATCCAAGAATAATTAGATTAGTATATAACACCTTGAAATTGACATACCCTTCCTGCATTTCAAGTGGCAGATTAGGGAGTTTTGTGGACATATCCGAAGCGTAAGTTGCCCTATCTATATATATTCTTGTTCCCTATAGAATTTGTGATATTTTGGTATATTTTTACCTGCATAAATATCATATTATATATTAAATATATGTATTTTTTTACGAAATTTCTAAGTACTCAAAAAATGACCTTTAGATATGACCCCTGATATAAATGTAATTTACAAAATAATGGAGATTTTTTTACATATTTCTATTTTAGGATAACATATGTTTATTCCCTAAAAAAATTAGCCACTTCCTATTTCATTTGGGTACCCAAAAAAATTCATGAAATTTGGACAAATTTTTTTGGCCAAAAAAAGTTACCCTTTTTTTCTCATTTCAGATCTTCACCTCCATGGGTCCGACTTCATCCAAAATACATCAAGATGTGTCCTAAACATTTAAGAATCAATTCCTAAAAGGATTTGTGTATATATGTATAAATTTTTTTTTTATGAATTTTTATGTAAGGTCTTTTTATTTTTCTACTTAATTTTTTAAAATATTTATAATAAATAGTTTTTCAGCAGAGGAGTAGTATTTATCTTTACAGTAGTTTTAAGCATTCATTGAACTTTTTTTTGGCAAAAAAAAAAAAAAGGAGGTTACTGCAAAAACAGATTTTTCAAGAATTTTTTTTTGCATCGGGGTCGCGCACGACCGAGTATACCCTTAAAGGGGTGTCCGAGGAGCGTACCTATCCAGGGTTAAAGGGCCGGTCGCCTCTCTCTCTCTCTCTCTCTCTCTCTCTCTCTCTCTCTCTCTCTCTCTCTCTCTCTCTCTCTCTCAGCTGATCCATCATTGGCATCCAGCACAGGGTATATTGCTGACACATTCCAATTGTCTGAACTCGTCAACTCATTTTCTGGCACGATCTTGACGATCGAAGCATGAACCTCGTATACATTACCTCTGGCTATGCTCTTCACAGTTATTTTATCATGGTTAGTATGAATTACCCTGAACGGACCAATAAAAGCAAATTCGAACTTATGCTCTCTACCCTGAAGCCGTTTTATATACACACGATCCCCAATCTGAATTTCGTGTGATTTCGTTTTAAATCTCCTGTTGTAACTACGAATGTTCCTCTCCTGGGCTATCTTTAAAAACTTATTCGTAACTTCAAAAGCCCTCTAATTTACGTTGGCAGCATAAGTACGAAAATCTTCTACGTTATACACAGGTAGTTTCTCCTTTTTCGTGAAAACATCATACGGCAAATTTGGATCTTGACCGAAAACTAAGTAATAAGGTGTATCACCAACACTCTCATTATATCCTGTGTTTAAGGCAAATTGAGCTGTAGACAACATATCTTCTACGTTATACACAGGTAGTTTCTCCTTTTTCGTGAAAACGTCATACGGCAAATTTGGATCTTGACCAAAAACTAAGTAATAAGGTGTATCACCAACACTCTCATTATATCCTGTGTTTAAGGCAAATTGAGCTGTAGACAACATATCTGACCAGATACTCGGATTATCGGCTATGAGGTATTTAAGCATAATAATTAAAACCCGATTTTTAGACACTACTAACCCATTTGAACTAGGTCTATATGCAAGGATAGGGGAATGCTTAATGCCATACAATTCAGATATTCGACCAAAGACTTCATTTACAAATTCGGTTCCGTGATCTGACACAATTTCTTTAGGAGTACCGAACAGTTCAATGAAAGCTCTTAGCGCTCCAGCGACTTCCTGGGCAGACTTGTCAATCAAAGGTTGCACGAATGTATATCTAGTTCGCGCGTCTACTAGCACAAAAATATACTTATGTCCTGCGTGTGATACAGGCAATGGACCTATCAAATCAATGTGTATACGTTGCCATTTTTCTTTAACTAAAGGCCAAACTCGAGCGGGAGGTACATTTAATCTATGTGATCTGAACAAGTAACAAAGATGACATGCGTCTATGTAATGCTTTATCGTCTGTGTCATGCCCTTCCAATAAAAATGATCAGTGGCCCTTCTAAGGGTATTCGCCCCGCCTACGTGCCCGGATACTGGCGACGAATGCGATAACACCATGGCATTCCTTATGAAAGGAGTGGGTAGCACAGTTCGATAAATCAGCTCATTTCGTTTCAAATCAGTGACATACAAAACATCGTTTTCTTTTACAAATCTATTAGATGGAAGCGAGATATTAGTAGGAAATTCTTCTGTTTTTCCTCTAACATAAGCCTTAACTCTTCCCCATACAGGATCTTCATTCTGGGCCTTTATTAGCTGTGTTATGTCCCATTCACAATCATCATCACGGACATTATAAGCTTTCAAGGACAGGTTCATTCATACGCTGGGCATTTACTTCATTCATTCCTTCACTGGGCCCGACAAACTCACGTACACACTCCGTCCTATCAGCTGAGTTCTCTCCCAGCGGGGAGGGGTCATCGGGTACCGTCGACTCGGGTTCCCGCGTAGCCCGTGATGTACTCTTCGACCTCGCTATAGTGGCCACAGAATAAGATAAGGCATCCGCTACTACATTAGTTCGTCCGGGTATATATTCGAACCCGATGATGTCAAACTCTAACAATGCTTCCAACCATCTAGCCTGGCGACTTGATAGATCCGATTTCCTGAAAATGTACGATAGGGGTTGATGAACAGACCTAATACAGATTTTATGTCCCTGTAGAAAATAACGATTTCTTTCTAACACCCACTTAATGGCCAATGCCTCTTTATCTAGCACTGAATAATGGGTTTCCGGTCCCTTCAATGCTCGTGATGCGAACGCTATGGGACGGAGAATTCCATCATCATCCATCTGTTCTATAACTCCACCAATGGCAACATCGCTAGCATCACATGTCACGTAGAACTCCCGATCAAATTTAGGGAAGACTAAGAAACTATCTTCAGATAAAGCTTGTTTCAATTTTTGAAACGCATCTTTGTGTTCTCGAGTACATTTAAAGTTCTCTGTTTTTCTAAGCTTATCTAAGGATCGTGAGATCTTTCCAAAGTCTTTAATAAAATGTCTGTAATAGAACGCTAATCCTAAAAACGAGCTAACTTGCTTAGGGGTTAGAGGCTGTGGAAATGTTTGAATAGCTTCTATCTTATCTGCCATCGGGCTTACGCCCTTGTTAGTTAACATGTGACCTAGAAACTGAACCTCTGGCTGGAACAGCTGACACTTTGCTAGGTTGACCTTCAAATTATGACGTCTCAATGCTTCAAGGACTTTAACAAAATTTGTCATATGCTCTTCTACCGTATTTCCCAAAATTATTGTCATCACGGTAGATTAACACTGCATTGCCTATCAATCCAGAAAATACGCTCATCATTACGCGTGAAAAATGCGCGGGCGCATTCTCTAACCCAAATGGCAAAGTATTAAAGGAATACAATGAGTCACCACCAACAAATGCAGTTTTCTCCCTACTCTTGGGATCGAGTGCTATTTGATGATACCCAGACTTAAGGTCCAACGTCGAAAACAACATGTTATTCCTAACTTTACACAAGATCTCCACTAATGACGGGAGGGGGAATAAATCACCTTTCGTTACGCTGTTCAATTTACGGTAATCTACACATATGCGTAAAGCGCCAGACTTTTTCTTTACTAATACGATAGGAGATTGCCAGGGGGAATCAGAGACCGAGATTATTCCATTCTCATTCATCTCTGCTAACTGTCTATTTACTTCTGTCTGATAGGCAAAAGGTACTCTATAAGGGTACATTACGACTGGCGGACTGTCTCCCGTATCTATCCTGAAGGGCATAAAGTCACAAAAACCAGGAGGTTCTTCCTTTAAAACAAACACATCTGGATATTCTTCCAAAATTGGGGCTATATGATAATGATATTGAATAGGTGTTAAACTATATCCCAACTCTTTTAATGCACATGCGCGATCTGATGAGGTACTTTGCTGATAGGCGGCGTTAAACACTAAATCAACATTCATTTCTACCCATGCAATTAGCGTATCTTCTTTGATTAACACTGGCACCGATGAAAAGTTGTAGAATAATATTCTTACCTTCCCTTCTTGTACCTGCTCTATTGAGTCCTGCAACAAGTTATCTTCAAAGTCTTATGCGGCACAAGTATGCCCACCCCTTCTTTAACATTTCTGTTACACACATACAGTTCAATCACCATTGCAACACAAGGGTCTATACACACTTCTTGTGTAAGTAGAAGGTCCCACTTATCAGTTACGTTAACAACAGGTTCTATTACGGGTGCTATTGATGCGACTGTCCCTCCTATGGGTAGGATTCGATCCCTCAAAGTTACAGTTAAACCCTCAGGACATAAAAGTACATTTAACCACTAATAACCAGATCGCATCTGAACCAAAAATAACATCCATCCCCGCAATACCCAACTCAGGAACGACGTACAAATCATGAATTAATTTCTCGTCTCCCAACTCAAAAGGTTGCGAACAAAAACTATTTATGAGAACTTATTTCCCCCGAGACCTTGACATTTTAAAGGAACCTCATTTTGCACCTGACTGACTGTAATGTGTGTTTCTACAATAAGTGATACAAATGCCCCTGTATCAATTAAACATCTCTTAAAACCAGAAGGGAACTTAACTTTGATAACAGGTTGCTGGGGTGCCGTCTTCGGTCTTCTTCCTATTGGGTCGTCCTTGGCGCCGCTGAGGCCGGTGCCGCCGCGCTGAGGGTCGTCCTTGTGTTTGCGGCATCAACCAAGCTGCAGGCGGCAGTAGTTGTGTCGCTGGGGGCCTCCATCCTGGGGATGCCTGCGTAAACCCCACCGGATGATTGGGGTAATATGACGTCGTTCCCATCGTAGGCGCTGTTCCTCCAGCTGCTTGGGGCGTTGCTGTTGCTCCTGAGGTGGGGGTTCCAGCCGCATTGCATTGGCTCACGTAGTGTCCCTGCTGTTTGCAGTTAAAACAATGCACCTTCTTCTGATTTTTGGTCTTCAGTATTGCTCCTTGTCCCGACGATTTCTTCGTTCCTCTCAGATAGCACCTCGACGATGATGATGAAGGTTGCTGTTGTCCTTGTAGCTGGCGTGCGGCTTCCATGGTTTCTATCAAAACCCGCACGTTTTCCATCACCCTCTCCACAGGTAAGAGCTGCATCAGTGTACCCCACGCATATCCAGGTACATGCATAGCCATAATCTTCTTCAAACAGGGGTCCTTCAAGCATTCCAATGCATCATGGCCGTCCAAGAAATTGTCTAAGTCTTCTGCTATTCACTCGAAGAAGTCGAAGTAATGTTCGCCTTCCCCCCGAACAGGAACGTAATTACAAATGTGCTGATGCAAATTGGCAGTACCTAGGCCTAGTCTCCGTTGTAGTGTTCTTTCAGGTGTTCCCATGACCTGGGCTCCATGAATTCACTGTCCCTTTTTACCCTCCTATGGGCTTTTCTTCTAATTCTCTGTTTTGCCAAAACAATTCTCTTAAGTTCTGACCAGCATCATTTCGATGTCGCTGCTTCCACGGATGCAAGGAACGCTTCGATCGATATATATTTTCGCCCTCGTCGTGGCACTATATCTTCAAAGATGGGGACATACTCTGACAGTGGTGGGAAACCACTAGAGTCGCTGTTACTTCCATTTCCTTCGAGTCGGGGTTCGAACCCATCTTCTAGTGAGGGGCTGTTTTGGTATGCTCCCTGCTGTGTTTGTCTCTCTGCGCCCCTTGACGTTCCACTGCGTACAGGCTCTCCTCGTGCTTGTGTTCCTACATAATGCTGTAGGCCTCCGACAGCTTCGTCGATCTTGATGTATAATTCTTCAAGTTCCTGTGTACTCATTTTGTAATTTCTTTCACTAATTGCCGAATTATCCCGCTGCGCTGCCACCATAAATTGTCAAAGTTCTCATCAATTGTTAATCAAGATAAGTCAAAGTTCAAAAGCGGGGTAAGACAGAGGCGAGTCTGTATCCGACAATGTGTATTTCACAAAAAATATTACAAGTCTTTGAGCACACTTAAGTTACTTGATAGTCTAAACAATTATCAATCTCATTCATAAGATAAGTGCTCTTTTCAAACAGTGGTTAAGTTACATTATTCTTGGGCGAACAAACGGTCAGGGAACGAAGGAATTATTGCATTACTTTACTTTAAAGTTTCTCTCACTCTTCTCTTTACTCTAAAACATTTAAGTATAAGTTCAAAGGATATTGATCTTAGCAAGCAGCGTAACTACGAGTCAAGTGTAACTATTACTCGTGGCGACTCAGACCCAACTGAGATGACAGCCAGGGGCGTCGCTGGGCGTGACCCCATATCCTCCTGAGAAGAGACCAAATATGGTCATGCTTGAGGAATTGTTCGTCATTCTAAACCGGATCCATCTGGTAGGCCTTCGCTCTCCTGGGCTGTTGCTCCCCCAAGGAATTTGCGAAAAACAAGGAGACAGAAAAACCCTTTGTCTGCAGATTGACATAGAGACAGAATCCTGTCGCCAGTGGAAGCTGAGAAAGCACACACTCCCAGGGGAGCCAGCGAACTGAGATTATTCACATGACCTCAAACAGAGGTTCACAAACAAGGTGTACTGTACGTGACATCTGTTTCCACCAACCAATCTCCTGCTAAAAGTCCTCAACGAGCTAGGATCCTGCAGAGGAACAGTTCCCGTAGTGTCCCCCAAATGGCCCAAAAACAATTGGTTTCATCTAGTTCTAGAATTGAAACTGTAGCGGTTTCCTCTGCCGTACCCAGTTTTATGAAAACTGGTGCAGAAGTCGGCTGTTACATTTCATCCTCGAGAACCAACAACCTGCATCTCCTGATTTTTTTGCCCTAGCAGTGAACAAAAGTTTGGGATCTCGAAGAATGTGGCCAACTTCATTGTAGAGTACAAGTCAAGTCCAACCAGGAGACAATGTGAATTGTCTTAGAAGAAAGGGGTAACCCTCGTGAAAACAAGGGGACCAACAGAAATTTCAACAGGTTTTTGTCTCTCTTTCTTCTTTACCTACTTGAACGAGGCCTGACTTCCACTACGATAACCATGTGTAAGTCGGCCCTGATTAGACCTCTTCTATACGCCTTTGTGACGGACCTCATAAGTGAAACCTTTTTTAAGGTACCAAAGCATGAACTAGACCCAAGCCGGCAACCCCTCCAAAGCCCATTACATGGGCGTTGGTCAAAGTCTTGCACTATGCTTCGAACCTAAACAATGAGGATTGTACTCTAAGGGAACCAACACAGAAAGTCAATTTTCTGTTCGCAATAGGCTCATGGGCTAGAGTTAGTGAAATATTGGCCTTATCAGGGATGTAGGCCATATTCAGTTCACAGAAGAGGGAAAACTGAATCCTTTCCCCGATCCTACTTTTCTCGCTAAAATCGAGCTGCCTACCAAAAGGTGGGCAAATCACAACGATGATTAACACACTGTTTCATATAGGTGCATATCTGACTGATAACACCAGTGCCGAGTGAACGTTGCGTCACGGTGTTCATGCATTTCCAAAATCTGTACAAATCAGTCAGATTTGGTTTCGCATCTCCATTGAGTGGCATCATTTCGATTAAATTACATATTTTTCCGACAGGAGAAAATATGGACCCTGGTGTGTTTTCAATGCCAGATCAGATTCATACCTGATTGTAACTACAAGTGATAATCTAGTTACAAGGTCAAATACTAAACGTATTTGCGTCTTATTGCTGCTATCTCAGTTACAGACGAATAAAGTATACTAGAGTTTTAATTAAACCCTAGAAGGGTCCAACTTGAAATCAGAGTACAGATTTCCAAGGGATGAAAAAGGTAATCTCTGAGATTTACCGTCCACCCCTATGGAGATACAAACTTTGAATCCTTATAGTTGAAGTCGACACTTTCCCTGCAGGGGGCAGGAAGCCCTAAGCTAGTTCCAAGATTAGTGGATATGAAAAAATAATGGTAACGTCATATATAAAGGTCTAGGAGACCATATAAGGAACTCATTCAAAGTAAAGGCACTTATACAAATCCACAAAAAACGGATTTTGAGAAAAGCGAGAAATCTATTTTTGGGTGATATGGCCATGTCGTCCTGATGGACCCTCCCTTCTTTCAAAGAGGAGTATACAACTACGTAACGAAAGACCCCACCCAAAACTACTCTATCTGCGACTATCCATGCTAAAATGCAACAAGGAATAGTATGCCGTAATAGTACTGGGAGGGGATCCACCAGGTAACCTTGATAACGGCTCCCCTTCATTTTCGTCACTCTTCCCCTTCAAAGCGTAAAATCTATTCGGGGTGAAGATTGCCATGTGTCGTATCAAGAAATACGTCCCCTGATTTTATGCGATATCCTTAAAAGTTATATTAAGGATACTCGTGCCAGAAGTTAGAATTCTGGGAACCTGTGGTTAATTCTCTGGGAATATCACTGTAGCCAAATATCCCTTAGAAAGCTACCTAAGGAAACCTTCCATCAGGATGACATGGCCATATCACCCAAAAATAGATTTTTCGCTTTGCTCAAAATCCGCTTACTTCGCCTATTTGATGTTTCTAAAGCTCTGCCTATAATCAATACCTTCCCTAGTGTTAAATCTTTATCTTGCAGTCATTTTTTTCTTAGCTCTTGTGATGTGCAATGGGAAATAACTTGCTCTATGATAACATTTTCTAACTTTAGAAATTCACATGAAACAGCTAAATTCTTAATTCTAGTTACAAATGAATTAGACTCTCCTAGTCTTTCTGATATGCCTTTGCTGTAAATTGATACCTTTCAAAACATTTATTGACCTGAGGAGCAAAATATGTAGTAAGAGCCTTAATCGCAGCTTCACTAGTGTCATCGGTAGGTTGTAGTGTCTTAAACACTTCCCAAACCTCTTTACCGGCTGTGTGCAGTAATAATGCCTTCTGTGCATCTTTCATACTACCCAGTGTTTCTATATAAATTTCAAATTCCTCACACCACTGTTACCATTGTGTTGCAACAGAATCGGGTTCAGCAGCAATGTTGAACTTCTCTGGATGTTCGATGTCCAAAGGCATTTTGACTTCTTACCTGAATTAGGTTAGGCAAATGAAATCTACAAAATTAAGTCGTTACCTCCCAAAATAGTTAATTCTAACCTGATTCCTATGTTAAATGCACCTTTTGTGTGTTTACGCAACCAACTTTAGTAGTTCTACACCTTTTGTTTTATGTAAACTATCACTGGCTTATGGTAAATATTTACCACCTAATGCCTATTTGTAACAAATTTCAATCCTACCTTACTTGGTCCTAACAAACAAAATATTAATGTATAATGTTTGTTTCTTTCTTGACATCGAACTTAAATGTTGTGGCGTTCCTCTGATGGGCTGTATTCCTGCTGCATGGGGTTACATCTTCTGGTTAGCTCTGCTTGTGCTGCTACTTCTCTGCATGTGTTACGTTTTGACTCGGTATTGTTGAGTATGGTGTCGATATTTAAAGTTGATTACGCCCTCGAACATACCTGGAATAATAATAGTTCATTAGTTGAGAATATTCCCATCCCAGCATCTTCGCCGACTTGTCTTTTAGGTGGATGGAATATAATTATAGGCTTCTGATATTGAAATATGTTTGATTTCACTCAGGCTTACATCTCTGATTATCTCTAACAGACTTGTGACTCTCTCGAGAGAATATGTGAACAAAACTTATATACAACAATACAAAAATAACAAGTTGTGGAATGACCTTCCAAATCGGGTAGTTGAATCAGTAGAACTTCAAAAGTTCAAAGTTGCAGCCAATGTTTTTATGTTAACCAGGCTGACATGAGTCTTTTTATAGTTAATATATGTGGAAATTCTTTCCACGCTTTATTTTAGTCACCCCCGTTATTCCATTTTTTATTTTTTGTTTGTTATTTTCTGGGTTTTACGCATCTCTTTTTTCTTTTGTTTCCTTTGTAACATTCATTATTATACCATTAAATATTCATTGCTGCTAACATGTCCATCATTCCCCTGCAATGCTTTACCTTTCATCACCTCATTCCTCTGTAGATGATTTTCTCTCATTTCGTGAGCTCACAGTACATTGCTCTGACGATGAAACCGACCGTCGACAATTTTCAAAGACAGCGCTTGGTTGCGTTCTATTTCAAATGCTCTTGAAGCTTTGGATGTTTAACCACAATTGGTTTGTATTTAAGTAACTCTTTAATTTACGTAACTCATTGATCTTAGCTTATTGCTATTTACATCTCAGTACCTATTTATGAGTCTGTTTAGCTAGGATTGTTTCCTGTGTTATTGAACATCACTAAACGCCACTTAATTTTTTTGTATGTATATTAATTTTTATAAACCAGACAGTAGGATTTCTTTATAATTACTTTCCCCTGGAGTTTCAAGAATGATCCTTGTAGTTATAAAAAACACCTTTCAGCAAACCACGTACTCATGGAAATTTGAAGAAGAAGCAACCTTCAGCGAACCACGTACTCATGAAAATTTGAAGAAGAAGAACTCGACCAGCTTGAACCAGCTCAGCGGCAGCAGGGAGAAGCGTGCGAGCGGACCACTTAAAAACCAGGAAGCGTGGAAGGCAGACGTAGGCATAGCCTCTTCATCTGAGACGTCGTTTTAACATAGGCGTCGGTTCAACTACCTGTTGGTCAACCATTTACTAACCAACAGTATGCCTTACTTTGTGCAATTATTTGGAAGATAAACTTACGAAGACAAAACACGTCAGGGCAGAACTGAAGATGCACCGTGTTCTTAACAGTTTACAAGATGCCTCCACTACGTCTACAATCAACCCTCAAGAGCGTGAGTACTAAATAACGGTGCTCAACCTTGGCTAAGGAACTGTCCCCCCTTTTTTTTCTAGCCTTTATTTGACGATGTGCACATTTAGCTAGGAAAATCATGTTCAAACTGTCTGGTTTAATCATTCGTGGCGTGTCCATTAACATAAGTTGTGTTCCCGTTCCCCTCTATCAAGTTTGAAATTTTATTGCCCGAGAGGAATGTGTTTAAAGTAGTGAGTAGAACTTTTGGTATTATTTCAGTCACCATTTTTACTTTCATTGGTTGATTAGTCATTTGATTATTGATTTACGATTTAATTGATTTGACCATTTTCTTGGCATTTTTCATTTTTCATATGCCATGCGGTCTTTATTCAAATTTCAATTAGGTAGTTTTGCTGTTTTTTTTTCCTGTGTCAGTTAGGTGAAAATTCCTGTTGTACTTTATGGAAATAAATGCCATTTTTAGGTTAAAATTATTAACCGTTTTTAACTTGACCTTTACATTTTGAAATGACTAAATGAGTTATTACATGAGGTGAGATATGACTTAAGGGTAAGTTTATATTTACGTCAATCTAAAGCTATCGGTGTCAATCCTTTATTGTAATGTTCTACGGTATTACCTCCCGGTGGTCCTTAAGACGTTTTGACTTTTATAGTACTGCTCCCCCTAACTCTTTGTGAAACTGTCGTTAACGCAACTGATTCAGTTCAACCACACTTGATTGGGATTTACTATTCTGCGCCCTGGAGTAGCGTCTGAACATCAAGGTGATATCGGTGCCGACCGTCCCGGTATAAAATAATCTTTGGACTTAAACGTGTGTAGGAAAAGCAAACCGTCTTCGTTGTCAAGTGTGAGAGTGTTGGCACTCTATCCTTCAGGCTCGGGTCCGGATATCAGAAACGGGGAGGCCTTTCCTGGAATTATTTCCCACACTTAAATATATAACAGTGGTCCTTCGAACACGATCTGACACCATTGATTTGTGGAATAATAATATTTTAAACATTATAAATTCATTTGTAGCGTTTTCGCTACATAAACATCACCCGCTTAAGTCGTACCTCAAAACCTCACACACTAGCCAATTTGTAGAATGATTATGCCCAGACTTTGATAGGTAACGAGATGTACAGTGTTTTAGGACGTAATTATGGTAACCTTTGACGAATAAAGGCACCTGTGTAACCAAGCGTTTTAGCCAGAAAGTTCTACCCTGAAGGAGAACTCAAGTTTTATTTTATTTGTTCGGATCATCGGTATATGTTGCACGTTTTTTCGTATGTACTGTGAGCTTTGGAGCTGCTATTTTGATCTGTTCGTTTTTTCCTCTTAACCATTAATTTGTTTTCATGCTTTGGTTTACTGTTCCCCGTTATAGGTAGGCTACCTTTATCCTTGTCCTTTGTACCCTTCTCGGTGACCGTTTGTCTGTAACATTCTCTGTGCCGTGTGTTATTTAAGTTTGACTTTGTTTGTCTGCATAATTTTTTTTTTTTTTTTTTTTTTTGGACCTTCTGTACCATCGTACACGTGGTCTTCCCAAGATGGCGGACAAAGACAGTCACATTAAACTCCCACAGCAGGCTGGGGAGATGCCGGCTACTTTAGACCTTAATGCTCGTCTTGAAGAACAAACGCAGGAGTTCAGATTCATTTACGAAGAGGCAAACATAACTCTGAAAGCTGTTTCCTCAATAGATTTTGCCTGTGCAACCCCTGAGGGTTTAGAGCACTGTAAAAACAAAGTAAGTAGAGTTCTTGCGGAACTTAGGGACTTTAAAACTTTGTGGAAACCTCATTGGAACAACCCCACTGTCCTGTCTAGTTATACCGATCTTGTCAGTTTGTTAACTGACACAGAAACGATGCACCTTCAACTTGTAACACAGGGAAAAATCAACCCTTCAAATCTCCCTCAAGCGCCTAACGCTAACCCTCAGTTTGTAGGCGTCTCAGTCGCTGCAGATCCTGATCCCACTCCCTTCGATAGTCGTAGAGATTGTTGGGCCGTCTGGTGGAGTTTGTTTCGCCAGACGGTACATGAAAACCCCAAGTACTCTCCCACAGAAAAATACAAGATTTTGTTGCGTACCCTTGAGGGACCAGCACGTAAACTTCTCGGTAACCAAGTGTGGACAGAGGGTCTGTATGAAAGATCGATAGACAGTCATAAGCGAGAGTATGAGTCCCCCGTTCTGACTAAACACCTCGTGATAAATAAATTTTATAAAGTATCCTCCCCTAATGATGATAGCACTGATCTCCGTCGTTTCCTCGTGGAATGGGACAACACGGAAACTGAATATGTACAACTAACTTGGTCGTCTTTACCAGAGGTAATGTTAGAGCATGCTTTCACTAGTAAGCTCAGACCCTTCCACTTAGGTATAGTTTACCGATATTACAATTGCGAGGAAGTAACCTTGGCTGAAATGAAAAGTGCCCTGTATGCTCATACTCGCATGAAGGAAAGATGAAGCTCATGACCAGCCCTGACGACGGCCCCAAACCTAATACCTGTGATAAATCCGCGCGAGCCAACCGTTACGGAAACTCACGCTATTACGGTAAATCACTTAACCAGCCTAGACCTCCTTCCTCCAACGTGAACAATCATATACCTAAACTTAAAGTTAATAACGGCCCTGTCCGGTCCGTGGATCTACAAACGACTCCTAGTCAATCAAATGGATGGCCTATCGCTGGCCTCAGTAACGGGACTGCTAGAGGTAAATGTATTTTTTTGTGGCAATAGTGACTACGTGCAATCCAAATGTCCCCATTTCCCCTATTCAAGAAGTAGGATATCAAGGTTGCGAGAAATGAATCGTTGCACAAAATGTTTTTCCACTCAACACTTTGCCAGCAATTACAATGCAACCATTGCTTGCCTGAACTGTCAGCAGGCGCATAAATTGCCTGTGTGCCCAAATATCCTTGCAGTATCCAACCACTTCATCCAACCCATTAGTGGGTTTGCTAACAACACCCCTAACTCCCAACCCCTTAGACCTCCCAACCCCTTAGACCTCCCAACCCCTTAGACCTCCCATTAATAACCCCCCTAACATGCAACCCATTAGACTTCCCATTAATAACCCCCTAACATGCAACCCATTAGACCTTCATTAATAACCCCCTGACATGCAACCCCTTATCCCTCCCAGTATCAATACCCCTGCGGTAAACCTCAATCACATTGCTTGTATCCATAACAACACCACGTGTGTTGAGCCTAATGACCTCACCCCAGTCGCATTACCGACTTTCACTGCCGAATTAGTCTCCGGTAAATTTAAACACTCCACAAGAGTTTTTCTAGATTGTAGGGCACAACGTACTTTTGTGCACCCAAATGTTGTTAAATCATTAAAGCTTAAACCTGTTGGACAGATGGTGTTCCAGCTTAACTCATTTAATTGTACCGAACCCCCTAAGAGTTCTGAGCTTGTACAATTTAATATGAAAATCGGCAGATGGAGACATAAGATTGTGGCTATTGTTAGTGCCAATGTAGGTAAAGGCATCAATACGCCAGGTTACACCCGTACTGTCCGTACGCTAGAAGCTAATGGAATTTGTCTCGCAGATCAACGACCCAATGATAATGCTGCCGGTATTGAGATCATTCTTGGTGCCGATTATCTTCCCAGGCTCCTCAAGCGTACCCATAATATCCAAGGTGTAAACCTTTTTAGCACTCCCGCCGGTTACGTGGTATGGGGAGAGTTGCCTGATTGGTCACGTCCTGACGTAGACCCAAGAGATGTCAGCGCAGTCACAATTACCATTAACCGAATTGATGTTGACTCGCCTATGACTATAAACCCGCCTCTTGAAAACCTTTGGAAACTTGACACCATTGGTATCACTAAAGAACCCTTCAGCCATCTTGAAGAGAAAGCAGTTGATCTCTTCAAGAGGACTACTCAATACAAAACTGGAAAGTATGCTGTTCAGCTACCTTTCAAGAGTGATAAGTGTCCCGCTTCAAATTATTCTAGATCCTTTGCCCAACTCATGTCAGTCAAAAAATCAAAGAACCCCCAATTGTTTACTGATTACCGTAAGATTCTGGATGAGTATCTTGAAGAAACTTATATTGAGCCTGTCCCCTCAGGCACCCCTGTTGATGGAAAAGTACATTATTTTCCACATCATCCCGTAGTTAAGAATTCAGCCACCACCCCTATACATATTGTCTTCAACGCTTCATCCAGGTCGAACCCAAATTCACTTTCTCTGATCGATTATCTGTACACAGGACCCAATCTTGCATCGAAGATTCACGATGATTTTAATGTTCCGCGAGAAGCCCTTTAGTTTAACTGTAAATATTTCCAAGGCATTCCTTCGCATAGAGATTGTCCCAGAACAGAGAGACTTCTGTCGCTTTCTTTTCTTTGAAGATCCAGAAATGACAAGGATCGTCGCATATCGATTTAAAGTCGTTCTGTTTAGCGCCACCTCGAGCCCCTACTTGCTTAACCAAACTATCCAACATCATTTGGACAGTCAGTCCAGTAGATTGGCGTCGACACTCAAAACCAGTTTCTATATAGATAACTTTCAACGCTGTTATGTTGATCCCCAAGACATTCTGAGTGAGAGGCCCCTCATTGAGGCACTTATGTTAAAGGCTAACATGCCGTTAGCCAAATGGACGACTAATGTCCCTCTTAATTGCAATTTCACAGAAACAGGCATTCATGATTACCTCGGTCTTGAATGGGATACTGTTAATGATACCTTGAATGTTAAATTACCCCCTGAATTAGAGATAAGTCATTCCCACATCAACACTAGAAGAAAGGTCGTGTCCTTGTTCTCTTCCATTTATGACCCTATTGGTCTTATTTCTCCTGTTACAATTCTAGGTAAACTCTTCATTCAAAAACTGTGGATGACTGACAAGGGCTGGGACACCCCTATTGACCCTGAGCAAATTCAAGAACTAAGTGATATCATCAAAAGGTACAAAGGTCTTGAACAAATTAAAGTCCCTCGTAACGCGCATGATGGCAGTCAATCAGCACTGCACATTTTTGCCGATGCTTCCAAGCTCGCTTTCGGAGTAGCTGCTTATATAGTCACTCAGAAAGGTAATTCTCGCCTCCTTATGGCTAAAGCCCGAGTCTCCCCTAAGCGTATGTTGGAAATGGATGAAAGTTTAACCATTCCCAAACTTGAGTTAACTGCGCTCTTAATGGGCTGTCGGTTAGCCAAACACTTATCAGAACTGCACCCTGGCATATACGCTTTGGTCACTGTTTGGTCCGATGCTTCAACTGCCCTCCAGTGGGTCCATAATTCTAAAAGTAACTCCCCTTACGTCCTTAACCGTGTGGAGGAGATAATCAACATTAAATTAACTTGTAGTCTTAACCTGAAGCATGTCCCCACTAATAGCAATCCTGCGGACCTGGCATCGCTTGGTGTCGCTGTCGGGCATATTCTTAAGAATAAATTTTGGCTACAAGGCCCTCCTTGGCTCAGTAGCCCTTCAGAGTACCCCAATCAAAGCAGGTTCTCTATGAACCCCGAGATATGTGCATGCCCTATTCGGCTCGATCCCCCTGGAGTACGACTGTTTGATCATTACAGCTCCCTTGACGATGCGATCAAGTGCTACACTGCACTCCTTCGTTTAATTCCCCAATGGATACAACCCTTGTCACAACGTTGCCCTAATCTAACCAATAAATTCAACCTTCCACCCTTAACTGTCATGTTGAAATGTTCCCAGGCCCAAAGTTATCCTAACATTCTGAAGCAAGTGCAAGGTGAAGACGTTCGTCTCAATTCGGACAAACGAGCTCTCATCGGCCAACGTAAACCTTACCTGGATAACCAAGGTCTTTTTAAAGCTAGTCCCCGTCTCAGTAATGCCCCCGTGGAATTGGATTATGTAGATACCCTTTTGCTGGAACATCATTGTGCCCTTTGGACACTTATCGTCAGACATTGGCATGAACGTTTGCTGCACTGTAATACTTAAACACTCCTTGTTGAATTACGTAAACAATTTTGGGTTCCCCAAATGCGGCAGCAAATCAAGAATATTTTGCGCCGTCGCATCCATTGCCGGAAGGTGCAAGCGGCCCCGTACCCAATGCCTCCATTAGCCCAGTATCATCCCAATCGCCTCATTTCAAGAGTGCCCTTCCGAGTAACTGGCTTAGATTTCACTGGAGCTTTTAAGGTATACAATTCACATGTAGATTTTGTTTACATCTTGCTTTTCATCTGCGCAGCAACCAGAGCCGTAACTATAGAAGTCACAACTTCGTTAACGGTCATCGAATTTGTGCAAGCAGTGTGCAGATTTGCCACTCGATTTGGTATGCCACACTGTATCGTCTCTGATAATGCTTCCACTTTCCAAGCTGATCAAACTCTTCTAACTGAACTTATGCATCACCCTGTAATTGATGGGTTTTAATCTTCCCATAAACTGACCTGGAAATTCATCACTCCCCATGCCCCTTGGCAGGGAGGTTTTTATAAAAGGCTAATAAGCTTCACCAAACTTAATTTAAGGAAAGCCATGTATCACTTGTATCTTACCTATAATGAATTTGTCACTTTGGTGCAAGAAGCCGAATGCGTCATCAACAATAGACCTTTAGTTTACTTGGATGTCAACGACGTTACTGATACCCCCTTGACTCCGAGTCATCTGCTTTACGGTCGAACCCTCTCACTTGCTCCTCAGGTCTTTATGACCGACCTCAATGACCCAACATGTAGGGAAGGGAACAGCCTCCCAGCTAGTTATCAGAAACTCACGAACATGTTGCAAGTGTTTTTAAAACGATGGACCCAGGATTATGTCAATTCCCTTCGTGAACGTCCCATAAAAAATAATCATATCCACCCTGTGCCTCCTAAAATTGGAGATTTATGTTTGTTAATTTTGGATGAAGTAAATCGGGAAGATTATCCCATGGCCCGTATTCTTGAAACCTACCCCAGTCAAGATGGTCATATTAGATCTGTGAAGGTGCACACCCCTCATGGAATACATGTGCGTCCCATTAACCGTCTTATCCCATTGGAGATAAATGTCACAGGTCCCTATATCACTGAACTGGAGCAAGGTGGTCCTGATGCGCTCACGACACCCCAGTTACCAGATTCTCCCTCAGAGGACCCTCTAAATGACGATTCTTCTGATGATGTCGCCCCTCTTCACAAACCTGATCCTGTGTCCTCTCGAGGGCAACCTCGTAGGGCGGCAGCAGATAAAGCCTGTGCCTTATTCCAGAAAGTGCTGTAAATTTGAAAGGGATGGGGAATGCCCCCTTCCTTACGTACCCTCCACCTCTTGTTAGTGGACCCCCCCCACCCCTTCTCTCGCTCTTACTTGGCAGGGTGTGGAAATTCTTTCCACGCTTTATTTTAGTCACCCCCGTTATTCCATTTTTTATTTTTTGTTTGATATTTTCTGGGTTTTACGCATCTCTTTTTTCTTTTGTTTCCTTTGTAACCTTCATTATTATACCCTTAAATATTCATTGCTGCTAACATGTCCATCATTCCCCTGCAATGCTTTACCTTTCATCACCTCATTCCTCTGTAGATGATTTTCTCTCATTTCGTGAGCTCACAGTACATTGCTCTGACGATGAAACCGACCGTCGACAATTTTCAAAGACAGCGCTTGGTTGCGTTCTGTTCCAAATGCTCTTGAAGCTTTGGATGTTTAACCACAATTGGTTTGTATTTAAGTAACTCTTTAATTTACGTAACTCATTGATCTTAGCTTATTGCTATTTACATCTCAGTACCTATTTATGAGTCTGTTTAGCTAGGATTGTTTCCTGTGTTATTGAACATCACTAAACGCCACTTAATTTTTTTGTATGTATATTAATTTTTATAAACCAGACAGTAGGATTTCTTTATAATTACTTTCCCCTGGAGTTTCAAGAATGATCCTTGTATTTATAAAAAGCACCCTTCAGCAAACCACGTACCCATGGAAATTTGAAGAAGAAACACCCTTCAGCAAACCACGTACTCATGAAAATTTGAAGAAGAAGAACTCGACCAGCTTGAACCAGCTTAGCGGCAGCAGGGAGAAGCGTGCGAGCGGGCCACTTAAAAACCAGGAAGCGTGGAAGGCGGAAGTAGGCATAGCCTCTTCATCTGAGACGTCGTTTTAACATAGGCGTCGGTTCAACTACCTGTTGGTCAACCATTAACTAACCAACAGTATGCCGGTGCAATTATTTAGAAGATAAACTTACGAAGACAAAACACGTCAGGGCAGAACTGAAGATGCACCGTGTTCTTAACAGTTTACAAGATGCCTCTACTACGTCTACAATCAACCCTCAAGAGCGTGAGTACTAAATAACGGTGCTCAACCTTGGCTAAGGAACTGTCCCCCCTTTTTTTTCTAGCTTTTATTTGACGATGTGCACATTTAGCTAGGAAGTCATGTTCAAACTGTCTGGTTTAATCATTCGTGGCGTGTCCATTAACATAAGTTGTGTTCCCGTTCCCCTCTATCAAGTTTGAAATTTTATTGCCCGAGAGGAATGTGTTTAAAGTAGTGAGTAGAACTTTTGGTATTATTTCAGTCGCCATTTTTACTTTCATTGGTTGATTAGTCATTTGATTATTGATTTACGATTTAATTGATTTGACCATTTTCTTGGCATTTTTCATTTTTCATATGCCATGCGGTGTTTATTCAAATTTCAATTAGGTAGTTTTGCTGGGTTTTTTCCTGTCAGTTAGGTGAAAATTCCTGTTGTACTTTATGGAAATAAAAGCCATTTTTAGGTTGAAATTATTAAGTGTTTTCAACTTGACTTTCACATTTTGAAATGACTAAATGAGTTATCACATGAGGTGAGATATGACTTAAGGGTAAGTTTATATTTACGTCAATCTAAAGCTATCGGTGTCAATCCTTTATTGTAATGTTCTACGGTATTACCTCCCGGTGGTCCTTAGGACGTTTTGACTTTTACAGTACTGCTCCCCCTAACTCTTTGTGAAACTGTCGTTAACGTAACTGATTCAGTCCAACCACACTTGATTGGGATTCACTATTCTGCGCCCTGGAGTAGCGTCTGAACATCAAGGTGATATCGGTGCCGACCGTCCCGGTATAGAATAATCTTTGGACTTAAACGTGTGTAGGAAAAGCAAACCGTCTTCGTTGTGGTTCTCTAGTTTGTCAAGTGTGAGAGTGTTGGCGCTCTATCCTTCAGGCTCGGGTCCGGAAATTAGAAACAGGGAGGCCTTTCCCGGAATTATTTCCCACAATATATGACATATCTGTTTTGACGTTGTTAATAGTTTATATATGACATATCTGTTTTGACGTTGTTACTGTTTTTAGAATGATTTATTGTTAATTTATTCTCAGCATTTATTTATTTCCTTATTTCCTTTCCTCACTGGGCTATTTTCCCTATTGGAGCCCTTTGGCTTATAGCATCTTGCTTTTCCAACTGGGGTTGTAGCTTGGCTAATAATAATAATAATAATAATATGAGTATCACTCTCAAAAAGATTGGATCCTACTGCAATACAAAAGTAAGAAGAATCTCATCCTAACTCTGAGATAACTAATAAATGATTAAATCCTTCATAAAATACGCTACTACACCTATAAACTATGCTAAAACATGTTTTATTTATGCAATACTATGCAACCTTACTCTTAATACCCGTAGGGCATATAGTATTACTGTACAAAATACATAACAGTGTCTGATTACCCAAGCACGGCGCCACTCACCACAACAGATTATGTGGTGTTGAAGGATCACTGGCTGTGAGTTTGGTGCTGGTTGGATCGTGCATGTAGTCATTATAGTAGAAATTTGGGATCATGGACCTTCTTCAAGCATGACTACCTCAACTCCTGCTTCCTCTACTGAACCCCACCTTTGGGCCAGGAAACATTCTTTACACTGCTCGTGGGGTTTACAAATCTATCCGTGAGTATTCCCTATCAATAAGAGGGATTTTCTGCCACAATCAGGGAAGGGTGCTTGTTTTGTTCTATCAATAGGAGGTGGTGGAGGAGGTAGAGGCTGGTGTTTCCTATTCTTCTGCACAGTGTCTATGTCTGCTGATTCGTGATTCCGCTTGAATGATGATATGGCAGAGTTGCTTGAGAAAGTGAGAGCATTTCTAGACATTCATTTGACCTCTACAAAAGCAATGACCCTGTTATTGGATTTACATTGCATATCTTCAACACTAAGGGCTTCATGGCGGATATCAATGTCAGCAACTCCTGATAGAAGCACATCTCGGATGGCTTCGTCTGTGTAATCTATGAGGTTGTTATTACTGCATGAGCATATGTGTGAAACCTTGAACTCACAAGTTTCTGCCTTCCCATGAACCCTGGCACGAAAGGACTGAAATTGCTCCTCTGCATTTTGATGCATGACCATAAAGTCTGCCCGCTTAACTCCAAGGGACACCGGAATGATGGCCAAAGACTTCATAGCCTTATGAACCTCCTCAATAGGTAGTGTTGTAATATTGGTGTTAACTTTTAGAAGGGGGTCACCAAGAGACTCAGTAGCACATTCAAATAGTTGCATAGATGCTGTGGCTGCGTCAATCCCTGATCCACGGTAGAAGTTGTCCCAACATCGTTCAAACATGGTCCATGTCTCACTCTCCACACTAATGTCAATGAGTGGTCACTCCAGCTTCGGGTCCTTAGGACCATAGGTGGTGCTTGCATTGTTGCTGGTGCAGACCTGATGAGCAAGATTATGGTTATTGAGGTGGGCAATAACGATTGCATCCCTTCCATCGATGGTCTTGAGGTCACACCCAGACAAGTTGCATTTGAGGATCACCATTGTTCCAGGTTGATTGTAGTTTAGGCCTGATCTTTATGTGGATGACTCAGCTCTACCTCGCTGGCCACAGAAACTCCCACCAACGTGAAGGAAAACTCATCATTAATTTACAGTCATGCAGTATCTGCAAAACAGAATAGTGGTTAGGAGCTGACACCATGGAGTAAATATGATTGATAGATTAATATGACTCAATACTATACAAAAGCATACATAGGCCAGGAAAAAATATACATGTGAATTAATTATAATCTGACAAACATAATAGTGATTAGGAACTGACATCATAAATATGATTGACAGATAGATAAAATTTAATACTAAACAATGGTATACATAGGCCATGAACAAATATACATACAGATTAAATACAATTTGGGTGTTATCCTTTTAATTATTAATAAACGGATTTTGAGCGAAGCGAAAAATCTATTTTTGGGTGAGGTAGCCATGTCGTCCTGTTGGAAGTTCCTTCAATAGTAGCTTCCTAGGTATATTTGACTACAGTGATATATCCCAGAGAATTTACCAAAGGTATCCAGAATTCTAACTCCTAGAGCGAATATCCCTTAAAATTTAAAAAGGGATATCGCGTAATATCAGAGGACGTATTCTTGACATGTCTCATAGCTATCTACACCCCCAATGGCGCTTTTGCTTCGAGGGGAAAAGTGGCAAGAATATAGGAGAGTCGTTAAAAAGGCGACGCTCCTACCTTACTGTAAATAGTGCGCCAAATCGCCACCGTGCGCCGCCACCAAGCCATTCTTTGTAGCTTTGTAGGTGTTGCAGATACAGTACCATAGGGAGGGATTCATTATCCTTTTGTCAAAAAGAGGGTGGGTCCATCAGGACGACATGGCTATCTCACCCAAAAATAGATTTTTCGCTTCGCTCAAAATCCGTTTTTTGGGCTTAGGCCATGTTGTCCTGATGGAAGTTTACCAGAGCATTAATGTATCTGTGGATTTTCAATAGTGCCGTTTATCTCGAAATAAATTTTTCCTTTTTGGTCTTCTGGACCTAGAGACACTTGATGTTACCGTTATACATCAATCAACTGATCATAAAATATGTCAGTGCTTCCTGCCCCCTACAGGGAAGAGTCTGAGTAGACTCAGGGAAAAAACCCGAGGATTGTGAGTTCAAGGAACAATCTAGCAAACAGTTTGTATATTAGTGTCATCATACACGTAAAGCATAGTTTGTACCTAGATGGTATCGATCTGTTTTAGGTTACTGATACCTCCCGAGTCTGGTTGTTAAAGAGAGAGACAGGTTTATATATGTGTAGGAAACCTTAAATCAGTAATAAACAGTTTAGTACAATCAGTCCTTACCTGTTTGCTTGGAACAGTAGTAACCTTAGTTCCCAATATTTTCTTAAATATCAATAGAATCAAGGATGCTCTGACTTTATTCTTAATCTAGAATATTTGAGGCGAAAGAGACGCAAATATTCCTACTATTGTTTATTACAATAAAAATAGAAATCATAGTTGTATTCAATTACATTTTACACTGAACAATTCTGCATAAAAGCATAAACAGTAATAACAGAAATAAAATAAGTTTCACCTGAAAAGGAAACACCAGCCACTCTATGGGAAATATAAAAATTTCACTATGTATTCTGTTGTTACTAGGAACACTGTGCATATAAGTATGCCTGGCACTTGTGTTAGTTTATTATGCTTAATGTCACCTGTGTAAATAGAACAGTCTATAGTGTCATCACTAAACACAATACTCAACATGATATGTCTTACGAGTCTCTCATGTACACCCTTCACCGAAAGTCCCAGATAGTGCACTGTTCTGCGCAGTAATCAAGCGGCAGGTTTTATCACACTGCCTGCTGCCACCACATGAAATTTTATTTCCTGTAATTGCTTCGCGTAGCGTTTGAAGAATACTCTGGATGACTTCCATCCAGTATAAGCATGAAGGCTTTCAAATGACATCGTCTGAAAGAAATTCAGAGACGAGGCAACTTTTCTCGGATCATGACCTGCGGGTGTACTGTCTGGATCCGCTCTGCATATAAAATAGGTGATTTTCGCTCTTATCTGTTTCAAGGATAACGTTGAAGTGGAAGTCTCTCCCCTGAAAAGCTGACCTCCCTTAAAGTCTGAAGTTCTACGAAGATAGACCTTTAGGCATTCCACTGGGCAGAGAGATGCTTCTTCCTTCAGAGGGCAGATTCTCCAGGGACCCCATCTCTTAGTGGGCAGCTCGTTCTTGGCGAGAAACGTCAGGTCCGGAAAGAGGTTCAGTTCTCCGCAGTCTGTGAACTGAATGTGGCCATCATCCCTCGAGAGGGCCACTATTTCGCTAACTCTGGCTCCCGAGGCTAGTGCAAATAAGAATATCACCTTTGAGTCAAGTCTTTCAGTGAGCAATCTTCATTGTTCAGGGTTGATGCTTAGTGAAGAACTTTATCCAAAGACCATGAAATGGGCTTTAGAGGAGCTGCGGGCCGAAGTTTAGCGCAGGCTTTAGGAATCTTGTTGAAGATTTCATTAGAAAAGTCTACCTGGAAGGTGTAAAGCATCGGTCTGGCTAGGGCAGATTTACATGTAGTAATCGTATTGGCTGCTAAACCTTGTTCATGAAGATGGATGAAGAAGGACAAACAGAAATCCGTAGAAATCTCCTTAGGTTTCTTCGCCTTGACAAAGGCCACCCATTTCTTCCAGGAAGACTCATATTGTCTTCTTGTTGACTTTGACTTGTATTCTTCAAAGAAGTTAATACTGTCCCTAGAAATCCCAAACCGTTTCTTGACCGCTAAGGCGAGAAAATCATGAGATGAAGGTTCTGGGTTTTTACTGATGAAGCTGAGACAGTCAATTTCTGCACTTGCTGAGTCAGAACTGGGTCTGGCAACGGGATCAGCTTCAGGCGTAATTCCGTTACCAGAGGGAACCAAACATTGTTGGCCCACTATTGCTGCTGTCCCTTGAAAGAATCTCAGTTTGTCGAGGACTTTCAGCAGAAGATTGATTGGAGGGAATAGGTAGATCTTGGACCATCTGTTCCAATCTATGGACATTGCATCCATTGCTTCCGCTAGAGGATCCTCGTACGGGGCTATGTACCGGGGTAGCTTCTTGTTGTCGCTCGTTGCGAAGAGGTCTATCTGCAGTCCTGGGACGTTGCGTAATATGAAAGAGAACGATCTTGCGTCTAGGGACCATTCTGACTCTATCGGGTTGACCCTGGATAGATCGTCCACTGTCACATTGCGGAACCCTTGAAGGTGGACTGCTGACAAGTGCCATCTCTTCTTCTCCGCTAGTAAGAAGATGGCCAGTATCACTTGATTTATGTGAGGCGATCTCGAACCTTGTCGGTTTAGGCATCTCATTACGACTTCACTGTCTAGAACCAGACGGATGTGGATTGAGCAGAGAAGTTTCAATTTCTTCAGAGAGAGAAAAACTGCCATGGCTTCCAGGAAGTTGATGTGGAAGGTTTTGAAGAGGGGAGACCAAGTTCCTTGGACTTTCCGATGATGAGAGTGACCTCCCCACCCCTCTTTTGAGGCATTCGTGTGAACGGTGACTGATGGTGGAGGTGGTTGCAAAGGTACCTTGCTCTTTAGGTTCTTGGCCTCCAACCATGGCTTGAGTAGTGATTGCAGACAATTTGGAAGCGGTCTTTGTAGATCTCTTCGAGCGTTTGATGCGCATTTTCTCCAAACTCCTGATGCATCTTTTAATTGTGCTCTCAATACTGGATCTGTCACTAAGGCAAACTGGAGGGACCCCAACACTCTCTACTGTTGCCTTCTTGATATCCTGGCGGATTGAAGGAGTCTTTTGACAGATTCTGCTATCTCTTTCCTCTTTGATGGAATGGAAAGGCAGTGTGACTGCAAGTCCCAGTGGATGCCCAGCCACTGGAACTTTTGAGCTGGAGATAGTCGAGACTTTTTCAAGTTGATTTTGAATCCTAAGTGTTCCAGGAACTGGATCACTTCCTTGGAGGCTTGCATGCACTTTTCCTCGAATGCTGCCCACACCAGCCAGTCGTCCAGGTAAGCTGGCACCTGAATTCCGTTTAGGCGTAGTTGATGAATAACTGCATTCGCAAGCTTGGTGAATACCCTTGGAGCTATGTTTAGACCGAAGGGCATGGCTCTGAAAATGCACTTTCTTTTCTGTAGTTTGAACCCTAGGTAGGGAGAAACTTGACGGCTGATTGGAACGTGCCAGTACGCATCCGTCATGTCTATGGAGACTGTGTATGCCCGTTTGGGCAAAAGGGTCCTTATGTGTTAAAGCGTCAGCATTTTGAACTTGTGGTTCACTATGAACTTGTTGAGTGGTGATAAGTCCAGAACACAAAATAGCCTTCCTTGGAATCTGATGGACTTAGCCTTCCTTATAACTCTTTTGTTCAGGAGTTCCTGAACATATTCTTCCAGTATGGGGGCTGAGTGTTGGAAGAATCCAGGGAAGTTTGGTGGAGTTGAGCTCCAACTCCACCCTAGTCCGTTCTTGATCAGGCTGTGGGCCCACGGATCGAAGGTCCAACGATCCCGGAAGAGGAGAAGTCTCCCTCCTACCGGTAGCATCTCACTTTGAGTGCTGGTTGGAGGATTTACCTCCTTGGCCACGTCCACCTTTGTTGCCCCTACCTCTGAAGGGGCGTCTAGAGGATCCTCGAAAGGAACCTCGAGACTTCGGCCTAAAGGTTGTTGACTGCCTTTCGAAGACTGGGGTGAACACAGGCGATTGGGTCGCCATCGTTTGGGGCACCAGTTGGAAGGTGGTGGCTGGTTGTGCCACCGTCTGGGGCACCATGGCTATGGGAAGCTGTTGCTGTTGTTTTGGCCGAGAGGGCACTCTTGGTCGTTTCAATTTATTCCACGGCTGGGGACCCTCGTCAGCTGAAGATTTTCTTTTAGAGGACAAGCCCCACTTGGAGAGGAGATTCCTGTTCTCCGTTGCGGCTTTGTCCATGACCTCTTTGACCACTTCGTTTGGGAAGAGGTCTTTTCCCCAGATATTGGAGGCTATCAGCTTCCTTGGTTCGTGCCTCACCGCAGCCGAGGCGAACACGAACTCTCTACAAGCCCTTCGGGCTTTAATAAAGTTGTACAGGTCCTTGGTGACTGTCACCAAATGAGATTTGGCGAAGACCATGTACATGTCTGGGGTGTCCAGGATGCTTGCCATAGTCTCTAGGCCAGTCTGCAGAGACATGGAAGCAGCGAGACGTTCTTTTGTCTCCTGTTCCCTGCGCAGGAGAAAGTCTGACAACTTCGGGAGGTCTTCGCTGAACTGTCGTCCAGCAATACCTGCCTCCAGCTTCCCGACTGTGAAGGTGTTGTGGACATCCTTCCAGTCTGCATCGTCTGATGGAAAGGCGAGGGAAAAGGGTCTACACTCTTCCAGTGTAGGGCAAGGTTTCCCTGCCTCGATTGCCTTTAAGGCTGCCTTAAACCCTTTGTCCATAAAGGGGAAGGCACGTTTGGGGTCAGCAATAAAGGACGGGTGCTTTTTGCTGAGAGCCGGCACCTTGGAGCTAGTAAAGGCCCTCTCCTTCAAGGTGGTTGTATATAAGGCCTGGGCCTTAGAGAGTTCGAGGACAGTGGTCTCCTTCGGCTCTGTCTCCTCTTTGGATGCAGGTTCCGTCCTCAGACGGACATAACAATCCGGATAGGCCCCTTTGCTGGGCCAAAACTCAATTTCCTCTACTGGGACAGTGCCCAGTTTCTCTGAGAGGAAGATCTTCCCCCCCCCCCCCCCCACATTGGCATATGCTCTGCCTATCTCCAGGGGTTGACGTCAGAGAAAGCGGGGAGATCCTTGACGTTTAGCTTCTTTGGGGCTAAAAGTGTTGCAGCCAGGTGATGCATTTCCGTCCGTAGAGAAGCTTCTTTCTCGGACGATTTCTTCTGAATGTCCTGCACCATAGACAGCAGCGAGTGCAACGTACTCGTGATGGAATCTAACTGGGGTGCAGTGAAAGAAGTCGAAGGCACCGGCTCAATCACCGAGGCTGATGATACCGAAATCGTTTCAGTTTTTTCGACTTCAGCCTCAGGAGGTACGTCATCCTCCTGATCCAGTTCCTCCACGAGGAGATTGTTCTCAGTCTCCTCCAAGACAACAGACATGTTGTCCTCCAATTGGATGCTCTCCAAGGCGTCCGATACGTCAGGTTCTACCGGAATCTGAACCAGGAAAATCTCAGGTTGAGCCCGGGGAATGATTGCATCCGAAGATGCCCTAGGGAAAAGACAATCCCTCATCCTCTCATTAGGAAGGTATGGGCCAGAGGTGTTCTTCTGAAAACCCCTGACCCATTTTCGCAGCGTCTCCCTTGCTGCATCCCTTGACTCGTTAGACTTTTGGTCATCAAAAGCCTCTTTCACCAGTTTATCACAAACGGTACATACCTGTGGGTCCCAGTACTTGAGAGCCCCATTGGTGACTGCGCAGCGACCATGGGCCCTGCACACATCATGGCCGTAGAAGTTCCTACTACGGACCCTACAAAAGTTGTTCCTGCACTCGGGATGCTCCTCCTGTAAAGAAAGAAAAGCATATAAGTATTTGGTGAAATTCTCAGATTTCAGCATACATATTTTTAATAATATTAGCTTGGATAGAGTAAGCAAGAAAATAGGAAAGACACCTACTTGTGTTTCCTGTCCAGCCCATTGCTATGACCTCCTCCGATATTGAACACTAAATTCTTGACGAATTTTAGGGGAAGATGATATCCTTTGATATAAAGTGTCTTCTTAACACAATCTTCTAGGTTCAATATTGGGGATTAAAACAATGGTTGATAACCATTAAATGGTAGAGAGAATCGCTCTCTTATATGTGATGGTCTCACAATAGGCTCCCCATGAAGCACCTTGTAGGTTGGAAAAACCTTTTGGGCTACAGCACTGACTGTCGGCGGCATGCCGCCAGTCCTACCGGGCCTGCCGGCACATGCCGGGCCTGCTGGCATATGCCGGCCTATTCTGGGCTATTGAAGGCAGTTACTGTCTTCAGAGTAATGGGCGGCAGGTCGCCAGCAGCGGCTCTGCCGGCCGGCAGCCGAAGGATCCCTCTATCAAGTAGGACCCGGCGGCAGCTGGCAGCAAATATCTAGACTTTGGGTGGCCGGCTGCCGGCCGACAACTTAGTTGCCGGCAGCCGGTCATAGTATGTCTACTGTCGTTGGGTCGTCGATCAGCAACACCCACGGCAAGTGGCGGCAGAGCAACTGCCGGCCGACAGACAACCCACATGGCCGCCGGCAGCTACCAGCTGCCATCGGCCGGCCCAGTATAAGGGAAGGCAGAGAAAAAGAGAGGATGGAGGAAGGCAAAGGCTCAACCTTGCCGGCCTACATCCAGAATGAGGGTTCAAGTGGAAGGGGGAATTATATTCGGGCTTCCACCCAACCATATCCCATCCATATGGGCTATGGAAGGTAGTCCAAGGGAGGACTGAAGAACACTCTAATGAATATGAGGGTACCTGCCGGCAGCCGGCTCAGCCGGCTCAGCCGGCGGCAGACAGGGAACCTCAGACCAATTCTTCAGATTACCCATAGGGTCAAATGTAGAATGACGGCCAGGGAGGGTGATGGCTCATCCAACACAAAAGAGACAGGGAGGGGGTAAGGGTCCTTCCTATAAGTAAGGTAATACCCGAAGGCACTACCTAACTTGAAGGATTCTGATCTCATAAAGTAACCTCAAGAAGGGGAAATCATTTCCCCAGGTTGGGTTAGTCAAGTGAGAAAGCAGCACTCAGGACACAATCTCGCAAGAGAACAGAATCTCGTACCAGAGATCTTAGGCAAGGAAGAAATCATTTCTTCGGTCTAAGATCTACCAGCACAGGACTGTCTGCTAGACCAAGGAAGGAGGAATTGTCCTACAAAACATCCACGTATGGTCTAGGGAGGTCTCGCCTCCTCTAAAGACAACTTAACCTGACTTGGGAAATCCTTTCACCAAGACAGTAAGATGCCTAACACAGACTTTTTGGGCTCAGGCCATGCCGTCGTGATGGAAGTTCCTTCATAGGTAGCTTCCTACTATGGGTTTCACAGACAGTGCCAGTGCGATTTTTTGCAATTATTCTGTAACGAACACTCGTATCAGTACGAGATTTTACTATAGTGTATTACACCCAGTAAGGAAATTTATAGGAGTATCATGAATCATTTATTGTAAATGATAAAGACTTTTGTACCTATACCAAGAGGCAAAACTCATTAGCCAAGCAGGAAAACGAACACCAGGTTGGAAGAGCTCCGCCTGCCTACAACCCCCTTCACCTCCAACCCCCATTTTCTTCCTCCCCTCTCCTTTCTTCCCTCACCTGCCCTACGTCTTTCCTTCTCTCTTTCTCTCTCTCTGAATGTTGCTTTGATTTAAACATATTTTTTTACGATTTTTTTTTTCTATCAATCTAATAATAATTGACACTGTTGTATAAATGTAACAGTTCAGTGGTTGTTACCCTCCAGTTAACTTATTAATATCTATTTATACACTGATTTGCTCTCTCCCTCTCTCTGCCTGTCAGTTTCTACTAATGTGGGGAGTTGTACAGAGGCTTAACCAATTTTTCCTTTTGCTCCATGCTTCTGAAATTTAAAGTGTTTGCTAAATAGCAATACATATATATATATATATATATATATATATATATATATATATATATATATATATATATATATATATATATATATATATATATATATATATATATATGTCTTTGAGTTTGAACAATATGCAATTGTACACAATTATATCATTGCATATTTCGGTATTGGGTATGAGCATAGATGATAGGTATCCATAGGAAATGAGAAACAAAATCTTTATTTCACCTAATGCCACATATATCCCCCCCCACCCCCTAATTGAATTTGATTGAATATTGGTATCGACCGATGACGGGACTTGAATGTGGGTAGGGCATAACCTTCATATTTAATTTTTTTTTTTTTATTTTTTTTTTGTGTTTTTATTTTTATTTTTTTTTTAGTCTTCATCGCTTTCTAATAGCAAGTCAACTTCATCTTCAGTGTCACTGTCAAGATTAATAATGACAGGATCAATACTGTCATGCATGTTATCTGTTGAACGATAACTATCCTCAAAAGCTCGTGATCGACGTACTGCCCCTGCCCATACATCGCGAGTGACAGAGATCCTTGCCTCCTCTAATCTGGCATGTAGGTCGGCTCGGGTGAAACGTTGGAGTGAGGAGCGCACGTAACGTTTCATGTGTCCCCACACCTGCTCGATTGCATTGAGCTCAGGATGTGCGTGCGTCAGGCAGACGATTTCATGGCCCCATTCTCGAATGGTGTTATCTACCTTGTACTTAGGCTGTGGCCTATTTTGACGGCATATGTATAGGAGTTCAGGTCTTGTAGCATGTTGCGGGAAGGATATATTTCTGCGCTGTAACCATTCAATGAGGTCAGATTTCCTGGTAGCTGTGGTGGGACAACGACTATCTTCTGTCATTATACTGTGGTATGGGGCATTGTCCATCACTAATACCGAAGGCTCCTCCAGGAGTGGCAGGAGCTGAGTTGTTAGCCAACGTAGGAATATATCGCCATTCATTTCCCCGTGGTAGTCGCCGCTGGTATTTTTAGCAGGGAAACTGAGGAAGGAACCGTCAATGAAGCCATCGGCTGTACCACGTGCGACTACCACGAAACGTTCCCCCTCACCTGGTGGCACCTGACGGCTGTAATTGGCACTGGTATTAGGCTGCGTGGTATCCACCCATTCCATGTTATGGCTCATTCTGGTTGTGAACCACGTTTCATCCAGGTACACTACCTCCCTGCCGTCTTCCCTATGTCTTTGAAGGTCCCGCAGGGAACGTATCCTTTGGCACATGATGTCAATTGACTCCTTCCTGACATACATCTTGCGCTGAGTGGTCTTATACTCGATTCCCATTTTGTGGAGTAAGCGCCATAGCTTAATCTTTGAGGTACTCTCGGGGATGATGCTTTCTTCCTTCAGGTTCTGTGCCAGGGATGCGAGAGTAAAAGCCTTCTTGGCAACAAACTTTGTATGGATGTTTCGACGTATGGCTCCTACAGAGAAACTGTCAAAGATAGGCTGTGCTGGAGGCGTTGGTGGTGTGACGGGACGTGGCTTAGTACTACGATACACAATTGAATGCACCGTACTCAATTTCATCCTCAAGGCTGCTGCAACACGGTGGTAAGGCCTGTATGAAGGAAAGACTTTATATAGATATGTATTATATAAAATAAAATCTTAAACATCCATCACTTGAAAATAAATGTATCAGTATAATCAAGGCTTTAACTCTGATGAATGTCCTGTGGAAAGGGTCAATATTTATTAGTAATTCATAGAGTAACTGTAACAAGTCACCTGTGCAAACTAATCTGAAGGCAGTTGTCAGCTTTCTCTTTATTAAAAAAGTTGAAGAGTTGGGTGACAAACTCATTTCTGCAACCATACGGACAGACATCTTCTGAGGTGGCCATCACTTCTTTAAGCTCTCCCTCGTAATACCAGTAAATGGCTAATGCCCTGAGTAGAAATAAGGTTTGCCAAAACAAGGCAAGAAAACGCAGGTACGTATACAACAGCCATTTTCCTATCAGTCATAGTGTCTATCACTCAGCTACTCCAAAACCCTTCAGATAGGTGCCAATCTAATAATTATTTACATAACCAATACCATAGAGAGAGAGAGAGAGAGAGAGAGAGAGAGAGAGAGAGAGAGAGAGAGAGAGAGAGAGAGAGAGAGAGAGAGAGAGAGAGAGAGATGAGCAAACCAGTGAATAAAGCAGTCAGTCATCTGATAGGTAACAACCGATTGAATTGTTCCATATCTACAACAATAAATATTATAATTAGATAAGATAGATAGATAGATAGAGTGGTTGATATAAATAAAAAATCATACAAAATAAGTTGCAACTTAAGCTACCTTCTCAGAAAGAGAGCATGAAGGGAAGGGAAAGAACGGAGAGGGATGGATGGCGTGGAGGTGGAGAGAGATAGCTTGAAGCAGGGGGAGAGCAGGTGAGGGATGAAAGGAGAGGGAGGGAGGGGGTGGAAGTAGAGGTTTTGTGACTGGATGATTGAGATTTTGCCCTTTGGCATAGGGGCAAGTGTCTTTATAATTAATAATTAACGATTCATTATACCCCTATAAATTTCCTCACTGGGTGTAATACCCTAAATCAACATCTCGTATTGATACGACTGTTCGTTACAGAATAATTGCAAAAAATCGCACTTGCACTGTCTGTGAAACCCATAGCAGGTATATTTGACTACAGTGATATATCCCAGAGAATTTACCAAAGGTATCCAATATTCTAACTCCTGGACCGAATATCCCTTAAAATTTTACGAAGGGATATCGCGTAATATCAGAGGACGTATTCTTGACACCTCTCATGGCTATCTACACCCCCAATAGAGCTTTCACCACGAGGGGAAAGAGAGGCAAGAATAAGGTGAGTCGTCATAGAGACATCGCTCTCGACGAGTCACTACTGCTCTGCAAATAGTGCGCCTGCCCGCCACCGCGAAGCGCCACCGCCATTCTTTCTCTTGTAGCTTCGCTAGACCGGTGTTTTCCCAGTTCTCTCGTGCTATTTTGGAGTATTTTGGACGCTATGATGTCTTCCCCAGCCTCATCAGCTTCTGGAAAGTTAAGTAATATCTTTATCTTGTGTAAATGTAAGCTCTTGCCAGTTTTGCTTTTCGATTGAGATCATAATTAACGTAACAAGAGCTGTTGCTAGCCAGATGGCGTCAGTGACGCGGTCGTTCTTCTGTTCATTTAGTTAGCCAGAACGACCCTTTCCCGGCATTTATACGCTTTAATAACTTAAGCTATTTAGATATTTAGCTAGGGAGTCTTATATTATGTCTTTGTTGCTATTATGATCGAGCCTCACGAGTGCTAGGCTTCCTAGCCTAGGCACACTCACACTTCATGCATGATATAACCTTCCTGGTAAAGTTTTATTGAAGCACAGGCAATATTTTACACTTTTATGATATTACTTAATTATGCTTTCCTCTTCCAAGATAGTATACAGAGAGTTTCGGTGATCGATTCTCAATGCTCCTAGGCTACTAGCCTAGGGGCTTTAGTATACTTTCATACATGTCCCCATTGCTCTTGTATTGCCTTTTGAGGGGAGACTGGCACCTCCTATACCTTTTAAGTCGATACCAATCTCCTAGGAGATTTAAGAGCAATCCCTTCCCTCTGATTAGCCTAGGCTATTCTCAGTTTTCTTTGCTGTGAACCGAGTTCTGGCAAAGTTTTACTGAGACATTCCGTTTTCTTTCTCCTAACCACTGAGTCAGTTTTGAGTTTAGGATGGGACATCAGAGTATCAGTCTATGTTAGGCATCTCCCTGTCTTGGTGAAACGATTTCCCAGGTCAGGTTAAGCTGCTCTCTCAGGAGGCTAGACCTCCCTAGGCCATACTTGGGAGTTTTGTACGACAATTCCCCTTTCCCTGGCCTAGCAGACAGTCCTGTGCTGGTAGACCCTAGACCGAAGAAAGGATTTCTTCATTGCCTAAGGTCTCTGGTACGAAATTCTGCTCTCCTGCGAGTTGGTGTCCTATGGACATCCTCTCCCTTGACTAACCCAACCTGGGGAAATGACTTCCCCTACCTGAGGTTACTCCATGAGACCAGAATCCTTTAGGTTAGGTAATGCCTTCGGACATTACCTTACCTACAGGACACCTACCCCCTCCCCGCTATCCCTTTCGTGTTGAATGATCCAACACCCTCTTGGCCGTCGTTCTACATTGACCATAGGGTTCTTGTAGGACTGGCCTGAGGTTCCCCGTCTGCCACCGGCTAGGCCGGCTGCCGGCGAGTATCCTCATATTCTTTAGAGTGTTCATCGGTCCTCCCTTGGACTGCCTTCCATAGCCCTTATGACTGGGATATGGTTGGGTGGAAGCCCGAATTTAATTCCCCCTTCCACTTGAACCCTCATTCTGGATGTAGGTTGGCAAGGCTGAGCCCTTGCCTTCCTCCATCCTTTCTTTCTCTCGTACTTTCATATTGGGCCAAAGACATTGGACATTCGGGAACCGACTGCCGGCCGCTGAGTTGCCGGCCGGCAGCCGGCCACCCATTCCTGGTTCTCTGCCGCCGACTGCCTTGGGTCCCCTTGACGGAAGGATCCTCGGCTGCCGGCCGGCAGAACCGCCGCCGCCGGCGGAAACCGCCACCCCCGGCGGAAACCGCCGGCAGCCGGCAGTGCCATTGCCGGCCGGCAGAGCCGCCGCCTCCGGCAGAACCCGCGGCAGAGACCGCCGGCAGAGCAGCCGCAACCGGCAGAGACCGCCGGCAGCTGGCAGAGCCGTTTCCGGCGGCCTATCACTCAATGTTATGAAGTCAATAATTGCCTTCAATAGCCCAGAATAGGCCGGCATGTGCCGGCCTGTCCGGCAGACGCCGACAGGCCCGGCAGGTACCGGCAGGCCTGACAAGTCTGGCAACTTGTTACCAAACAGTCAGTGCTGTAGCCCAAAGTTTTTCCAACCTACAAGGTGCTTCATGGGCAGCCTATTGTGAGACCATCTCATATAAGAGAGCGATTTTCTCTTCCTTTAATGGTTATGATCCATTATTGTCCTTAATCCCCATTATTGAAACTGGAAGATTGTGTTAAGATACACTTATATCATAGGATATCATCTTCCCCTAAAAATTCTTAAGAATTCTGCTTTCAATATTGGAGGAGGTCATAGCAATTGGCTGGACAGGAAACTCATGTAGGTGTCTTTCCTACTTATAGCTTACCCTATCCAAGCTAATATAACATGTTATATGTATGTTGAAATTTGAGAATTTCACCGAATACTAATAGACTTTTCCTTTCTTTACAGGAGGAGCATCCCGAGTGCGGGAATAGTTTTTGCAGGGTCCGCAGTAAGAACTTCTGCGGCCACGACATGTGCAGGGCCCATGCTCGCTGCACAGTCACCAAGGGGGCTCTCAAGTATTGGGACCCACAGGTATGTACCGTTTGTGACAACCTGGTAAAAGAGGCTTTTGATGACCAAAAGTCCACTGAGTCAAGGGACACAGCAAGGGAGAATCTGCGTAAATGGGTCAGGGGTTTCCAGAAGAATACTTCTGGCCCATACCTTCCTAACGAAAGGATGAGGGCTAGTCTTTTTCCCAGGGCATCTTTGGATGCAGTTATTCCCCAGGCTCAACCTGAGATTCCCCTAGTGCAGATTCCGGTAGAATCTGACGTCTCGGATGCCTTAGAGAACATCCAGCTAGAAGACAACATGTCAGTTGTCTCAGAGGAGACCGGGAACAATCTCCTAGTGGAGGAGTTGGATCAGGCAGATGAAGTTCCCCCTGAACCACAAACTGAGAAAGCCGATACGATTTCGGTGTCATCGGCCACAGTGAATGAGCCGGTGCCTTCTACTTCCTCCACTGTGCCCCAACTGGATTCGATCACGAGTACTTTGCACTCGTTGCTGTCCATGGTGCAGGACATGCAACAGAAATCGACCGAGAAGGAGGCCTCTTTTCGGACCAAAATGCATCAACTGGTTGCCTGTACAACTTTATTAAAGCCAGAAGGGCTTGCAGAGAGGTCGTGTTCGCCTCGGCTGCGGTGAGGCACGAACCAAGGAAGCAGATAGCTTCTAACATCTGGGGAAAAGACCTCTTCCCAAGTGAAGTGGTCAAAGAGGTCGTGGACAAAGACGCCACTGAAAACAGGAACCTCCTTTCCAAGTGGGGCTTGTCCTCCAAAAGGAAATCTTCAGCTGACGAGGGTCCCCAGCCGAAGAATAGATCAAAACGACCTAAAGTGCCCTCTCGGCCTAAGCAACAACAGCAGCTTCCCGTGGCCACGGTGCCCCAGACAGTGGCACAATCACCCACTACCTTCCAACTGGTGCCCCAAACACTGGCGACTCAGTATCCGGTGTTCACCCCAGTGTTTGAAAGGCAGTCTACGACCTTTCGGCCGAAGTCTCGAGGATCTTTTCGAGGCTCCTCCAGACAGGGGTGGACGTGGCCAAGGAGGTAAATCCTCCAACCAGCACTCAAAGTGAGATGCTACCGGTAGGAGGGAGACTCTTCTACTTCCGGGATCATTGGACCTTCGATCCCTGGACCCACAGCCTAATCAAGAATGGACTAGGGTGGAGTTGGAGCTCAACTCTACCAACCTTCCCTGGATTCTTCCAACACTCAACCCCCATATTGGAAGAATATGTTCAGGAACTCCTGAACAAAAGAGTTATATGGAAGGCAAAGTCCGTCAGATCCCAAGGAAGGATATTTTGTGTTCCGAAGAAGGACTCGGAAAAGCTCAGAGTAATTCTGGACTTGTCACCCCTCAACAAGTTCATAGTGAACTACAAGTTCAAAATGCTGACGCTTCAACACATCAGGACCCTGTTGCCCAAACGGGCATACACAGTCTCCATAGACATGACGGATGCATACTGGCACATTCCGATCAGCCGTCAAGTTTCCCCCTACCTGGGATTCAAACTACAAAGAAGACATTATGTCTTCAGAGCCATGCCCTTCGGACTAAACATAGCTCCAAGGGTATTCACCAAGCTTGCGAATGCACTCATTCATCGACTACGCCTAAAAGGAATCCAGGTGGTAGCCTACCTGGACGACTGGCTGGTGTGGGCAGCATCCGAAGAAGAATGCAGGCAAGCCTCCATGGAAGTGATCCAGTTCCTGGAACACTTGGGATTCAAGATCAATCGGGAAAAATCCTGACTGTCTCCAGCTCAGAAGTTTCAGTGGCTGGGCGTCTACTGGAACTTGCAGTCGCACTGCCTTTCCATTCCATCACAGAAACGGAAAGAGATAGCGGGATCTGTCAGAAGCCTTCTTCGATCTGCAAGGATATCAAGAAGGCAACAGGAAGAGTGTTGGTGTCTCTCCAGTTCGCCTCAGTGACAGATCCAGTATTGAGAGCACAATTAAAAGATGCATCAGGAGTCTGGAGAAAATACGCATCAAACGCTCGAAGAGATCTAAAAAGACCGACACCAAATCGTCTGCGATCCCTACTCAAGACATGGTCGGAGGCCAAGAACCTAAAGAACAAGGTTCCCTTACAACCACCTCCACCGTCAGTCACCGTTCACACGGATGCCTCGAAAGACGGGTGGGGAGGTCACTCTCAGCATCGGAAAGTCCAAGGAACCTGGTCTCCCCTCTTCAAAACCTTCCACATCAACTTCCTGGAAGCCATGGCAGTTTTTCTTTCCCTAAAGAAACTGAAACTCCGCTGCTCAATTCACATCCGTCTGGTTCTAGACAGCGAAGTCATAATGAGATGCCTAAATCAACAGGGCTCAAGATCGCCTCACATAAATCAAGTGATACTAGCCATCCTCCGCCTAGCGGAGAAGAAGAGATGGCACTTGTCAGCAGTCCACCTTCAAGGGTTCCGCAATGTGACAGCGGATGCTCTATCCAGAACCAAACCGATAGAGTCAGAATGATCCCTAGACGCAAGATCGTTCTCCTTCATCTTACGCAAAGTCCCAGGACTGCAGATAGACCTCTTCGCAACGAGCGACAACAAGAAGCTACCCCGGTATGTAGCCCCGTACGAGGATCCTCTAGCGGAAGCAATGGATGCAATGTCCATAGATTGGAACAGATGGTCCAAGATCTACCTATTCCCTCCAACCAACCTTCTGCTGAAAGTCCTCGACAAACTGAGATCCTTTCGAGGGACGGCAGCAATAGTGGCCCAAAAGTGGCCCAACAGCGTTTGGTTCCCCTGGTAACGGAACTACGCCTGAAACTGATCCTGTTGCCGGACCCAGTTCTGACTCACAAGTGCAGAAATTGACTGTCTCAGCTTCATCAGTGAAAACCCAGAACCTTCATCTCATGATTTTCTCGCCTTAGCGGTCAAGAAACGGTTTGGGATTTCTAGGGACAGTATTAACTTCCTAGAAGAATACAAGTCAAAGTCAACAAGAAGACAATATGAGTCTTCCTGGAAGAAATGGGTGGCCTTTGTTAAGGCGAAGAAACCTAAGGAGATTTCTACGGACTTCTGTTTGTCCTTCTTCATCCATCTTCATGAACAAGGTTTAGCAGCCAATACGATTACTACATGTAAATCCGCCCTGGCCAGACCAATACTTTATGCCTTCCAGGTCGACTTTTCTAACGAAATCTTCAACAAGATCCCTAAAGCCTGCGCAAAACTTCGGCCCGCAGCTCCTCCTAAGCCCATTTCATGGTCTTTGGACAAAGTTCTTCATTTAGCATCAACCCTGAATAATGAGGATTGCTCGCTGAAAGACTTGACTCAGAAGGTGATATTCTTATTTGCACTAGCCTCGGGAGCCAGAGTTAGAGAAATAGTGGCCCTCTCGAGGGATGATGGCCACATTCAGTTCACAGACTGCGGAGAACTGAACCTCTTTCCGGACCCGACGTTTCTCGCCAAGAACGAGCTGCCCCCTAAGAGGTGGGGTCCCTGGAGAATCTGCCCTCTGAAGGAAGAAGCATCCCTCTGCCCAGTGGAATGCCTAAAGGTCTATCTTCGTAGAACTTCAGACTTTAAGGGAGGTCAGCTTTTCAGGGGAGAGACTTCCGGTTCAACGTTATCCTTGAAACAGATTAAGGCGAAAATCACCTACTTCATTCGCAGAGCGGATCCAGACAGTACACCCGCAGGTCATGATCCGAGGAAAGTTGCCTCGTCTCTGAATTTCTTCCAAACGATGTCGTTTGAAAGTCTTCGTGCTTATACTGGATGGAAGTCCTCGAGGGTCTTCTTCAAGCACTACACGAAGCAATTACAAGAAATTAAATTTCATGTGGTGGCGGCAGGCAGTGTGATAAAACCCGCTGCTTGATTACAGCAAAGAACAGTGCACTATTAGGGACTTATAGTGAAGGGTGTACACGATAGACTCGTAAGACATATCGTGTAGAGTTTTGTGTTTAAGTGATAACACTATAGACTGTTCTCCCTACACAGGTGACATTAAGCATAATAAACTGACACAAGTGCCAGGCATTCTTATATGCACAGTGTTCCTAGTAACAACAGATTGTATAGCGAAACTTCATATTTCCCTTGAGTGGCCAATGTTTCCCTTTTCAGGCAAACCCCTTTTATCCTGTTATTACTGTTTATGCTTTTATGCAGAATTATTCAGCATACATTGTAATTGTTTACAACCATGATTTCTATTTTGTAATAAACAATAGAACGAATATTTGCGTCTCTTTCGCCCCAAATATTTCTTTAAATGTATAAGTCAGAGCATCCTTGACTCTTTTGATATTTAAGTCAATACCAGAACTAAGATTCATGGTGTTCCAGGCAAACAGGTAAGATCTTGTTGTACTAGACTGTTCATTTTACTGTTTAAGGTGTTCCTACACATATATAAACCTGTCCGTCTCTTCACGACAGACCCGGGAGGTACAGTAATCTGCCCAAACCAATCCCATCCTAGTACAGACTATGCTTTACGTATATGTTGACACTAATATACAAACTGTTTGCTAGATTGTTCCCTGAACTCACAATCCTCGGGTATTTTCCTCGAGTCTACCCAGACTCTTCCCTGTAGGGGGCAGGAAGCACTGACATATTTCATGATCAGCTGATTGATGTATAACGGTAACATCAAGTGTCTCTAGGTCTAAAGACCGAAGAGGAAAGAATTAGCTCGATATGAACAGCACTATTGGAAATCCACAGATACATTAATGCTCTGGTACACTTCTATCACAACGACATGGCCTGAGCCCAAAAAACGGATTTTGAGCGTAGCGAGAAATCTATTTTTGGGTGAGGAAGCCATGTCATCCTGATGGACCCACCCTCTTTTGGGACAAAAGGATAATGAATCCCTCCCTATAATACTGTATCTGCAACACCTACAAAGCTACAAAGAATGACGGTGGCGCCTCGCGGTGGCGGATAGGCGCATTATTTGCAGAGCAGTAGTGACTCGTCGAGATCGATGTCTCTGGGACGACTCACCTTATTCTTGCCTCTCTTTCCCCTCGTGGTGAAAGCTCTATTGGGGGTGTAGATAGCCATGAGACGTGTCAAGAATACGTCCTCTGATATTACGCGATATCCCTTCGTAAAATTTTAAGGGATATTCGCTCCAGTCGTTAGAATTCTGGATACCTTTGGTAAATTCTCTGGGATATATCACTGTAGTCAAATATACCTAGGAAGCTACCTATGAAGGAACTTCCATCAGGATGACATGGCTACCTCACCCAAAAATAGATTTCTCGCTACGCTCAAAATCCGTTTATTACTCTGATGTCCCATTCTAAGCTCAAAAACCGACTCAGTGGTTAAGAGAAAGAAACGAAACACCCCAGTAAAACTTTGCCAGCACTCAGTTCACAGCAAAGCTAACTGAGGATAGCCTAGGCTAATCAGAGGGAAGGGGGATTGCTCTTAAATCTCGCCAGGAGATTAGTATCGACTTAAAAGGTATAGGAGGTGTCAGTCTCCCCATTAAAAGACAATACAAGAGCAATGGGGACATGTAAGAAAGTATACTAAAGCCCCTAGGCTAGTAGCCTAGGAGCATTGAGAATCGTTCACCGAAACTTTCTTGTATACTATCTTGGAAGAGGAAAATTTTATGCAGTAACATTTTAATTGTATAAAATATTGCCTGAGCTTCAATAAAACTTTACCAGGAAGGTTTTATCATGCATGAAGTGTGTAGGTGCCTAGGCTAGGAAGACTAGTACTCTTGAGGCTTGATCATAAATAGCCAAATCCACGACAACAATGACATAATATAAAAATCCCTAGCTAAATTTCTAAATAGCTAAATTTATTAAAGTAAATAATCCCGGGAAAGTCGTTCTGGCTAACTAAATGTACAAGAAAGAACGACCGCGTCCATGACGCCATCCGGCTGGCAACAGCTCTTGTTACGTTAATTACGATCTCAATCGAAGAGCAAAACTGGCAAGAGCTTACATTTACACAATTCAAAGATATTACTTAACTTTCCAGAAACAGATGAGGCTGGTGAAGACATTATAGCGACAAATAAACTCCAAAATAGCAAGAGATAACACGGGATACCACCGGTCAACAAAGCTACGGCAGAAAGAATGGCTTGGTGGCGCCGCGCGGTGGCGATTTGGCACACTATTTACAGTACGGTAGAAGCGTCGCCTTTTTAACGACTCTCCTATATTCTTGCCACTTTTCCCCTTGAAGCGAAAGCGCTATTAGGGGTGTAGATAGCTATGAGACGTGTCAAGAATACGTCCTCTGATATTACGCGATATCCCTTATTAAATTTTAAGGGATATTCGCTCCAGGAGTTAGAATTCTGGATACCTTTGGTAAATTCTCTGGGATATATCACTGTAGTCAAATATACCTAGAAAGCTACTATTGAAGGAACTTCCATCAGGACGACATGGCCTAAGCTCAAAAAGATGACATAAAACATGGGCAGTATCAGCCCTAAAATATATACTGCATATGGATAACTGTACCCACATGATATACACCTTCCACTCATACATAATAAATTTAGAGGGCTGGATAAACATTGACAGACTTAACATGATTCCTGATACCTTAATAATAGTTGTGCATAGTTTACTAAAACTACCTAATAATCTAAAGTGAGCAGTAGGTGAGAGACGAGCAGGAGAGAGGCTTAGCTTGGGCTGCATGTAAACAATGCTTTCCCTCCTCAAACTTACCACCTCATTACCAACACAGTGTAACCATACCATAACTCCTCAGGTATGATGGGTTGGCCCCAGCATTAGACCGCCCAGTGACATACCTACTCACACTTCAAACCGGCTGCTAACGGTAACATGCGTTCGTTAAACGTACATACAAAAGATTGTCATCGCACTGGTTCCCGTCAGACGTACGTCTACTACTACAGCCTATACTCTCCCCGACAGAGCAAAAAAAAATGGCAATTTCAGCTTCTGGGATTAAACGGGAGCAAGATAGGTGAATGTGTGATCCCAGCATAAAACTTTCGTTCCAGAACACAAGGATATTTTCGAGTTACAAATATTTCATTTTTACATTAACATACATAAAGATAGTTTTATTTTTTGCATCATATAAGAAAAAAATAATCCATTTTCACGTCTTATAATACAATATACATAAATTTATCGTACATACAGCATAGGGCTATAAACATTTGAGCGTGCGTGCATTTCTTTTTGTACCTATAAGGTTCTATTTGCATATGCTATATTTCATCTTTACTGTTTTTGCTAACTACTTGCTTACAGAATAACCGTGTGCTGTCCTCACTTCACTCCACATTCTCTACAGGTATAAACATAATAAAACATTAAATTGCATTATAGCGCACCGTGCCGGTCGACCCTCATTATAGCGCACCGTGCCGGTCGACGCCAGGTTTATTTTTCTAATGATTCATACTTTTTTAAAAAACAATTTAGATATAACATCACATTCTAATAACTTCTACAAACTTCTGTTCAGATATAGCAGTGCATATTTAAAACAAAATGAACAAACTTTCAAATTAACATATAAGCCTCCTCTGCCGCCCAGGAAAAACCATAGATAAAAAACAAAATCTCAAGTTTTGAAAAAACTATGGAAACCTGTGTATCCACGGCAATAATGCAGAGTAACTCAAATTTGAGTGGTGGAACCTCACTCTTGTACTACTAATAAATAATAATGATAATAATATTAATAATAAATTCGACTTGCTCGGGCTAGCGTGCGCTAGAAAGTGACCACTTACTAAATACCTCTTCAAACATTGAATACGTTTCACCCAACACTAAATTCTCATTGGCCACTGCCTACATAATAACTGAACTTAAGTAACAATACACTTAAGATCTGCTTACATGTCGTTAGGACAATTATTTTTCGCTATACTTCGTAACGCGAAAAAATTCTAGTCCTCACTTCACTCCACATTCTCTACAGGTATAAACATAATAAAACATTAAATTGCATTATAGCGCACCGTGCCGGTCGACCCTAGATAATACCAAAGAAAGGGAGAGAAGGAAAAAAATGGAGAGAAAGAAATAAATGTTCCGATTGAATGATTTACACATTTAACCTCTTTTTGAAGCCTTTGACAAACATGTTTACTTGAAACAGACTACCAACACTCATGTCTATGAAGACACCTATCATTGACGTTATCGTTTGCGATGTTAGAACTTGTAGCCACAGTTTTAACAAAAAATTATGTTTGGTTACATTACAGGAGCTTTTAAAAAAACTTCTTAAAGATAAATCGATCAAAGGACAAAATCATTCCAGCTTCCTCTGTATCAAGCAAAATACATCAAATATGGAAAAGCATTTGTGACAACTTCCGATAGCAAAAACTTCACAGTATTGGTGATTTTTCATTTTTTTTTTTCTGTTCAACTAAGAAATCTTCAAATTACAATAAACTTAATTCCCCAAATCTCAGATAAGAAAACTTTAATGATCTATCAAAATAATAAAGAAGTTTTTCAATATAGGAAAATATAATCCGCACGGATTCTGCAACACCATATTATCAAAAAGATCCTTTGTATGCACCGATCTACCAGCTTAATGTTTCACAGGTGCTTGCAAAGATTTAACAAGTGAATTTTCCGTTGGATCTATGTAACCCCTCATTTCATGCATGCACGTTATGGCATAAATAGCTTGATCACTGGAGATTACTAAAGCGCCGGAATCTAATAAAAGCGTCATAAATAAAGCAACATACAATGGCATTTCGCTTTGCTCGTGACCATTATTGTAAGCTTCTCTTTGTTGAAAGACAAGTTGGTAGGCCTTGTCGGTGCTGTCATTCATCGATGATAGAAGATGTTCATGACAACTGAGGTCCCCCAATTTCCTGTCCAAATTAGATGCCACCGTTAAAGACAACTGCTGGCATTTCATTGCATTCACGATCCTGGAAAGCAGATTCCGAAAATAAAACATTGTACATATATACTTATAATTTCAAAACGGATTTTGAGCGAAGCGAAAAATCTATTTTTGGGTGAGATAGCCATGGCGTCCTGATGGAAGGTTCCTTTTTGGTAGCTTCCTTGGGTAATCACTACTAGGATTTTCCCAGAGAATTAAACCACAGGTTATCACAGAATTCTAACTTCTGGAGCGAGTATCTTAAGGGTTTCCCCTTAAGACATCGTGTATCAACAGGGGACACGCATGTATAGACGTGCCACATAGCTATCTGCACCCATTCAGAGTTAACTCTTCAATATGGCGGACAGGGAGTGGCTGGGAGCTGAGCCGCAGCCAATCTAGATGTGGCGATATCGGTACTCGCGATGTAAACAGACGGACGCCATTGCTTTTGATGACGTCACGTCCATCCTCATTCCTTTTCTAGTAGCTCGCTTCAATGGACGTGTTTTTCCCTTTGTGCGACTTTATCTGCTTGCATCCTTGCCATGTCTCAACCTTCAGCTTCATTTTCTTCTGGAAAGTTGAGTACAAAGGTTTAAGTATTGTTTAAATAAGCTCTGACCTTAAAGTAAATCTTACTTTTCGAGATATTTGCATATTTGTGGCAGAGCTTTGCCAAACCGGTCAGCGCCATTTTATGACGCTGCTGTTGCTTGCATACCTTATTTAGTTAGCCGCAACAGCCTTACCGGTATATAAATCACTAATCAGTGCTATTAGTTATTTAGTCTTCATAGCTAGGAACTTTATATCGTGTTTTTGACGCATTAGTTTGGGTCTTCGCTGACCCCATACCAGTAGGCTTTGATTAGCCCCTAGGCCAGTGAGCCTATACCAGTGTTAATGCATGATATTTCAGTGATCCTAGTGTTAGTTATGAAGATTCTGGCATTATTTTACAATACCATTGACAGTGATGCAAGTGTTTTTCGCCTTCAGGGACCATATAGGGGGTAGGTTATCTTGAGTGCCTTGCTAACCTAACCTTATGATAGGACCCCTATATGCTCTCTTCATCCCTAGCCCTAGGGCTTCCCTCTGGTAATCTTGTACCCTATTACATGTGATAGGACAAGACTCCTCAGAGTACTGTATCGCCTCCCCACCTAAGGGAATGACCCCTCCCTTAGTGTTGCGGACCTTAAAGGTAGGATCACCTCCTTTAAGCTGAATCGGTCCTTGACCTTTTCCTTGCGATACGTCTTCTCCCTTCCTTGATTAGGGTCTAACAACCCTAATCCAGGTTAGGTTGGGAGGGCTGGTTTATGTACCTTGCTGAAATATACGCGTGCACCGTTTTTCAGTTGGTCCACCTACTATAGGTTAGGGTGAGCATCTCCCTTCCTAGGTGGCCGCTCTGGTGCATAACCCATCCTTTCTTATAAGAAGACCCTTTCCCCCCCCCAACCTATCTCTTGCCTAGCCTAACCTACCAGTAGGTTAGGCTTCATATGTCCCCTGTCCTACACTCCACCCTAGGCTGGAGTGCTGGACCCCGTGGTGCTCCCAGTGTTGTCCGCTCTGATACATAGACCCTCCATAGTGCTATGGAGTCAGTTATCATTTGGTCGACATGAAGAGTCTCCACCCCTTCTTTGGGTACACCCTGTCCTCTCTTGGACTGCCTTAGCCCCCGGCCATTGCGGCCCCTGCTTAGGATGATAGATTCACCTCTATCATGGTGGTACCTTTTCCAGAGGTGTCTTGACTAGGCTAGTACAGCCTTGCCATCCCACCTCCATCTTTGGTGCTTGTCCCTTGCCGCCTCTACCCCGGCATCACCGCCGCTACGGGTGACTTCCTTATCCTTGCCGCCTTCCCCCGAGTGCCGGGGGATCGCCGCCGGCCGCCGGCTTACCGCCGTGGCCTCTCCATTCCCTCATAGCCTCGGCACACTGCCGACCCCTCCCGGAGTGCCGGCACTAGCAGCCGGCCCCCGGCCCCGGCTATGCTCCTTTATCCTTACCCCTGTCACCCTCCGACTGCCTCCGGCTGCCGGAACCGCCGCTCCTTGCCGGCGGCCGCCGCTACCGGCTGCCGCCACCCTGGCTTCTTTTGACCATAGAATGATCATTCTTGAATGCCAGAAACTCTGCTCAAAAACCTTTACCTTCTATATCAAAGTTAAATTTCAGCGAAAAATTTCCCTCTTTGCCGTGTGTAATAACCTTTTGTTACGTAAACACTCAAAGTTTAACAATAAAGCTTCCCTCGTTAATATCAACAGTCAAGATGGAGAGGACTTTCACTCTGGAATATTCTACTTAAGAATTTTTACCTCTCATTTTATTAATAACCTTTGGTATAAAGCACCAAACCTCAAGTTAAAGCATCAATTCCCTCTGTACCGGGACACCAATATTAGAGATTAAAAACCTCAACATATTTTTAAAAGTAGCAAAACAGTCTAAAGAATGAATAACTCTCACAAGTCCATAACTCTGAAAAATGTAAGCAAGAATTGACCATTCATCCATGTTAGTTGACAACACTTCAAAAAATCCGCTCTTTTGTACTCTTTCTGGGCTTACATACATTGATGACCTGAACAGTGTATTCAGTACAAGTTTAAATTCTTTGGTTTTCTATGATTTCCAAATCTTGCTTTTTGCTACCTACTTGCATTAAAATCGATTTTTTTTTTTTTTTTTTTTATCTGGAACAACGTTCAATCATTGCCAAAGTACTTTACATAATTCTGTCGACTGCCTCCTGCTCCTTCATGTTTAATTTTAAAGATTCATTTGCTGTGCAGCTTCCAACCACTTTTCATGATAAAAAAATGCGCTGTATTCATAGCTAAAAACTTCAGAATTACTCCAAACCTACTACTGAGGTGTCACAACATTTAAATTTCCCAACACCAGAGGCGTCACAATATAACTATTAAATCTGAGGAGTCACAATATAGCGGTAAATTTCCTATGAGGCGTTGCAATATATCTATAAGATTGCCTACATCCGAGGCTTCGCAATGTGATAAATTGCCTACATCTGATGCGTCACAATATAGTAATTAACTGCCTACATCTTAGGCGTCACAATAGAGTGATAAACTGCCTACATCTGAGGCGTCACAATAGAGTGATAAACTGCCTACATCTGAGGCGTCACAATAGTGCTAAACTGCCTACATCTGAGGCATCACAATATAGTGCTAAGCTGCTACAGTACATCTGAGGCGTCACAATATAGTGATAAACTGCCTACATCTTAGGCGTCACAATATAGTGATAAACTGCCTACACCTTAGGCGTCACAATATAGTGATAAACTGCCTACACCTTAGGCGTCACAATATAGTGATAAACTGCCTACACCTTAGGCGTCACAATATAGTGATAAACTGCCTACATCTTAGGCGTCACAATATAGTGATAAACTGCCTACATCTTAGGCGTCACAATATAGTGATAAACTGCCTACATCTTAGGCGTCACAATATAGTGATAAACTGCCTACATCTTAGGCGTCACAATGAAGTAATAGGTTAAATAAGTCTGATGCAAGTATATAGTTAAAATAACGACCAAAATAAAAAGAATGAATTTCTGCGTCAAAACGTGATCTCAACCAGAGCATCTGATATTTCTTCATTAAGTTCTCAACTAGCTTTGCTCAATATGTAAAAATACAGAAATACTTTATCGTTTACATTTTAACAATACCTCTCACGACAAATTTCGTGGAAATTATGTTACAGACAATTCTGTCCAAAAGATATTCGTTAAAATAACGTTTTTGTTAATTCAGAAGGTTTGGCATCTAAACAAGATCTTTAACGACATAGTTTATCCTAATACTGTAGTTACAAAATTTTCCTTCAGTATTCGTCCTCTGTAAACCTTTCCAAATAAAATTTAGAGTCTGAAAACCAATTATACTTTCTTGTAAATAAATCCAAATCTTGAAGCTTTTAAAGTAAATAGCTAGCATCCAGTGCCCCTTCAAAACAACCATCCGCAGCTATGCCGTCATCTAAAAATACTTCAATCTTCACTTCCTTAGATCTCCAATATCTAACAGACTTAAGAACTTTAGTAAAGATGTACCGCCGCTTTCAAAAATATCTAAAGATAATCCATTATAAAAACTTTTTAAATTTTTCCCCAATGAGAAAGATATTGGCAACGTTTTAATAGATTTCTATGCGATAAGCAGACTGTAGACTGATTAAATCCTTAAAAAGTTTGTAATAAAAAACCAGCCTTTGCTTACCATTTCCATTCTTGGTCACCGTCAAAGGAATTATTTCTTAGTTTTTCTGATACCAGTCACCCATTCTCTTTTAATAAACTCTGATTCGTCCCTTTCTGACCTATTGTTACCCAATCCAACAACCACAGTAACGGTTTTGAAATGGAATTTTATAATCGACCTTTTAGACGTCAATGACTATCCCAATCTAATTCTGTTCAATGTATTGTGAATAACAACCAACAGGCAATTAAAAACAATAAAATAAAATAAAATAAACACAATGTTCAAATTTCCTTGTACCAACTGCTAAGTATACAAAATAAAAACAGCTATATTTTCACTTATCGACGTCTTTCTTGGTACATTCCCGGGTCCAATGTCAACTCTCGGCCTTTATTGAGCTCTAGACCTCTTCCATCAAAGTTGATATGAATCCACACTTTCCCTCGATATTCAACTAGCTTGACACTTTCGACGATGCTGCTCTTTGCGTACTAACTCGTTTCTGCAGCAGTTTTAGATGTTCCTTGTCCTCCAAGTTGATAAACAATCGCATCTAATGCTAACATTTTCGTATCAGTTTCCTCAAAATAACGCGATGCTCATTCAAATGGTTTTCCATCATACTTTAACGAGGTGCGGATACTTGTTGAATATTCTGCTGGAAATCGGATAATAGATTGTCCATCACTTCTTGAAACGGTTTCAGCATTCTGATTGCTAGCGTGAAAACACTATTCACATCTGAAGCTGTATTTGACCCTGCCTGGCGTCCTGGCTAATAAATTCGACTTGCTCGGGCTAGCGTGCGCTAGAAAGTGACCACTTACTAAATACCTCTTCAGACATTGAATACGTTTCACCCAACACTAAATTCTCATTGGCCACTGCCTACATAACAACTGAACTTAAGTAACAATACACTTAAGATCTGCTTACATGTCGTTAGGACAATTATTTTTCGCTATTACTTCGTAACGCGAAAAAATTCTATTATTTGCCCATTGTAGGTTATCCCCGTTATATACTGTTTTACTGTTTTTGACTAACTTATTGCTTACAGAATTAACCATATATTTCATTTGTATTTTGTAGGTTATTCCCATTGTGTATATATATATATATATATATATATATATATATATATATATATATATATATATATATATATATATATATATATATATATAGATAGATAGATAGATAGATAGATAGATAGATAGATAGATAGATAGATAGATAGATAGATAGATAGATATATATATATATATATATATATACATATATATACATATATATATATATATATATATATATATATATATATATATATATATATATATATATATATACATATATATATATATATATATATATATATATATATATATATATATATATATATATCTATGTATATATATATATATATATATATATATATATATATATATATATATATATATATATATATATACATACATATTTATATATATATATATATATATATATATATATATATATATATATATATATATATATATATATTACTGTGCTATCATAGTAATCCATGTTTGCCAACGGTTATATTCGTATAAGCAGATGAGCAGCTTGGTGGAGTAATGAGAGATTTGGGTTTGGAGGAAATGCCCCCCTAAATCTCGATAAAGTCACTGGCAGCCAGGTGACAGATTGTCTCTTTGGCTCTTACTCCTGATGCCTGGCAGTTGATCACTCTAGAATTAGTATGGAATGGCAGGGGTCACTTGCCTTAGTTAGATAGGCACTGCACATCACAAGGAGCTGGCTATCCTCTGATGTATATAGCCAATGAATCCTCTAAGGATTTAGTCAGTCATGGAAAGAGAAGATAAAAGAATGGCCCCCATCCCGGGCATAGTGGGGTGCTAAGAATCTCCCGGTTTATAAATACTAAAGAAAAATTGAAAATAGGTAATTGGAATGTTAGAACCATGAATCGGATTGGGAAGTTACTGCAAGTGGAGAGTGAATTTATGAAATATAGTTTGGATATCTTAGCCCTAAGTGAAACTTGTCGGAAGGGGATTGTTAAGGAAACTTTAGACCAAAGCAATATATATATCTACTCATGAAGATCAGATGGAGTTGGAAGAGGAGGGATATGAATGATGATAACACCAAGAGCAGAAAAGGCATTAACCGAGTGAAGAGCTGTAAATAATAGATTGTTACTAGCAAAGTTCAAATCAAAGCAGTGCAATATGAGCATTATAGTTTGCTATGTCCCAACAAATGATTCCCTTGAAGAAAGGAAAGACGAATACTATGAAGAACTGCAAAGGGTAATAGATGAGATCCCTGAGAGAGATATGAAAATTGTGATTGGCAACTTCAATGCTAAAGTTGGCAAAAATAATCAACAGATAGAGAATGTGATATGTGTTGAGGGTCTTGGCGAAGTTGCAAATGAAAACGGAGCCCATGTCATAAGTTTCTGTTCAGCAGACAATCTTGTCATTTGAGGTACTCTTTTTCAACACAAGTATACATGGACTTCACCATGTGGCAATTACAAAAATCAGATAGATCACATTGCCATTAATAAAGAGAGAAGGAAGACTCTGAGAAATGTAAGAAGCTATAGAAGTGCAGATATTGGTAGTGATCGCTAGCTCCTCATTGCCACACTGAAATTAAAACTGAAAGCACCCAACAGAAAGATGGATAAAATACCTAGGGTTGATACAACTAAGCTTTTAGAAGAGGAGCACAGAAAAACATTTGCAATTGAATGTAGGAATCGATTTGCAGTCTTCGAATCTTTAAGAGATGAAGAACAAACAATTAATGAAGAATGGGGTGATATTAACCCTTTTACCCCTAATGGACGTACTGGTACGTTTCACAAAACTCATCCCTTTACCCCAATGCAAAAAAACTGCTATTTACATTTTTTTTTTTTTTTTTGCATATTTTTGATAACTTTATGAGAAACTTCAGGCATTTTCCAAAGGAATGTGACCAACCTGACCTCTCTATGACGAAAACTGAGGCTGTTAGAGTAATTTAAAAAAGTATATTGCAAAATGTGCTTAAAAAATCATGCCTGGGGGTTAAGGGTTGGAAAGTTCCAAATAGCTTGGGGGAAAAAGGGTTAAGAACATATATCTCTCAGTTGGTAGTGAAGCCTTGGGACACGCAGTTACAAGGAGAAAGCCCTAGATACTTGGGATACTATAAAAAGGAGACAAAGACAGAAATTGATTGTTAAAAGTTTGCGAGGAAGTAATGAAAATTAAAAGGTAGAGCATACTAAGTATTCCAGTATTGACAGTGAGGTCAAAAGAAAAGACAAGAATGACTAGAGAGAATATTAAGATAATAAAGCAGATGAGGCTGACAAAGCTATGAATTCAGGAAGTGGCTATGGTGTTGTGAGGACAGCAAGACGAATAGAGAGAGACTGATGGTTTAATAAACTTGCTACGGTCGCTTAGTTACAGAGTGCGGATGGAAAAGTAGCCCCGGAAGGGAACTGCTCGAACCGCCAAAATCATTATGCTTTTTACAAAAGACAAATTATCAAACAATAAGGCAGTAGCCTAAGGATATATACAAGATATACATTAAAACAAAGCTGTCAAAGAGCGCAACGTCATGAGACAAAATGCTACTGCGTGGCACAAATAATAAAATTACAATTTGCAGAAATGTGTCCAAGGGAAGGAAACACTATGGGGAAAACGATGTCCTTATAAGTACTCCCCCCCCCCCCCCGCCAGACAGCGGGCATCGGACATGGTTGATGCGATTAATCCCTGTATCGTAGAGGGCGACGTAGTTCCCCTCTGGTGCTTGAACGGAGGGGAAGGTTGCTCTCCGTCGGAGGAATTGTTTTCTTCTGTCATTGCGTGGTTTCTTCCCACTTGGTGGATGCTTTGCTCTGAGGCGGAATCCTGTGTCTACCAGGGCCCGCGGTGATCTTCTTGTTGCTTTCAAGGAACAGTGGTTTTAATCAGTCGATCGTCACCCTCTCTTCTTGTCCGAGGACATTCAAGAGAAAAGATTTGGCTGTTCTTCTGATGACCTTGTAAGGGCTGCGATAAGGTTTAGCCAAAGGCTGGTGGTGACCATCAACCCGGATAAAGACGTAGTCGCAGTCGTCTAGGTTCTCGGGCATAAAGTGTCTGGTCCTGTCCTTGTATGTTTTCAGGCATGGCCTGAATTTCCAAGCGATCTCTCTCAGGTGCTTCAGCTTTGTGTCGTCGGTAGTTGCAGGGAAGAACTCGCCAGGAACTGTAAGTGCCTCGCTGTAGACCTTTTCGGAAGGGAAGGTTCACCGTCTGCCCAAGGAGTGGTGGGAAGACCAGGGAGGACCCATGGGAGTTGCGCTCTCCAATGTTTGTCCGTACATCTCGCCATCAGGGCTGCCTTGAGAGTGCGATGAGTTCTCTCCAACATGCCGTTCGCTGCAGAGTTGTATGCCGTGGTGCTGTGGAGTGTCGTTCCCATCAGGTTTGCCAGAGAGAGCCAGATCTCTGACAAGAAGGCAGAACCTCGGTTCGTCGTGATATTATCGGGAGCACCGAAGCGGCTGAGCCAACTCGACAGGAGAGCTTCGGCGCAGGCATGGGTGGTGGCTTTGGACATCAGAATTGCTTCTAACCATCTATTGGAGCGGTCGACGATGTCAGGAGGTATCTTGCAGAACCTGAAGGCGGCAAAGGAACCACAACGTCCACATGGATGTGTCCGAATCATCTCTTGAGTTGGGAAAAATCGCCGACTCCCGACTCAGTATGGCGGTTGACCTTACTCGTCAGGAAGTTAATGAAAGTTCTTGCCCACTCACAAGCGTCTTTCTTGATCCTTGGCCAGATGAATTTCTCGGATAGTAGATGGGCCGTAGTGCGACCCGAGGAGTGTGATAATCCGTGGATGACGTCGAAGATCCTCCTTCTACAGGAAGCAGGAATCCATAGGCGTGGGCTGGTGTCACAGAGGATGGTTTCCCCGGCCGGGCCGAGGGGATTGTCCTTCATCTGTAGCGTTGATGTTGTCGTACGATAGTCCTGGGCCTCTGGGTCGCTCTGCTGTTCTACGGAGAGGTTGACATATTCGATCCCCAGGTGGACTGCGTTGATCTCAATCCTGGAGAGGGCGTCAGCGACGGGGTTCTTCTTCCCCGGTATGTAGCTGGCAGTGCAGACGAATTCTGCGATGGCTGCCAGGTGTCATTGTTGGTGAGAAGACCAAGCATCTGAGGACTTCGTGAAAGCGTGGATCAGGGGCTGGTGGTATGTTGCGATGGCGAAAGGGGTACCTTCAAGCATGTATTTGAGGTGGCAGATGGCGAGGTAGACGGCGAGGAGCTCCCTGTCGAATGTGCTGTACCTGGTTTCCGCAGGTTTGAGTTTCTTGCTGAAGAAGGCCAAGGGCTGCGGGTAACCGTTGACGATCTGTTCGAGGACGGCACCGCAGACGATGTTGCTGGCGTCGGTAGTCAACTTCAGGGGGGCGCTGTCGTCGTGGTAAACCAGGGTGGTGGCTTCAGCAAGGGCAGCCTTCGTCCTGTCAAAGGCGCGTTGCTGCAGGGGACCCCAGACGAGCTTCTTTGCTTTTCCCTTCAGAATTTCGTTGAGGGGAGTCAGGAGAGTCAGGATGTGGGCGATGTTGGGGGTGAAGCGACAGTAGTAGTTTACCATCCCCAAAAAACTCCTGAAGGTGCCGGATGGTTGTTGGGGTTGGGAAGGTTTTCATGGCGTCTACCTTGGTCGACGTGAGCGTCACGCCCGCTGCGGACATTTGATGTCCAAGGAAGTCCACCCTCTCAGCGCCGAATGTGCACTTGTCAAAGCGCAAGATCAAACCTTTCTCCTGAAGGCATTTCAGTACAGCGCGGACGTGTCTCCAGTGTTCCTCTTTCGTCCTGGAGAAGACTGAGATGTCGTCCACGTAACAGACACAGAACGGCAGGTCCCCCAGGATGCTGTCCATCAATTGCTGAAACATGGCCCCATCGTTGCGTAGGCCGAAGGTTGAATATAAGAAGGTGCAGGAGTCGAATGGCGTTATGATGGCGTTCTTAGGCACGTCCTCTGGGAACACAGGAATCTGAAAGTATGATTTAAGGTCCATTTTAGTAAAATTTTTTGCCCCATGTGGGGTGCTGGTGAGGTCTTGCATGTTTGGCAGAGGGTAGTGGTCTGGTGATGTGATGAGGTTAAGGCGCCGATAGTGACCGCAGGGCCTCCAAGTCCCGTCCAGTTCCTTCACCATGTGGAGAGGAGACGACCAAGGACTGGACGCCTTCTTGTATATGCCCTTCTGTTCCATGTCTTTGAAGGCACGCTTAGCATCTCTCAGCTTCTGCGGCCGGAGGCGGCGGAACTTGGCGTGCGTAGGAGGTCCCGTCGTGTTGATGTGGTGGTTGACCCCGTGCATGGAGGGAGACCTTGGCAACTGTCGAAGTTCTGGCTTGAAGACGTCAGGGAACTCCTGAAGAAGGTCGGCGTAAGGCTGCGCTACGACGGTGGAGATGGGTGTGATACCAGCACCAGCTCTCAGTGGGCGGGTTCGGCATGTCCCGGTGTCGATGAGGCGTTTCCCGGCGACGTCGTCGAGTAGACCATGGTGAGCCAGGAAGTTTGCGCCAAGGAGGGGGTGTCTATTGTCAGTGATGGCGAAGGGCCAAGAGTAAAATCGGCCCATGATTGTGATTTTCAGCACCCTAGTCCCATAACACCGTATTGGAGATCCGTTGGCGGCGATGAGCAAGGGAGGATCACTGCTAGGTGCACGTTTTTCGGCCGGTATGGGAGGAAACGTTGACTGCATACAGCCTACGGTTGGATACAGCATCGAGGATGTAGTATCCGATCTTGCTGCGATCAGCTACTGCAGCCACGGTCGATGTCGGCGGTGGCTGGCGTCAAAGTTTTTTTGGAAACTTGCAGGGGGCCCTGCACTTCATTGCGTTGCTACCAAACTGCTGGTGGTATAAGTACAAAGTCGGGTTAGGTCTATGGTTCTGCTGCATCGGCTGCGGAGGTTTCTTCTTCGTCAGGGCAAAAATTTCATCGTCGTCAACAGAGGGCGCCACCGAGGAGCCAAGGGTTGAGCAGCTGAAGGAGGATGATGCGCCAAGGCGGGAGGCCTTTGAAGCTTCAAATAACTTCTGTGCCCTAGACAGGAGGTCATTCATTGGCAGGGTGTCGGTATCGGTCAGCTGGGCTCTCACGTCCTGCGAAGGCGTCGCAAGAATATTTCGTGAGATAAGCTTATCTCGCATCGTCGTCTATTGTCATCGGTCTCAGGCAGCATGAGAAGTCCGACCAGTTCATCCCACGCTATTGCTGAGATCGAGGACCTTCTGTGCCCTTGCTGAAACGGAAAGTGAGTATATATTAATTAGTTTGGTTTGCAGGTCGTTGTATGATACCTGACCGGAGTGAGTGTCGAGCCATGGGGAGATCTTGTCAAACACCTCCTCAGGGATGGAGATCAGGACGATGTCAGCTTTGGCGCAGGGGTCGTTTAGCTTGGCTGCCCTCAGGAACCAAGAGGTGGTGTTATGCTGTCAGAATGGTGGCAGCTTTTTTTTGGCGCAGCGAAGTGGCTGCTGAGCACAACGAGCTGGATGGTTTCGTCATGGTCAGTTGATGCATCGGGCCAATGGCGTGAGCTGGTCATGTCAGATATACTCATCGTTGCTGCCTCACGAAAAAAAAAACCGAAGTGTGGGATAAAGCCAAAAAACGTCGTTAAATGTTAATAGCAAAAGGAGATATACGATGGTAACACAGCCACAATTAGTCCATTAATGGCAACCCAAAACTGCTATGTGTTACCAACATCTCCGGGGTCACCAGTTGTGAGAACAGCAAGACAAATAGAGAGAGACTGATGGTTTACTAGACTTGCAACGGTCACTAAGTTACAGAGTGCGGACGGAAAAGTAGCCCCAGATGGGAAACTGCTCCAATCGCCAAATTCATCGTGCTTTTTGCATAAGATAGATTATCATACAATAAGGCATTAGCCTTAGGAAAAATACAATTATATACATTAAAACAAAACTCTCAAAGAGCGCAGCATTATGAGACAAAAAGCCACTGCATGGCACAAATAATAAGATTACAATTTGCAGAAGTGTGTCCAGGGGAAGAAAACACAACGGGGAAAACGATGTCCTTGCAGTGTAAGAATTGCTCATAGAACTACTAAAAAAATCTCGACTGGGGCAAACAAGAAGAAGCATATACCCATCAAAAAGAGAGATGGCTCTGTTATAGCAACAAAAGATGAAGAAAGACAACGTAGGATGAAATACTTTAATCAGGTTATGAATTGGAGATATGAAGGGAATAATTTGATTGATATACCTGAAGCTGACAAAGACCTTGATATGCCCATGAATGAATTCAGTGGGTTTAAAGTCGAAGCTATCCTCTAAAAATTAAAGAGATGAAAAGCCACGGTAGAATAACTGCCGAGATGATACTGGCTGAAAATGAAGTGACTCCCAGACTACTTACAAGATTATTTTGTAGAATGTGGCATGAAAAGCCAAACCTGATGAATGGGAGTTGGGACTGTTGGTGAAAATAGCAAAAAAAGAAGACCTAACTGATTGCAATACTAATTCCATACTAATTCCAGTAAGATTAACCACCAGGCATCAGGAGTAAAAGCCAAAGAGACAGTTTGTCTATCGACTTAAACCCAATATGTCACCCTTCTGCCACTGACTTCATCAAGATTTAGGGGGACATCTCCTCTATGCCCAAAGCTCTCATTACTCCACCAAGTTGCTCATCTGCTTATACGAGCATAACCGTTGGCAGACATGGATTGCCAAGATATACCGCCTAGCACGGTACATATACTGCCTAGCCCAGTATGATATACCGCCTAGCATGGTAGATATACCACCTAGCACGGTATAATATACCGCCTAGCACGGCAAGATATACCGCCTAGCACGGTAAGATACACCGCCTAGCACGGTATGATATACCGCGTAGCACTGTAAGATATACCGTCTAGCACAGTAGATATACCGCCTAGCACGGTATGATATACCACCTAGCACGGTAAGATATACCGCCTAGCACGGTAATAAGATAAACCGCCAAGAACGATGAGATATACTACCTAGCACGGGAAGATATACCACCTTGCACGGAAAGATATAGGCCTACCGCCTAGCACGATATATATATATATATATATATATATATATATATATATATATATATATATATATATATATATATATATATATGTGTATTGCGAAATTATGAATTATTATTATAGCCTAGAACGTAAGATGTGTTTATCAATAAAATTTAAAGAAAATAAACCACCTTTGATTACCACTATCATAATTCATACCAGTCTCAATATCCAGTTATTATCAAGTAAATATTTATTATAAGTATACTTTTTCTTAAATTTCATATACGTATAGTAAGGCCGATTTCGTTGAATGAACTCGCCGAAATTGGCCGGGAAAAATGCTACGAATTTGGCCGAGAGACCCATCGTACATCTGACAACCCTGCTCCCGGGCGCATTCTATTTCACGGGGGTGGGGGGGGACGCGACTTGCCTTCTTGTATTGGTAATGGCAAGCAATATCCAATGTAGCCTAGAGCAATCCAGTTATCAAGTCGTGATTAACACTCTGTAACAGTAAAATTTTCTGACCAGCTTTTGGCGCTCCAATCCACGGATTGGATCTAGATGTAGCATGGAGAGCTTCTTGGAATTATTTCCCAAATCCCAGACTTAAACAAGGTTTCATAACACAGGAGATCCATGACGATCCAGCAGCTGAAGAATTGAGCACGACTGTAATGATGTTTTCTCTGGGAAAAAAAACCCATATTGGAACAAATGGCTTCATGTTTAAAAATAAGTGCGACGAATGTAAAAAAAAAAAAAAAAAAAAAAAAAAAAAAAAAAATTATAAATATGATTATAAATTTAGCTTTGTTCCTACCAAGGTCCAAATTAATAGCAAACAAAATTGCACAGCATATGTTACACAAATTATTTTTTTCCATTACAATAACTAGTTTAGTTTTATTTCTTATTAATTACATGTTGCACCAATCTAACATATTCGATAAAATGTATGTTAAGAAAGAAATAGAAAAGTGGAATCAGAGGTTTCTACGTGCTGTCCATTGTCAAGAGCCCGTGTCATGCTATAGGCATGGCAATCTAAGCCAATCAACTAGAAGCACCTGTTCGGTAATGCCAGACGTACTGTCAATATACTATTTCAGTGTTATGCGTTACGATTTTGAATAAATATGTACGATTTTACAACAAACTGATGACTTCTTTACCAAATTTGCTACTCATTTCTCCCTCTTTGTCGGAAAAAGCTCAAATTAAATGATGATAAAACAGAATGTATGTTCTTTGGCACAAAGGTGGCTTTGAAGAATTACCAGTTAATTCGATGTATAAAAATTGGTGATGCTGATGTTGGGATTGTGCCTGTTGTGAAAAATTTGGGTGTACTGATAGACTGTAATTTGTCAATGAGGGACCAAATTGTGAACACAGTGAAAGTGTGTAACTATCACCTGAGAAACATAGCATTTATTAGAAAATATTTAACAGAGTCATGTAATATCAAGGCTTGATTATTGCAATTCTCTGTACTACAAATTGCCCAATACACTACTAAGAAAGCTTCAAAATGTGCAAAACTGGGTGGCTAGACTGATAAAAGGCATTAAACTAAGGGAGAGAATAACTCCTGCATTGATCGATCTACATTGGTTACCTGTTAAGGCTAGGATTGAATTTAAAATTTGCTTGTTGACTCACAAAGCACTTACAAGTGATAAGCCTAAATATCTTCGTGATTGCTTGGTCCCCTACCCTGAAGCTACCAGCGCCGCTGTAAGAGTTAGACATGCTGATGACCCACATAGACTATTCGAAATTAGTGTGAATCATGCAATAGGAGGAAGAACGTTCAGTTATGCTGCACCGAGACTCTTTAACGACCTTCCACTCGATGTCAAGAATAGCAATAATGTGGCAGCTTTCAAGAAAAACCTGAAGACTTATCTTTTTAGAAAGTGTTATAATAGTGACCTGAAAACTATTAAGCCTGAATACAAATGCTAGCGAAATAACTGATAACGATACAGAGCTAAATATTAACTGGAAAGAAATTATTTTTTCACACACCAAGGCCCGCCTGAACAGACCTTTAGTGTTTGGTGGAGGGCGAGAAATAAACCCCTAAAAGTAAAAGTAAAAGTAAGTATCTTATTGATTCAGAATTTTCTGCAAAATAAGTCTTCCTACCGAAGATCAGCTGTTATATTGTAAACAAGGTTTCTTTGAGTACGCCAGAAAACACCCACCAAAGGACGATACTCATCAGATTTGTAATATCTTTAAATAATTAATGTTGCTGTCAGAGCTGCTTTTCATTAGAAACGTCGTATTACATTTAATTAACATTAGGCCTGTATGTGTATGGTTTAAAGGCCTCACCACGTAGTCTCTAATAATTTGTTAATGATATTTACAGCAGCTGAAGATATCTCCCTTTGACTGCTTTGTTAAGACTATTAGGCTATGTGAACGTGAGCTAAAACTAATTTAACTATGCAATTCACAGAGGTAGCAAATACAAAATTGACACCAGGATGGCATAAACTCACAAAGGGTTACCAATGTCTTGACATCCTAATGCACTGCCTTATGGTATTATTATTATTATTATTATTATTATTATTATTATTATTATTATTATCATTATTATTATTATTATTATTATTATTAGAAAAGCTACAACCCTTCTACTCAATGATCTACACCCCATCGGCATTGAAGATAATCTTTTGAATACTGAAAAGACTACTTGGTTGACAGACATTACTGGGTGCAAATTGGAAACTTATAACTCTTCATATGTAGGCTACTGGGCCCAATCTTATTTAATATCTCTACTATTGGTCTGTCGAAAATACTACAAAGGCATGGAGCGAAGTTCAAATTATTTGCAAATGATACACAAGTCAGGCCTTCTCCGTCATGAGGCTCGACGTTTTATTCCAGCTGTGATCAAGTTGCGTAATGATATCCCTAATCGGGTAGTTGAATCGATTAAACTTCAAAAGTTCAAACTTGCAGCAAATGTTTTATTTTGAGCAGGCTGACATATATATGAGATATCTGTCTTGATGTTGTTACTGTTTTTAAAATATTTTATTTTCAATTGTTAATTTTTTCTCATGTAGTTTATCTATTTCTTTATTTTCTTTCTTCACTGGGCTATTTTTCCCTGTTGAAGTCCTTGGGCTTATAGCATCTTGCTTTTCCAACTAGGGTTGTAGCTTAGCTAATAATAATAATAATAATAATAATAATAATAATAATAATAATAATAATAATAAACAGATTTTGAGCGAAGCGAAAAATCTATTTTTGGGTGAGATAGCCATGTCATCCTGATGGAAGGTTCCTTCAGTAGCTTCCTAGGGTATATTTAACAACAGTGGATATTCCCAGAGAATTAAACTAAAGGTTGTCACTGAATTCTAACTTCTGGTGCAAGTACCCTATATAGAGTTAACACTTCGTTATGGGAATGGGCTGAGTAACTGAGGAGCCGTTCCAAAGATACTCTCATCCGTGGCTACTTTTGGTACTCGAGACGTAAACAAACGGGCGCCATTGCTAAATGACGTCACGTCCGTCTTCATCCTAAGCTCAGGTCCTACCAATCTCCGCGATACAGTAGGTCAGGGAGGGGCCTGAAAGGCTGAACTAGAATAGACGGGAGGGTCCACCAGGACGACATGGCTATCTCACCCAAAAATAGATTTTTCGCTTCGCTCAAAATCCGTTTTTTGGGCTCAAGCCATGTCATCCTGACATGGGCGTCAACAGGTGGGGGACGGGGGGGACAAGTTCCCCCCACTTTTCAAAGTGGGGGGGACATAGTATCATTTGTCCCCCCCACATTTTTAGTATTCACTACGGTGATTATACCAATGTAATACTCAGCTAAGGGATGAAACTAGAAATTATGTCCGTGCGTGTGCAAAAATACTTTAGTTGGTCTAGAAAAATATCAATAATCAACGTTTTCTATCAATAATCAACGTTTTCTTTAAAATGGTTTATTTACATTTTTCCCGCCTATAGCTCACAATTCGATCAGCTGATCTTTGAGTTTCAATAGTACAAGCTTACGCCATATGTTTCAGGTAAAAAAAACAAGGTTTTATATCAGTTCATTTATATTTAACAAAATCTGTGGTATTGTGATAGGTTGTACTATTTATATGCCTGGTAATGAATATGTAGGTCGAGGTATAAATACCGTACATGGCTTTAAATACGTGCGTAGGGCCGTAGGCAAACTGCAGAGGGAGCCTAAGTTATTTATCTATTTATTTTTAATTCGAGTTTACAATAGAAGTCAAGCAACAGCAGGTCCTACGACCCTTCAAGGTTACTCGCCTCCCCAAACCACCATGCTCATGGCATTAACCTTTAACTAGACAATTTAATGTCCATAAACGATATATTAAGCCATACCAAGGGTATATTTTTTCATGCAATTTTCTGTCTATTTGTTAGCTTGTGTGTCTCTGACCAAGCCTAAAGTCCATAAACGAAGTATCAAGCCTCAAGGGACAAGGGTATATTGTTTTTGTCATCTGTCATGTCATTTTTTGTCTCTTTGTTGGTTTTTCTGTTTATGTCTGTCAGACTGTCCAAGCCTTAAGTCCAATAGTCCATAAACGAATGTACGAAGTATAAAGGGTATATTGTTTTTGTCATGTCATTTTTTGTCTATTTGTTGGTTTGTCTGTCTGTCTGTTTACAGATTTGCTTATAAGTCTTATATCTACAACAGAGAATGGATATCAGAAATTACTTCTCAAGGCCGGGGCCCTCAACATCACAAACAAAATTCACAAATGCAGCAAATCCTTCATCCACACAAACAGAAAAACGTCAAGAAACTGAAATTTCCACACCTCCCTTAGATATAGGCCTACAAGAAAAACAGAAAGTTACTTTATCATCAGCCCAAGTTTTATCAAAGGAATTGGTATCTTTGGCAGCAGGAGATACTGATGTTCCCTCATATTCTTGTACAGCAAATAATATACCGGGTCCAGTATTAAACCATAGACATGAATCTGGTGAAGGTAGGCCTACCTGTAGTTCAGGAACCACAAAAACAGAAAAACAAGCTAAAACATCAAGCTCTCTGGAAGTGTCACTGAATCCAAGTACAAGTTTAGGAACTTCAGGCCACAAACTTCCAACCCTACCAGAGGTACCACATCAACCACCTGCTAGTTGCATCCCTGTACAAAAACTCAAGAATAAGACACTAAGATTTCAAAGTAGTTGGTACAATGAATTCCCATGGCTGCATTTTCATGAGAGTATTGGTGGAGTTCTATGTCATACATGTGTAAGAGCTTCACATCAAAGGCTGTCTGATTTTGCTCGGTGTGCTGAAGATGTATTCCCAAAATCAGGGTTTTCTAACTGGAAAAAAGCGATTCAGAAATTCCGCAGTCATGAAAAAAGTGCAGCACACAAGTTGTCAGTAGAAAATTTAAAATTC